>NC_056725.1:364118908-364266408 GCF_019279795.1 Protopterus annectens
TAACTCATTTACCTGCATATTGTACTCAATCAGAACCTGTGTGAGGTGTCCACCAATGGCAATCTTGGATTTTAGGAATGATATTTGCAATACACAGCTATATATTGTACACAATAACCAGCATCAAGACGGTCACCCACTTTTCACAAAACAGTCAACAGGACAATTATATTAACATTTTCACAAGTAGAGCAATAAGCAGGAATGCAATATCACTGATCTGAATTCATGACTTACAATACTAAATGAAAAATAAAGCTTTCCAAAATGAGTAAGTACAAAAACATCCAAAATCTCTTAAGTAATAAATATGCATAAAATTAACATAGTGAAACTCTCTTAGACATCCACTCTGTGCATCAGACATATATGCAACCCTAATTCAAATCCAAATGAACAAAGAGCATGGCCTAATCATCATTTGCACAGGGAGAAGTTGGCCAAGGCTGAAACCAAAGTAGGGATTCTGCGTGTGTGTGAGTAAACACAGACCATTCCTTAAAGTAGAAAATATCTCAGGGCTACTAACAGGGGATGTATCCCAATCAACTTTAAGGTTTTCCTATCTTGCATGTGTGGGGTCAGTATGGTCAGTTTTTGTGAAATGTGTGTTTGTGGGTGTGTATTTCTGCACGAACACAATCAAGCTCTGTGTCAGCACTACATCCTACCACATCATATGTGGTAGAGTTGTCACTTCAGTGCTGTCATTAACAACCATGCAAACTGCTTCTGCCAGGAGTCGTATTGCCACTTCTATGTTACCAGTTCTAAGCGGGGGTGCTACTTGAATGTGAGTGATGTCTGCTGGATGAGCTTTCTTCCTGAAAATGTTCAGGACCAGTACCCTCTGGCCTACCATGTCTGGGTGTGGGCACCTCAATCACTGACAGAGCAATGGAAGTAGTTCCACTGTAGGAGAGGAATCTGGCACGGCCTCACCAGCTAACATCAGAGGATGTTGTGACTTTATGGACATGTGGATGCCTGCCCTCCCCAGCAGGCATTCCATCACAGGCATTGCCAGATCCAGTGTGTCATTCATCCTGTCTAATGAGTCACATACATAGCTGAGGCAGTCATGCACATCAGAATGTGCCACTTTTAGGACTCAAAAAATATTTTCCGAGGGCCTTGTGGAATGTGCCTGTGCCTCCATGATGGCCCTTTACATATATCTGGTAGCACATAATGACACACCAACATCAGGACAAGGGTGGACAGTTGGCTTCCTCTGAGCTCTTCTAGCAACCCTCCTGTGTTGAACCTTGCCCTCTTGCTGGGTACACTCAGACTCAACCAGCTCTGCAACTAGGGTAACCTCAGTACCCCAATTAACTGTGTTGCCCTCAGCCTGTCCTATATCTGAGAGCTCACTGGAGTGGGTATGGATAGGCATACAGATTGTGTCTGAAATAAAGCCAGTGGGAGTGTAAGGCACAACCTCAGTGTCAGACTGAACTTCTTCACCCCCTGATTGTGCCTCTATATCACCACCATCATCACCAGTGGCTGCTGTCAGATCACTTGTGATAATAGTCAATAAACTCAAGAATGAGAGAAATAGTGACTATAAACTCTCATATTAAATAATTGTATTTGTTAAAGGAATACAATATGTTTACTTTCTTCTCAGACTTACATCTAAGTAATGTTTATTACTAATCAAAGAAGGTTTGTGCTTGCTATCTGCAGATGGTCATTCATATGGTAATTCTGATGTCCCTGGGAAAAGAGGAAGACAGTGAAAAGAAGAATAATAAGCATCACAATGCAAATGACACAAGAACAAGAGAATAATTTTCTGCCTATCTTCACCATAAGAAGTATCTCAGAATCAGTCAGATTGACCATTCCCCCCGAAACACAATCTCTGCTGGACTTTGTGTCTTCCAAGGCACACATCTCATTATTTACAAATGCACTGATAGCAACACAAAAATATGTCTAGTATGGCAGTAAATGCCTTAAATACAGCATACCTGGAATTTCTTCTTGAGACACTTTTTGTCTGTTGTTCAAATCAGCAGCAACATCAAGGAGTCTGTGTGAACCCTCTTCAGAAATGTTTGGATCTCTGACGGTGGACAGGAACTGCTAATTTTCAGTGAGTGGTGGTTCCATAGTAGGACCTCCTCCCCACCCATAGACATCTGTTCTCATGCTACCACACCTGCCTTCCTGCATAACACTGTAATCATATCAGTGGTATGGTGCCACACCTGATTATAGTTTCTAACATGGCTGCCCACTGCATTTAGGTCAGCAACTACCTGTTGCCATATGCTTCTTCTGGCAAATATATCACCTCTGTCTGTTTGAAGCAAGAATGATCCATGGTGGCATAAGGCTTCAGTGATAACTTTGTTTTCTGCATCACTGAATGGTGGTGTGTGTGCAACAGATGGGCTGTAATCCTACATGGCATGAAACAGATGAAACATAAACCACTTTTATAACACGTACAGAAATTATTCTCCTCGAAGAAAATCTGTTGACCCATCCTCAACACAAAACAATTAAACACAGTGCTTATTTGCATTACACCCAAGCTAATGGAGCCTCTCTAAAAAAAAGAAAAAAAAGAAACATTGTATTACATTTATTCAGTTAACATTTCTGCAATGTGGACAGCAGTTTTGACTGTTGGATGGCAGGATTATCAATAACTTCATAAAAATTCTGTGTCAAACTGCCCAGACAATTTCCTTTGTTCTATCTGCTGTTGTGGAGTTTGTCACATGACTTTTGACAATGTTAACAGCCCCATTAACTACACATGCACAACCACTTGAAGCTGATAATAAACCCAATACAAATGTCTGCAGTAACTGTTGAAATTGCAATAGCAAATGGTAACACAAAGCAGAACAAGAACTGACGTATGTACACTATAGTAGGAGTGAATGAAAAAACTTCATATATCTTTTTTTTCTATTACATATTGAAATTCTTTCCATATCTGAAAATATAAGCAGTTTAAGAAGAGGACAAACATACCTTATGAAATAGTGCCGTAATGTGTAGAAAAATTTCCTCCAAGTAACAAGCAGTAACAATCTGTCTCTATCCAGTTTTCCCTCCTTTTACTTCCACATTACCTTTATATAGTGTAGATGTGCACTGTGAAAATGCAAATGAGATGTGAAATCATTAGGATTCCTGAATAGCAAAAAAATCACTTGGTGTAGGGAATGTAAACATGGTGCAAGTAGCTACATGATTGCATGGACTGCAAGGAGGAGCAATGGTAATTGTTAGCTGTTAATGGGTTGCAAGTGTTAATGATTACTCTGACTATAACAATAAGCAATACTGAACAGACTCTTCTCTCTGAAGTGTGTATATCATGCAGAGCTGATTTAAAATAAAAAGTGGAAGCACCTTGAGAGCTATGAGAACAACCCTGACATCATTGACATTCTTGTACTAATAGCATACTAATAGCACACTGCCCATCATCTGCTTAAAAATATATCTGAAATGCTGATCAGCTGTATTACACATTGAAACAAAGATGCAAATATATGGCTATGACATTGCATTTCTGTAGTTAAGCTTAGAGGAGCGAAAGATGCAGAAAAAATAATAAGATGAAATAGATGGCAGTGTTGGCAACCCTGCATCAATATGGTGTAGGCTATTACCCTTAAGTATTTGTCAGTATCATACTCATCTAGACATGTTCAAGCAAATGAGAAATGAACATTTTCTAATCTTTCTATTGTTGGACCAATAATTTGATGGTCTTCTAAGTCAGATCTGTATGGTATGTACATTTTCTAATTACTACCCTAAGCCTGTGTTATTGGCAAAAAGGAATAAGAAACACAGCTAAGTGTGTGTGTTGTTATTGCACTGAATTAGTGGCTCAAATCCAGATTGTCTGCTGTCTGACAGGGTTAATACATATTTCATGAGCATATGATCAGGTTGTAATGCACACAGAGTTAGGAAACTTCGCAATCCTGTATTTTCATTTTATTTATTTTATTGTGCTCCTCATTTGTGCGCATTTTGGCAAAGCACGCTTTGCACTGGAAGTGTTTCATAGCAATGAACAAGGGTCACTGCCCAAGGTACAAACTGAGAAATTTAATTTGAGTTTTAATTAGACTGGCACAGGTGCACTTTGCTACAGTACCCTGAAAAGCAGTAAAAGAAGAAATTCTTCACCTCATCTAAGTGTCAGCATAGCAAAGTGTAAATGAAATGTGTTTAAAGAAACAGGACAGAGGATTTAGGGTTTGAATCTTGCTTGAAGCCGCATGATGCTTATAATGTTTGCAGCAGATGTGAAAATGCAGATTGCATTTTGTTGTGTGGAATATAAATTGTTATATATATTTTTTGCATTTGCAATTCCCACTCTGTTTAGCACAGCATAAACAAGGAACAAAGGTGAAGGAAACAGTTAGTTTTATCACCACTGTGTGGTATTTGTAATGAGTGAGTAATATACACACGATGTATATATTTTTTCTGTGACACAAGCTGCAAATACAGTGACTTTGGAAACATAAACTACTTTCTCTGGGCTTCAGATCCATATGGTGTGAATGGAATGCAGAAATTATTTCTCTAGATTTTTGACTTATTTTTATTAGAACTTCATATGGTGTTTTCTTTTTTGTTTCTTGCCTTATGCACTTGCTTGCTGCTGAGTGGCATGCAATCAAGCTTACCTGCATAAGGAAAAAATGAAAAATTTTACTTGCCCAGCCTTCTGTAGTGCAAACACACTTAGCAGCAATGCATGGATGTCAGCACTCTGCACAGTACTGAGAGGAGAACATCCACCTGCTGCATAAGTGTATCTGGGGCACAAGGTGTAAGTGCACTGAATTTACAGACAGAGCAGATGTGAGCCAGGATTCAAGTCCACATAATACTTATTTTTACAAAGGGTGTCAGAATGCAATTTCTAAGAACACTTTGAACATGAAGGCAACTCTATGTACAAATGGCTATCATACGTACGTTGACTGCAAGAAATGTTTGGTAATGTTTTGATAACTAAGTGGCATATCTCATTAATAGCTTACATATGAAACACAGCTGATTGTGTCTGCAATCATTTAAGCATGACAATTATAATAATTAATTAAAATTCCACTCGTATATCTATGATTGGTATAATACTTAAGTTAAAATCATCTTGACTTCTGACAAAGGCCAACTCTGTGTTTAGGACAGTAGGTATAGTGAGGAATGTATTTGTCATACCCCAACCTGTTTTACTCAGCTCCTAAAAGTCTATCCATCTGGCATATATTTACAAATACTGCCTCTTTCATGGGAATGCAATGCACATGACTACCTAAATTCACACACATACAGATCTATCTGAAGTATATATTCATTCATACTGAATGCAGTTTATCTGTAATGAACATGGTAGAAAGGCAGTTCTGCTGTAGCACTGACAAATAATCACCTTGCTTGAAATGTATGCATTATTTTTTCCTTAAGTTTGATTCTCACACTGTACAACAAACTTTTTACAGTGTGTAATTCCATAAAGTTATGTGTCAAGTTATCCAGTTTATCCTGTAAAACACTAAAGATAAGAAGCCAAGCAATTAAGCATGTCAGTGTTGACCAACTGCAAAAGTATGAATAGGTTGAACATCAAACATGGCAAAGCCCATGTTTCACACCTTCATTGCTGCTGCTAAAATACCTTCCTCTTTGGCAATGGACAGTTCTGCTTTCTATCATGCAAATGCAGTTGGATTGGTTGTGCTTGTTTGCACACTAGCTTATAAATGTGAGATTGGAATTTAGTACCAATTCAGAGTTGTTGCTTGACTTCTGCAGGCATGGCTGGTGTGAGAGATGATGGTGCTGAATTTGGAGCACAGAGATGAGGTGTTGAAGAGTTCAGGATTTTTGTGGCATTCCTTGTGAAGCATTTCAGCTATAGGCTGCTGCAGGGGGAATATACTATGTCTGAATATAAGAATGAGGCTTGAAACAGATTAGTCTAGTCTGTCTCCAGTACAACTAGCATCCCAAGCACTGAAGAGAATTGTCGTCACCACTATATTGACCTGAAATGGTGCAAGAGGGATCTCCTTAGCCAATGGGAGGATGAATTTAGTACTGCTGATACCCCTTGGTTGCATAAGTATACTGACCCATCAGCACTGAATTATATAGACTGCAGTAGACAGCCAAGACTGGTATCCATTATGTGTTCATGTCTGTTTTTTCTTCTTCTAAATTACCCAACTACTGAAGACATTACAGCAAAGAGGGAAGTAAACCAAGAGTGGTTAAATTGCCTTAGAGAGACATGGGGTATGAACACATCAGGTCTTCATGTAAGCCTGATAACTATTATAATTATATGTAGTATGGCAACACTACAATAAATACATATATCTATGTTACAGTAACAGTGCAGTTGATTAATGGTACAACAGAATAAGACCTTCCCATCATACCTGGATGTGGCAAAGGTGTATAAACTGGATAATAACAAATGTGTATTTTTTGGAAGTATACAGTCATGTGACATCCCATGGATCTAATTCTGTCTCTTTTTTGTCTCACTCCACCCTTTTATATGGTGGGTATTTATATGGCTTAAAATATTCTATCGTCATACATTTCTGCTTACCAAACCTGACAAGCAATACAGAGAGGTAGACTAACCACTGCAGATGAGCCTGTCATTCCTCCACAGGTTGCAGCATCAGTACCCAGCACTTCAGGGTCTTAACCTGCCAGCACTGCCACCACAACCCCTGCCCTACCTGCTTCATCTGTGTCAGGTAGCTCTGCCCCAGCTGCTGGTACAGTGGTACCCTCCAGGATTAGTAATATTGAAGGTAGTGACTTTATCACCTGCCAAGAGTTGACAGAGCTAGTGGAGGTTATCATGGAAAGGAGCCTCAGTGCCCAAATCAGTCATGTAGACATGGTGCTTTGGCAATGTCACATCAAGCACTGACACAAGAAACTGAGACAGTTGGCAGTGATGACAGCTCTGGGGGTGAGAACTAGATTCTCACTATTCTCAGTCTTGATGTGAGTGCACCTCCGATGTCCCCTACCTATCCCCCAATCATGTTGTCCCCCAACTTTTTTTGTCCATCACCATCCCTGTCTTTTTGTTTGTCCAGTATGTCTGTGCCTACTTCTACAACTGATCTACCTACCTGACCCTCACATTCATAAGCCCTTCCCCAATATTCCTCTCTCTTTGAAAGGAAAAAAACACTAAAAATGAGCACCTGTCCCACAAAAAATAATGACACCATAAAGTATCTCTCCACTTCACCTAATTGTCTTCTTGACAAACTTGATTTACTTATTTACTTATTGATTGATTGATATGCATTTGTTTACCTGGATGGTCCACTGGGCCATAAAGAGCCAATTTTCAGTGGAGGCCCAAAGAAAAAAGTTCCTAAAAACATAGAACATTTAACAGTGCTTACATTTTGAAGAATTGCACAAAAACTATAACATTGTAGACAATTTAAGCTTTACATGAAAAAAAAATGCAAAGGAAAAACATTAGAAACACATTTTTATGTTTACAAAAAGTTAAAAGAAAGAAGGGTATAATATGCAAGAACTTACACTGTAGTTATAGTTAAGTTATCTGAAGAGATGTAACTGATAAATAAGTTTGGGTTTTGCATATATACTGAAAAATATGTCAGTCAGGTTAGGTTTAGTACAGGTACAGATTCAGTTAGTAGAGAGGTATTCACTCAAGAAAGATTTGAAAGAAGCATGACTCTGAATTTTATGAATTACTAATGGAAGTTTATTCCAGGCTCTGGCTACAACAAAAGAGTAAAATAATTGGCCTGCAGGTAGGTTGAGGTTGTGAACTTGCAAAAGGTGCTGCTTTTCAGGTGTAAGTGACCTATTGGGAAGATAGTGAGTAAATAAAGAGCTTAGAGCAGGACAATTTGTGGGGTTGGAAATTATTTTGTGTGCTGTAGTTAATTGTAGATAGGTAAGCTAGTGTGGGAGTTCACATCAATTTAGTGAGTGTAGGGTTGTGCAGTGATGAGTGGAGTATCTAGAATTTGTTGCAAATTTGGTAATGTTGTTATAACATATTTCAAGTTTAGTTTTAGGTAGGATAGCAGATTAGTAAACAAGGGACCACCACAGGTGAGAGAGGGAATCAGATAAGTGGTAGCAAGTACTTGTTTAGTGGGAGGAGAAAAAAATGTTTGTGCCTGTAAAGAATATCTAGTTTTGATATGCTTTACCGATGTTATGTTGTATGTGCAGGTTACATTTTAGGTTTTTATTGATTATTACACCCATTAGTTTAGTGTGACTAACTATTTCAAGTTTTGTGTTAATCAGGGACAGTATTGTGAACTGGGATTTGTTTATGGGAGTATTTTTCTTCACGGTGAATAACATAAGTTTGGTTTTGTTGGGATTACAAGACAAATGGTTATTGTATAACCAATTCTCTATACTAGTAAATGCTGACTGAGTGATTAGTTGTAAATCTGGTGTGGTGTATGCAGAACATATAATAGTAGAGTCATCTGCATATCATATGAGAAACGTCAGGCTGCATAAAGAGTGAAGATAATTGGTAAAGATTCTGAACAGAAGTGGCCCTAATAAAGTGCCTTGGGTTACACAGGTAGATGTAAGAACATAGGGTGATAGAGAATTTTGCCATCTAACTGCCTGCTGTCTATCAGATAAGTAAATGGAAAACCAGTGAAGAGACAGAGCAGCTAGGCCAATGTTTGAGAGATGAGTTAGAAGAGGGTGGGATACTGTATTAAAAGCTTTTAATAACTCAAGAAATAGGGTGGATAATTTTTTTCTGGAATCTTTAGCTTTATTGACTATGTCCATGAAGGATATTAAGACAGTTGTAGTAATATGACCTGCCCTGAATCCATGCTGAGTTTGAGATAGGATGTGGTTCTTAAGGCAGAAATGCATAAGTTACATGTGTGCACATTTTTCAAGGACCTTAGAGATTGAAAATAAAATCACTATGGGTTGGTAATTTGAGATATCTTTTGAGTCACCACCCTTGTGTATTGGTAGAATAAATGCTTTTTCCCAACATTTTGGGACATATGATTCTTGGATGGACCTGTTAATTACTATACTAACAGGGTAGGCAATGGCTTCTGCAGCAAGTTTTAGATATTCAGTGGGAAGCTTGTCTGGTGCATTAAAGGTGGGTTTTAGCTTGAGAGGTAGGCTTTTTATAGTGGAGGTATGGATTCTGGTAAGTGAGAGTGTGTGAATCATTAATTGTAGATTCAACTTGAATTGAGGTAGTGGAGGAAGGGGATTGATAGAGATGGGGAATTGTGGCTGTTCCAGTATAAGTAGTACTGGACTGTAGTCATGGAAAGTTAGCAGTAATGTTAGCCATAGAATTTATGAAGGACTAGAAATTTGTTCTGGTGTTTTGTCTGGGTGTGGACACATGTTGCTTTTTGTGCCAGGGTTGAAAAGTGATCCTACAGATGTCCAGAATTTTGGGGGGGGGGGGTTGGTTATGGTTTGTTTTAAGTTTTAAATAGTAGTCTTTTTTGTCTTTGGATAATATTTTTTATTATTTTGTTACAGAGCTTTTTGAATCTCAGTAGGTCTGAGTTTTTATAAGTTTTTGCTATTGTTTCCATATTTTACTTCTAGTTAACATTGGTTTAGTAGATTTGGCTAGCCATGGAGCATTGTTAGATTTCACCCTCTTTACTGTAGGGGGTGCATGACTGTCTAATATTTTTGAAAAAGGTTGTGTTTAAGTAATCTAGTGCATCATATAGGGGAAGATAATTAAAGTTAGTCCAATTCATACTTTTTAGTATGTTGGAGAATGTCTGTGGATAAAAATTGGTAAGATTCCTAACATGTTTGTAATGATGCTGTTTGTGGAAGGAGGGTGTTGTTTGATACGCAAAGGCTGGGAGGTGGTCACTTATAGCATTTGGGGGAGTATCATATGAGAATTTAGTAGGGTCAGAAACCAAAATCCAGTCTAGGGTGGATCCTTCTATGGTACTGCTATTATATCTTGTTAGAGAGGTGATAAGTTCAGTAAAATGAAATAGGTGTATATTTGAGGAAAGAAATTTAGAACAAAAATGTAACCAGTTAATGTTTACATCACTCACAATGATGGTTTCATTTTTAGTAGTGATAGAGACGCGAGATAGTATTTATTCAAGTATTGGTATGTTATTGCCAGGGGGAATGTAAAGGACTATGCTGCATAAATGTTTTGACTTACTGACTTTTTGAATAATGTTTGATTTGGTACAATTGGCTCTACAGCACTATTCTCTTATCACCTACCCTTGGTATGGTGACAGTCCAAATTCAGCAAATATGAGTGACACTTCTGCATTTATGTTATGAAGCAGTGGATAGCTGTAGTTCTGTCCCACTACCTTACTGCAAATTCCTCTAGTCTTTCCCCTGTGTCCTCCCCTCTGCCCCCCACCCATTTCACAACTTTCTTATCAGCCCCTTTTTCACACTTTTAATCTGGTCAAAAAATAGAATTGCATACAGCACACAAGGCAAGAAATGGCCCATAAGAAATCCTTCCCTTTTTTCCTTTCAACATTTGTACGGATGTTCGCATCACATACCAATGCTGAGTGATGGTCCATGGCTGTTCATGTCCTATGGCAAAACCTCGTCAGTTGTTGCCATCACCCACAGCAGTCTGGTTATCTTTGGCCAAAGGTGCTTAAACATGCCCCACTATCAGAAAACAGAGTAAAGGCAGAGTGAAAGAAATAATTGGCAACAGTTATTCTAAGAGTTCTTTAACTAATGGACGCAACCAAGTGCAACTTCCTCTATGGAGTATTGGCATAAATCAATTGTTTGAAGATTCATTTTTGACCATAGCATCAAGGATTCAATTCCAGATGTATGTCACATTATTTATTTCTGTGATTTTGTATTTCTATGATATGTTTTATGACATGTATCTTAAATTTTCTCCATTTAACACCTTTAATTAACTGATTTTGAATAATGCTGCAAAAAGCATTTGCAAAAACATCCATGATCAGAAGGAAGAGTTAGTAAACCACCCTTATTCTACTCGTGTTAATCTTAATCATGGTTTGCCTCTCTGACAGCTTCCTGATCCCCAGAACCATCAATTAATGATACAGTGCATGACATATGAATACTGAGGACACACCACAAAGATGTGCATCAGTGACTCATAATACCACCCTTTCATATGTGTCTGTCCATCTGTCTCTTTCTTCACCCCTTCTCTCTAACCACTTTGTGCTGTTGACTATTTATTATGTTTATAGATGCAAATGTCATCTTATGGCATTTTCATAATGTCATTACTTTGCTGAAGGCAAACACCTACATCTTCCTTTTGCTAAACAGGTTATCAGTGTCCCTTCAAATGTGTGATTTTTTTTACATGTTTGATGTATGATTTCCTTTGTGGTGTGCTGAAAAAAAAATGATCAAGTCTATAAACATAATTTTTTTGCCTTGACAACGGTTTGAATCCAGCATTAGGTGAAAATCTCACTGTCTGTTTTTGTAAGTGTCTTTGCTGTGAATATGTTACTTTTGTATCTGTCTAATCGATTTGCAAAAGATCTGGCAATAAGCAAGTGTAATATGTGATGCTAAATGGCATTTCAAGTGTCATTGTAAAATTTGGTGAGTTTTTGCCTTACACCACATTGTACAAACAATGAACTTGTGATTTCCCTTAAAGCATGTCTGATATATAATAGGTATAAAAGATTATTTCAGTAGACATTACTGACACAATATGGGCAATCAGTATGTTTATTTAACATAGTCATTCCTATGAATTCTTAAAGTCATGATCAAAATTACTTACAATATCCACATGTTGACACCATTTGTAAAGTGATTTGCATGGTGGACTTGAACTCTATTTCAACTCTGCTTTTTCATTTAGCTCCTTGTGGTTACACCTTGTGCCATAGAGAAAGCTAAGTTAGCAGGTGGATATTCTTCCCTTGGTACTGTCCAGAGTGCTGACAGTGGTACCTCGCCACTGAGCATGTTTGCATTACAGAAGGTTATCCCAATTAAAATTTTTACTTCTTAACACTGTTTGGTTTCCATTTAAACATCATGCAAACAGGGAAGGCAAGCATAACAATTCATTTCTGAATTAAGGTTTGGCCCTAACATAGAAAAGTATAATGCAACATTCAAAGTGTATGTATGCAACGTGTTAAGATAAAACATCTGTTTGAAATGTAATTACAATCACAGCATTTCTTGTCTGCTCCTTATTTGTGCAAAGGTTGGCAGAGGGCAGTACTGAACACCACTGAATACTGGTACTTCACAGTCCAAGTTCAACACATTTCAGTGTAATCATGCATGTGCTAACACGTTGCCAGCTTCTGTGCAGAAACACGTCTCAACATTGCACTTTAGGAAGAGATTTTGAAAAAGCAAGTATTGTTACTGGGTTATATTACTTCATTAGAAGGAAATTGTTTTATACTCATGTGAAATGCCATGAACTGTGTGGTTAACTGACCACTTCATTCTGGACAGTTGTGTCTGCACTGCAGTACTGACACTTACAAATGATATATAACCACATAGAGCCTTGGCACACATACATCATCATTAAGTAAGCCTAATGATATACAACGACATAGAGCCTTGGCATACATACATCATCATTACTTAAGCCTAGTGATATACAACCACATAGAGCCTTGGCACATGTACTTCATCATTACTTACCCTAATGATATACAACCACATAGAGCCTTGGCACATGTACTTCATCATTACTTAGCCCTAATGCTATGCAACCACATAGAGCCTTGGCACACTTACTTCATCATTATTTACCCTAATGATATAAAACCACATAGAGCCTTGGCACATATGTTTCATCATTACTGAGCCCTAATGATATGCAACCACATAGAGCCTTGGCACACATAATTCATCATTACTTAGCCCTAATGATATACACTCACATAGAGCATTGACACACATACATCATCATTACTTAGCCCTCCTGCATTGGAACATTAAGTATTGCTTGATGTTGACAGTGCAATTTGCCCATGTATGAGCAGATATCATTGCTGATATCAGTACCATTCATTAAGGTTTGCATGCCATCATCATAACCTGATGATACATGAATGCTTCATTGTCCATCCTGTATTTCGCAAGTATGTGTTTCTCATCTATGCAACACAGGTAAATATCACTCTCAGTTCTGAAATACACATTAATGACAGCATAGCTGACCTAAGTCAGCAGAGTGTTTTTCTTATTTATCCTAATATTGCACTTACTCCTTCATATCAACAAATATGCATTTGCTAAAAATCTTCAACATCACAATATCATCTTGGACATAAAATGAGAACATACTCCTATCTATAATGCACTGTCACACCACAATACTCAGACTTCTGTGGCAGTGCTTGCATTAAGTATAGAGTTGTGTAGATATGATCTTGACTGCTGCTTGACTCAATAAAATAGTAGCCTATAGTAACATTTACACTACAGGGTGAGTCCACCCCAATGTCAGAACCCTCCCCAACATAATTTTCTCTGTAACACAATGCTGATATCATCTTCTATAAAGTGTACTCTCACAGTGTAGAAGTCAGATGTATACAGTGGTGCTTTTAAGTACTGTATTCTCTAGACTGCTTAGCTAGATAGGCAGGGTATTCTAATCTCACAACAATCAATGTGTGCGTGATGGTGGGTCCATAGAATTACTGGAGGAATAATTCAACAGCTGTTCTCATTTGACTCCCACTCATCAGAAACATTTACATGGTCAGAGCAATCCAACATCCCCTTTTCACCCTGTCCACAAATGTATACTGTCTGCAACACAGTGATGAGCTCACCATTTCAATAATGCGCTCTCATATCACTAAAATCAGACCTCTCCTGTGGGGTGTGTTTGTAATACACTTGTATGTAGACAGTGTTAGTTGATAGACAGGGAGTATGAATACAGCAGTCAGACTTTCCTGACTGTGTATGCGAATGTAAATGGTTGCAGGAGTGTGTTACACCTCTTAGTATTGACAACATTAAAAGTTCACATAGCTGTACAAGTAATTTTGCACACACATCTCCTTTGCATGACACATCTCATGTCACCCTTTCAAAGGTTCAATGTGGCTCACATGCAGTCAGACTTCTCCTGTAACATATGTGTCCAATACACTTGTGTGTACATTGTTTCAGTACATAGGTAGGAGTTCAAGTCGAGGAATGATTGCCTTCTGTGAGTGTGTGTGTTTCTTCCTCTTACTGTGCAAAATAGGCTGCAAATACATATATGAGGTACATATATACAATGTGCTTGTGCTGTGTAACCACTTTTTAGCAGAAAAATGAAGGTAATACACAGTGATGAGGCCATCCATTGAAATGTGCACTGTCATAGTTGTCAAATAAATCTGTAGTTCTGTTGTGTTTCAGCAAACCTTAATTAGCCTGTCATGTTATGTATATTGTTCAAATCCCAATGTCACTGTTTACAGTCAGTATACATGTTTCTAACAGTGTTGTTACCTGCATGTGCCATGTTCATGTGGAGATGTAGTTTCCTCTTACAAGAGTTTATTCTACATTTACTTTGAAAAAGCTGCATTGAAGACAGATGCTGTCATTTGAATAGATTGTCATTCCAAAACAGATGTAGAGAGATACCTCCTCAGGACTAAGGACATGAGACGATGTAATGTATGTTGTTGCCTAAGTAAAGCATGTGTTCAAACGTGGTATTATAGCAAAAAAACAAATACATCCAAGCAACTTTAGCATCCACACACTAGTTTAATTTTTGAAGTGCTTTTCGTCTGCTTCTAGGCAGACTTCATCAGAAAATACATGTACCCAAATCTAACTTCATTAAATAACATAATCACCAAAAAAAGCGGGATAATTAAACAATCAACAAGTAGGCTAAAACAATCATAAAGCCCTTCAGGAAAGTTGACTGTAAACACCTCTAACACATAAAAGAAAATGGTAAAATAATACATGTTAAAAATAAACTCTACATAAAAGTAGAAAAATACACTCAAGCAATACTTTACTAAGTAACAATAAACCATAAGCTAAAAACAGGTTACAATTTCACAAGCTGATATAGTAAATTAAAATTATACAATTAACTAACTAAGCAGAGCAGTTGTACTCTTACTTCAAAGTTACCTCTCTAAACTCCTAAGTTTTAAAATATTGCTGATTGAACAAGCCTCGTTCAAACCAGGTACATTACAAGCATCCAATTTAATTTGCCATTTCAGTTCCAATTCCTCTAGTTTAAAGGCAAACGGGCCACCCCAAAAGTCATGGTTGATACTGTCAATAACCAGAAATTTAAAATGATGGTTGTTAAAAATAGAAATGTGCTTAGCAAGTGCATTGTCTGCTTTGTTGCGACTTATAGCATAAACATGCTCATACATCCTATCACGGAGCCTGCGCTCTGTTTTTCCTACATAGAATGCAGAGCAACACATACACTTAGCTAAGTACACAATTTCCCTTTAGTTACAATTAAATTTACCTTGTACACGATATTTATAACCATTAACTGTGAATGAACTGGTTACATTGACATATTTTGCTAAAATTGCAAGACTCACATTTCACCATGCCTGACATTTTAACTATTCTAACAGCATTTTTCTCTAACAATTCTTTTAGATTCCTACCATGTTTAAATACAACTTTTGGATGTTCACCAAGTTTGTTCAGTAATACCTGGTTACATCTAAACAACCCCCAGTTTTTCTTGATAATGTTAACACAGGAATTACTCTGTGTACTAAATGTAGTAATCTAAAATTACTTGACACTCACTTACTCAAACTGAAGAAAACACAACTGCAGATAGCTTATTTTAATGAATGTTTAAAACAGAAAGTGATCTTGAAGGGTTTACGGAGATCTCAATACCCAACAGGCCTAGTAAAAGATTCACCTTTCCACAAGGAGCTCATACAGCTCTTTGACTGACAAGGGTTTGAATTGTTAGAGCTCATGATAAAGCATTACTCAGTTTTGGTCAATGATATTTCTAACTTAGTATTGGAGCTTGGTAAGAAAGTAGTGGAGGACTTGGAATTTATCAGATATAAATTTGAGTACACTAGAGTTTTTTCAAGTATCAAACAATATATGTTGAAGCTTAAAAATAATAAAAGCAAGAAACTTGAAAGAGATTGTAAGGCTTATAGCCAAGGTGCAGCGTACCCTCCACCTCCAATAGCTCAAGTTTGGCAATCTAGGGTTAATAACCATGTGTATGACAACAGTAACTTTCAAAAGGAAAATACTCCTAGTGATGGTCAGTAGCCTCCACTTACTAACACTTTAAATCATGTTTCTGAGCCGGCAGGCTCTAGTACCAACACAGAAGCTTTTGGTCCCGAGGTGCCTGTGGTTAGGACGTGTGAGAGACTTCAGAACGGTCCCCGTGTGAACTTTAACAATAACAACAGACAGCAGTTTTATGCTAGTTCAGTTGAGAACCAGGATTTTCAGCAGGTGAACTACTCAGGTACAAGGCCGAAAGAACAAAGGAATTTGCACAACAACAAGACCAAGTCAAAAGTAACAAGGAACTTGAAGTAATGTATGGGGAGGATTCTCTGGCAGGGGTAGTGATTCCCCTTACAGAGTTATATTCCCACATTCATTGTGTGTCATTCTGTAAGTCTCAATGTATAAGTGAGAATATTGCTGCATGTCGGACAGTGAATTTGAATTGCAATATACTAGGCCAGGTCCACATGTTATCTTGAATGAAGATAAAGACTTTAAGGTATACAATTTATCTTCCTGTCCAATTCCTATTAAATTAGTCAACCTTTTGGCAAAGGGACTCACGTATGTCCCACAACACTGTATGGATTTAATTAAAATGATTATAGAGTTAAAATCTTTTACCAGGAAATTGAACTTTTAGATCCTGTTTGAGAACAATGTTGGTTCTGAAGTAAGGCAACTGTACCGAACTTCTAGCACATTTAACCCCCCACTACATCCTGTATAACATTTGAATCCTTATGTGAATTATATTTTAGATATATGGATGAACAAAGGCCATCTAATAAGGGTAAGCATATAACTGTTAATGATGGATGCGATTTGATCAATTTTATCCATTCACAAGAAATTTGGGTATGTAAACTCGATAAAGGAGGGGGTTTAGTAGTGTTTGATACAGACAATTACACTGACCGAATGTTGGAGTTACTTAGTAATGAAGCTTACCAAATTAGTTCTAGATCTGAGGTCAACAGAGCATATGGTTTAGTTAAATCTTGTATCAATGACCTTTTTATTGAGGGTCACATTGACCAACTTTTACTGAACTATATGACTACATTGTGTCCAGTATTCCCACATTTATTTGGTATTCCCAAGATACACAAGGACCTCATAAATCCCCCTTTGAGGCCACTTGTGGACAGCAATGGCTCACCCACTTATGCATGTGCCAAAGTTATTGAATCTATGTTACAGAAGTATGTGGCCCTTGAAGTACAAGTATGTAAGGATTCTTGGGCATTTTTGGCCAAAATTAATACTCTAGAGTTTGATCCTAGTTACAACTTTTAACAATCAATATCAAGGACCTATATACATGCATCCCGCACCAAATTGGAATTGAGTGGGTTGCTCATATGATGTTGAAACATGAAGCCCCACACCAAGACATTTTGTTGGTGATGGAATTGCTGGATTTGGTCTTATCCAACAATTTTTTCACCTTTAACCAACAACTTTACCTACAAAAGGTAGGGTTGGCTATGGGGTCCCCATGTGGGGCAAGTGTAGCCAACCTTGTCATGGCATTTTGGGAATCAGAGTTAGTGTTTAAAAGTGACGTTTATGTTGAATTTGTAGTGTACTACACGAGATGCCTTGATGATATTTTTGTTTTATTAAAAGGTGATGAACTGGTGGCAAGTTCATTACTGGATAGTTTCAATAGTTCAACTGAATTTTTACAATTCACGTCAAATTTTGACTCTGTGGCTATTTCTTATTTAGACATTTGGCTCACTAAAAATGTAGAGTTGAACTGTTACACAGCAAAAATATTTAGGAAAAACACCTACTCAAACATGTTTCTTAATTTTTCTAGCTGCCACCCTTTCCATCAGAAAAGGGCAGTCATAAAAGGTCATCTCATTAGGGCTGCATGAATTTCAACTCAAGATGAGGATTTCCAAGAGGAATGTGATTTCTTGAAAATGGCCTTTTCACATAGAGGTTATCCTGAACCTTTACTGGATGCATTGGTATGGGAAGTAAAAACAAAAAGAGCTAACCATATGTTTGAACCAATTTTGGTTGGGAAAGGATCAATTTTAGAAGGTACTTTAACTGGAGATCTGGCTCAGTTACCTAAACATATCAAAGATTCATTCCAAGGGTTTGAAAATACAAGTTGTAATAGTTTTATAACTACATTTAGTACACAGAGTAGTTCCTGTATTAACATTATCAAGAAAAACTGGGGGTTGTTTAGATGTAACCAGGTATTACTGAACAAACTTGGTGAACATCCAAAAGTTGTATTTAAACATGGTAGGAATCTGAAAGAATTGTTAGAGAAAAATGCTGTTAGAATAGTTAAAACGCCAGGTATGGTGAAATGTGAGTCTTGCAATTTTTGCAAATATGTCGATGTAGCCAGTTCATTCACAGTTAATGGTTATAAATATCGTGTACAAGGTACATTTAATTGTAACTCAAGGGAAATTGTGTACTTAGCTAAGTGTATCTGTTTCTCTGCATTCTATGTAGGAAAAATGGAGCACAGGCTCCGTGATAGGATGTATGAGCATGTTTATGCTGTAAGTCACAACAAAGCAGACAATGCACTTGCTAAGCATATTTCTATTTTTAACAACCATCATTTTAAATTACTGGTTATTGACAGTATCAACCGTGACTTTCAGTGTGGCCTGTTTGTCTTTAAACTAGAGGAATTGGAACTGAAATGGCAAATTAAATTGGATGCTTGTAATGTACCTGGTTTGAACGAGGCTTGCTCAATCAGCAGTATTTTAAAACTTAGGAGTTTAGAGAGGTAACTTTGAAGTAAGAGTACAACTGCTCTGCTTAGGTAGTTAACTGTATAATTTTAATTTACTATATCAGCTTGTGAAATTGTAACCTGTTTTTAGCTTATGGTTTATTGTTACTTAGTAAAGTATTGCTTGAGTGTATTTTTCTACTTTTATGTAGAGTTTATTTTTAACATGTATTATTTTACCGTTTTCTTTTATGTATTAGAGTTGTTTATAGTCAACTTTCCTGAAGGGCTCTATGATTGTTTTAGCCTACTTGTTGATTGTTTAATTATCGCGCTTTTTTTGGTGATTATGTTATTTAATGTAGTTAGATTTGGGCATGTGTATTTTCTGAAGAAGTCTGCCTAGAAACAGACGAAAAGCACTTAAAAAATTAAACTAGTGTGTGGATGCCAAAGTCGCGTGGATTTATTTGTTTTTTACATAGTTTTCACGTGTTTGTTTCAGTACACAGTTTGGGTGGTATTATAGCTACATTGTACATAATTATCATTCTACCATCACAGTGGCAACACCAGAGGGCCATAGGTATGTTTGGGTATACTTAGCATCAGGCAAGATTCTTTCTAAGTAATTACAGGGAGACATATTCCTTGATTCATAAGCATGATGTCATTATTTCATATAACCTCATGTATCACAACTGGTGATGCATTTATACCATGGCACATTCATTGATTTCACTATGGTGTTGAATTTCTCAACACTTAGGCAAATGTTCCAACGCAGCATTGAGTGACTGTAAGCATTCATGTCCTTAACTGTTCTACAGGAATGACAACCCCCCAATTATACTGTGAACATATAGAGTGGTAAAGGCCTCTCCCATCAATTTTAACAGATAAACACTATGGGCAAATAAAGAACAGCTGATTTAATGACCTCATATAGGGGGAGTTAAACAGCTGTGACAACAGTTCACCTGTGGCACATGTGATTAACAACCATATTGTTATCTGGAAGAGTTGTACAGCTTGATGTTCAGTTTTAGCATAGTGACTCATTTTCTATGAATGTACTGATGTCACACAATGACTATTATGTCACATTGGTCTTATCCCTTGATATGTTGCATGAACACATGTGAACGTAGCTTTGGACTTCATGGCAGTAGATATTTGTTCTGGCAATGTCATGGTGAGAGTACCAACATGGACATAAATTGAGTACTGTGGTGTACACAAGTGTGCTCCAGTTCTTGGTTGGTATGTGTTCAGACATACAGACAAACCTTCCTTGACCACAGAACACTGATATAGGACTGATCATAATTGTGTGCACATGAACATACTCATTTAATTGGCATCGGTCTGACATGCTGATATAAAATTTATTATCAGGGATCCTTTCTTAATTCGCACATTAATTTCATCTGTTTGTGGCAATAGCCATCATTACCTCCTGTGTCAGATGTGGACAATACACAGCTCTGGGGAATGCACTTTATTATGGTGTGGGGTTTGCATCTGTTGTTATCTGTTGGCACAATAACTGTGTCAGGCAGGAGTACATTACACAAGGGTATTATATATGTCATACTTTGCTCCTACATTTGTAACACAACATACACCTACATAAGAAATGCATAACCATTAGAATATTCTAGTCCATAATTCCCTTCAAGGGTGATCCTCCTAGTATATGTGTTAGGTCTATTTCTCTAGTGTACGCAGTTAATACACAGGTCAGTGTCAACATTGATGGGATGGGTTTAATTCCTTTCAAAAGGCGATTATAGCTTCTAACCCATTTGTTTTTTACATGCTATATTGACGAAATTCATGCTATGCAAATATCCCGTAATGTATGTACTGTCCTTTCTAATTGTCATAGCAACTCAGCATGTTAATGACATTCATATGTTATGTAATCTCCCCTTTTACAATGTTAATTTGTATAACTGTCATATCATATGATATCATGTCTGCTTTAATTTACCTATATTTGCGCAAGATATGTGAGCACCATTATTATGACATACGTATTGCAGAATTTCATTATTACAAAATTGTTTTTGTGACATGAGTACCTATAAATTAATTATTTTAGTACAATTTCAACATTTTTCCCTCCCCTCTTACATATTTCTGTATACATCTGTTTGATTTCTGTACACATTGTCCTCAGTACACTTTCCCACCCTGGTTACCCACCTGTTGTAGTTGTCATTGCTGTTTACCCTCCCTCTTACTTATTTCTGTATTCATATGTTTCCTGTATGTGCACAGCACACTGAGTACACCTTGCCTGCCTGGTACAGGATGCATTATTTGCCCTGTGTAGTTCTTCGTGCTGTCCATGCCAGCACACTTAACGGGATTGTCTATAGGCAAGTTTGTTACCCTGTGTGCGGAAGTTCTGCTCAACACATTTTCCTGGCTGCAAACACTGTTGCTAGCCATGAAGACTTCCTTGTATTCATGTACACATGAGGAACAGCATGCATATGTGATTAGCACTGCTGCTGATCTTGCTAACATGTAAACATCATGCAGGCTTCACATAAAGCCTACAAGATTGTTTGTTAATGAATCCCACAAAGTCTTTTTCTTGCACATTTTATCAATAGTGCCAATATATTAATAGGTTTAAAGAGTGTTGCATTATTAAAGGCTAAAAATATAGGATTCAGATTATTTGTTTATCAAAAATGAGATAATATGCAGCAACATGTACCCAGTCTTCTGTATTTTTTATAGGGGGACCTTCACATAGATTGCAATCACTTATTTATGAGCACTGTCATGCCATTCAGGCTGGCCACAACTATAATGCTTTTTGTGAGCCCTTGAGAAGTTGCAATGGATTTAAACATGTTTTAAATTTCAGTTATTGACTCTGTCATTTCTGATGTTAGCTGTAGGAATTTTAAGTGATGATGGATTCCAAGATATCCAAGTGAAAGGTGAGACTAGGCCCACCACTTATCAGGTATAAATTAAATTATACATTTTAAATTCTCAGGACATTGCAGCATTAATTGTATTGTTTTGTATGTATTTATTTATACGTTCTTGCATGCAATATGTTCATATACCTTAGAGGATTTTCTTCTTTTTACCAATTGTAGATGTTTTATGACAGGTATTTCATAATTATCTGCATGGTAGAAGGAATTACCCGTGAATGCCTTGACTTAATTTCTCATATTCTAAGAATGTTTTTATGGAGAGGGTGCCATCTGTGATAATCCTGTCTTAATTAACGGAAGTGTTCCTGGCCCCATCCAGTGCTGTCTGCATGTATGTATTTGTATAGCTTTGCCATAGTTATCCGGCTCTGGACTTAGCCAAATGGAGTTTTAATTTTTATGTTTAGAGGAGGGAAAATGTAGCTATTAGAGTGTTCAGGAAGTATGAGATAGCATTGTCAGTGCAAATTACTGTTAATCATAATAGCTTTAGAATCATCACCTACCTATTTCTAATCAGCTTTAAAAATCATCACCCACCTATTTCTAATCAGCTTTAAAATCATTACCTGCCTATTGCTAATCAGCTTGCTTCATTATACTCTTTTCTAGGTGCATAAAATACATGGCAGCCTTAATTTGCATGATTATTACATAGAAACAGAAACCTAGAATGCAAATCTATTGGCATTTACAGCATCTAGTTTAGTACCATTTATATGTCATATGCATTATTCTGTAATAAAACACATTGCTCATAATTTTGCTTCACAGTTACAAATACAGCAGACTTATTCTGACTACTTGTGATTGATATATATTTATACATATAGACATGAATACATATATATATATATATATATATATATATATATATATATATATATATACACACATATATATGGGTCTACTTTGACCCATTGAAATTACACTTCATCGAATCTTATTTACTTGAATCCATTTCTCTAAAATGGCTTTAAACTGAAAGCACGGACTGCCGAAATCCTTCCCTGCGAAAGGAACCATTTGGCAACCAGGGTGAACTTTGTCCTTTCTTCAATGTAGTGCAGTCTTGGAGTGGGGGTGTGTGGGGGGCAAAGCCCCCCATTTTGGTGGGTTTAGTTTTGGTCTGTTGAAGTTTTTTTTCTGTGGTGGTGAAGTGGTTCCTTTCAATGGGAAAGGATTTTGACAGTCTGTTTTGGTTTAAAGCTGTTTCGGAGAAGTGGACTCAGGTAAGTAAGATTTGATAAAGTGTAATTTTGGTGGGTCAAAGTACGCCCATAAATATATATATATATATATATATATATATATATATATATAGATATAGATATATAGATATACATATGAATATGTATGTGTGGGTGTGTGTGTGTGTGTGTGTGTGTGTGTGTGTGTGTGTATGTTTATATATATATATATATATATATATATATATATATATATATATATATATATATATATATATACATATACACACATATGTATATAGAAAGAGAGAGTGGGGCATATATGAAATTACTGAAGTATCAGTGTCTCTGTGTCTTTAAGGAGATACAAACTGCTTCTGGTATTGGTGTGTCATTGGATTTTGCATTCTGAGCTATTCTGAGGTAAAACTTTGTGTGCATTCATTTTTGCAATGCTTATACTTTACAGGTGTATGTACATTGCATAGTATCAGAATTATCTTAACACCAGAAGCTGCATTTTTAAGATGTTCAAGAAATGTTTGCCTTTTCACACTTGAACAAAAATGATCTTGTAGTATCACTATCTTGTGCTTTTCAAAATGTTCATGAATAGTTTCATTGTTGTATTTCCATAATTTTCTCAATAAAACATCTTTATTTCAAAATCAGATAGTCTTGAGTCTCACTTTTGCAAATATTATTTTTTTCACACTCCCTGATCTGAACCACCAGTCATTCAGCTGTATTTTATTTTCTATTATTTGGCTATAATATCTTCATTACAACCATCAATGACTTTGAAGCTTTATAGAAAGAAGCTTGCCAGAGAATTGGTAACATCAGCTGTGATTGTACCTCTTTGTCATCCAAATGTTTGTCATCGATACTGGATACAGAAGAACTAACAATGTCAAAATGTGTGTGCAGTAAGTTAGCCAACCCCACCCTAATGAGTGCCTGAAATGTCACCCACAGATGTGCACAAATGGATCAAAGTGGGTGTTACTATATGCTCTTAGTGAGCAAACTGCAGTGTTTCCTCTTAATGTTCTGTATCCATCAGGTCCATGTCCATACCAGCAGATGCATCATCAACACCATCTCTGATACCAGGCATAGGGAGATCAATGTTTGCACTGTCCACTAAGATGGCTTAAGATATGAAGTGCAAGACTCCTTCACATCAAATGATGGAGATGTGTAGGTGGATGCAGAAATCACAGGACCAGTAAAACTTTAAATAAGTCAAATATGTGTCTTCTAAAAACAAATTCTGTCAAACATGCAATATATGGGGAGTGATAGGAATGGTCTCTCTACCATGAATATCATCAAATAAACCTGCAGAGCTCTAATCTGTTAAAATATATGTGTTATATACTGTAGGAGTAATAATAAAAGAGGCAGAAGGATATCTGTCTGGTTAATGAGTCAATGCTGGACAAGGTTTCATCTCACTGATTTTTAGTTGCTGATGCAAAAATTAAGAGGTGTTTGCCAATCACTGTTAATGCAAATTAACTATTAATTATATTAATTATTAATTAAATGCAGACATTCTTTGCATGTGACCTTTTCCCTGTGGTTGTGCAACCATGGATCTACCAAGTGTAAAGAGGTGTGGGGTGAAGGGGGATTGAACCCTTTAAAAACATCTGTAAGCAACGTTTTGTTGAGTTAAAAGATTCAATCTGCTATTTTCATCCTGATGAGCCCTGAGGAACTGTAACTCCATGAGACACTGGTAAAGCAAATCAGTGGCATACATTATAAAAACTAAATTGTATCTCATGTTGCACCAATATCCATTTCCTGTGGTATCATACATCCCAGATATTGACAAATCAGCAGCATTTTCTCAAGAGATATAAGGAACATATTGGGTAGAAATTGGATGCTATGATTTACAGCAACCTACATATGACTGAAGGCTGTGCCAGCTGTGCAAAGGGGCAAAACATTGACTATAACCCAAGCCGTACAGGTTTAAGTAGTGTCTTGGGTGCTTGACTGCACAAGCAAGGAAATGTAAGTGTCCATCTTGGGAGAGGGTACATGTGCTTGGGAACACATGGTGTTGTGGCATGCATGATATGTCACGGGGCTATTGTGCTCATTCCTCTTAAAAGGCATAAGCATATGCAAAAGGATGTGACTAGGCCTTATGCAGAAAGCACTCGCTCAGTAGCAATATGATGCTGCATTGGGATGCTGTGACCTCCTTATTAGTCCCAGCTATGGGTTAGAGTTTGTCTGGTGGTGTCTAAATCAGGCATGATAGTTCCAGCAAAGAAAGAGGGTCCCTGGAAGTAGCTGATGATCAGCAGTGGAAGAAATATGCATGCCACCCACCCTTTTCTTTACGCTTGCCTTCATATCATTTACCTTCTGACTGCACTCATTATTGTTCTATGTCAGCCAACAACACTGACACCTGCCATCACAATGGTCACTAACTACCTTGGTTTCTCCTCCTGATTATCATCATGACCCATGAGAAAAGCTCCTTTCCTCCAGCCTGCATCTTGAAGTACTTCTTCCTTCTATGAGGTAAATGTAGTTTAGTTTTTCCTCAAAGTTAGTGTAAAAGATAACCTCATACATGACTAGGTACACTACATGTACACTATTTAGAACACTGGAAGTCATGAATGCTACCCTTTACATAACTACAAATGTGAGAAAAATTATGCAATAACATATACAAAATATCTGCCCACCTAAGAATTCCATACACAATTTGGCAGTCTAAATAGCAATCAAACACCTATAAATAACATATTATAAAATTCCCATAGCTGTACACATAATATTACAACCGAATCCCAACGATGCAAAGCACAAATGGTACATATTGAATAATTTACATTAGTTGCTGGTGACTGGAATCTAAATAATAAACATTTAAAAACATGAAAAGGAAACACACTGTATTGCTCCTTTACTTACAAGTCAGTTGTCAGTACACTGCATACTGCACATGAGGGTAAATACCATGATGTGCACATGCATATATGGTGAACATTAGTTCATAGATTAGTACTAAGCTAACTGTCCTTGTGGGCCATTTTAAGCCTAGCCCATTACTTTATGTAAGAATCAAACCCTGCATCTTGCATCTGTAAGATAAATACCTTAACCGTTATGTCAACAGTCTGCCCAAATTTTCCTGAATAGCATCAGACATTTACTACAGTAGCAATTTATATATACTATGCTGTTTTGTGCGAGGGTTATAACACTTCTATGGCATATTGGCAATTGCTTTGCAGCATGTCATGTAGCTGTCTTATTGCAATATATGCATCTAATTATACATCTGTATACATATACATTTGATTATAAAGTAACTCATATCTGCACATAATTATTTACACTACATTCAAACATCCATGATAAACATTAATTTTCTCCAAGAAAGGTAATCAATATTTATCTAACAATCTTTCCAATTTTTGCCAAGCTACTCTTTTGTGTGTTACATTTGAGGATCTTTGATAAATAATTTGCATTTCTTTTTTATATACAGATTTTGCTATTGAAATCAACTCAGTAAACATAAGATCTTGCTTATTTTTCCAGTTCAATGTAATTATTTTTCGAGCAATAGCTAGAATTAACCTAATAACAGGTAACTGATGTCTAGGAATTATATTTGGGGTAGGAACATTGAATAATATCAAAGAGCTAGTAATTTGACAGTTATCAGACCATAGGGCTTTAGTGAAATGTCTAAAATCATTCCAATATTGTCTGAGAGTTCTACATTCGATGAACATATGAATCCAGTTGGCTTCAAGAATTTCACCACACCTCCAGCATTTGCTTTCATTACTCTTGGTTATAAGGTCAATTCTGTGTGGAGTGTAAAGGCTTCTATGAATAAATCTCCAGGTATATAGTCTCCAATATAAATATAATGAAGTGTTTTTATTGAATTTAATAACTGTTTCTTTTTATCATTAGATAAAGGTACACCATTAATCTTTACGGAGTAATTCCAAAAAGCTGGGTCAAAAGTGATCAAGTCTTCTCGTAGGATTTTATATACAGGTGATATGCTTAATCATTGAACTACACCATATGAACAGGTGTATCAATCTTGGTATAATATCAGTTTTCAGATTTATTGACACTCTCACTTTATTTTCAACAAACTGTCTTAAAGATTGAATACAGAGCCAATTATCTTGACAGACATTATACCTGGCTAAGAGAAAATTCATTGGTTGGATGTACTTATTGTCTAGAAACTGGTGCCAAAACTTTAGATTATTCTCTTTAAGATTCTGCATCTTATTGATAATTGAAGGTATCTAGGCAATCTGGTTTATAAGCTATGGGAAATGTAATGAAAAAGGTGTTCTTTAAACTATAATTGTTGTCAATTATATTTTTGAAAATATAAAATATTTGGTTTATACCATGTGAGAAGTGGCTAAATATCTTATTATATAGGCAATATTCATGGAGTATCCAAAATATTTTGTTAATTCCAAAGGTTTCCTTAAGCTGGGTTTCTGAGTTCTCAGAAGAGCTTATGTGTATTTTATGTAGTTGTTTCCAGATAGACGTGTATATGGATGAAACCCACTGTAGTATTATGTTAATAATAACAGATTTGGAATATAATTCTGTGTTGGAAAAGCCAATCCCATTATCGTCCCAGGCTCTAACATGCCATTTATAGGCTATTCTTGGTTTCTTTGGGAACCAAAGAAAAATTAGTAATAGGGAATCTATTTGTTTAAAGAATTTCTTAGGAGGAGGTAAAATCAATGATTGTATGTAAAATAAAATCTTGGGCAAAATAATCATTTTTATTAATGTAAGTCTATCTTCCATGGTGAAAAACATTTTGTTCCACTTTTAAGTCAAGTCACTGATTATAGCTACCAGTTTAGTGAAGTTAAATTGAATAGTCTTATTCCACTTATTCCTAATACTTATTCCTAGATAATATATCTTATCGTTTTCCCAGTCGAATGTATTGTATTTTTGCAAATTGCTATTTATTTTCTTATTGATTAAAAGTGTTTTTGTTTTATTTTGATTAAAATTGAGCCCTGAGATTTTTCCAAATAGAGTTATGGCATTTATGATATGTTATAAAGAGCCTTTTATGTCACTGGATGTTAGTAGAATATCATCAGCAAAAAGCTGAACTTTTGGACAGTATCCTTCATTAACTTGAAATCCTTTGATATTTGGGTTATTTCTAATAAATGAAGCAAAAGGTTCCACTGATAAAGTGAAAAATAATGGGGTAGAGGGCAACCTTGTCTAGTTCCCTTTTGAATTTTTACTGGGGATGATAGACATGGACCAATCTTAACAAATGCTTTAGAATCACTATAAATATTTACTATCAGTTTACTGAAATCTGAAGTAAAGTTAAATTCTTTAAAGATTTTTTGTAAGTATGGCCAACTAAGGGAATCAAACGCCTTATCAATATCCAGACTAGTAATAGTTCATTGTTTCTTGGTTTTGTTTGCAATGTCTATTAGAGATAGTAGCTTAATAATACTGTTGTGTACTTTTCTATGTAAGATAAAGCCAGTTTGATTAAAGTGTATTAGATTGGGTAATATATTCTTTAGTCTTTTGGCCAGGATAGACATGAACATTTTATAATCGATGTAGGATGCACTTAGTTAGGGGTCATTACCTTGTTTCAGTATGGGGGAAATTATTGAGTACTTCCATGGGGGGAGGAATTAAATCTCGTTTTACCATAAAAAATGTGTTTAATAATTTTATTGTGTGCTCTGGAAGAATTTTATATATTTCTGGGATTATCCCATCTAACCTTGGGGCTTTATTATTTTTCAGATTTTAAACTTATTCTTTCACTTCTGCTAAGGTTATTTGTTAGGGTACTATTTTGTTGTTTTGACAGCTTAGTCTTGATATTTTCTTGTAGAAATTTATCTATTACATCTTCTGAATCTAATGATGATTGCATATCACTGACTGACCGATATTAATTTCTAAAGGCTTCTAATATACCTCCTAAATCAGTTGTTCTTTTTACTGTGTTATTATTCTTGTATTTAATTTCATTAATGTGATTTTGTTTGCTAATTTGTTTGGATCTGATAGCTAGTTTATGTAAATGCCTGGGGTTTGCTGAATAGGACTGTAGTTTAATCGTTTCTAAGCTTATAGCAACCTTATGATTCAATATTTCTAAATATTTGTGGTTTAGCTTAGAAATTTCAGTACGTACTGCTTTATCATTTGATTTTAAATTTAGTTTCAACTTCTCTACTTTGGCTTGTAAATCAGAAAGTTCCTTGTCCCATTCCTTTCTCCTTTGAAAATACAGAGCTTTAACTCCACTAAAGATGTGAACTTTTAATGCATCCCAGAGTATGATATCTGTTACTTCACCATTATTATTATTTTCCATAAATGCATTTATTTCTTTTAATAACAACTCCTTAAAACCTTTTAACTTAGTAACATAGGCTGGGATTCTTTGAAAAATTATCATATCATCTTTTTTCACAGTCAAGCTGAACAAAAAGGCATCGTGCTCAGAGAGTGGACATGACTGTATTGCGACTTCACTTATTTTAGAGTAAAGAGTGTTAATACACAAAAATCTTGTCAATATTAGTTTGTGTGTCGGATCGGAAAGAATAGTGAGTGTATTGAAGTGAATTTTGAACTCTTAAATTATGTGTGTCTCTAAAATTCATTGATGCTATAAAGCTGTTTAGCTTTTTAGCTTGCGTTGTTAGTTTAACCTTACTATTTTTACAGGTGTCTTCATCTGATAACAAGCAATTGAAATCTCCTGCCAGAATAATTTCTCCCTTTGCATGTAAAGTAATGAGATCCAAGTATTTCTTCACATATTTAGTTCCTAAACCAGGAATCCAATATGAGTTTACCAGTGTGAAGCATTTCTTATTAACTTCTAGCACTACTAAGTTTAACATTCTATCTTTATCTGAAAAGGTGTTTAAAATTTTAGGCAGTGTATAAGTATTATAGAGTGCCTCTCCTTTTGGCTTTAAGGCAGGAATCCGAGAGAACTGTAAAAACCATTAAATGATCATTTTTGCAAATCCTTCTCCCGTAAGTGGGTTTCCCTGCAAGAAGATTATCTGAGCTCTGTGCATTTTAATGAATTTAATTAAACCAGCTCTTTTGACATTGTTATTTAAGCAATTAGTATTTAATGATAAGCATTTATACATCATCATTTGTTAAAGTTATATTTAGAGCATCAATACTACCTTCCAATTATAATGACTTGAAATAATTCATGAAATTATGTATCATGGATGAGTCAAAAACCTTTAGAAACAAATTCTGAAGCCAATAACTAAGAAAACATACATACACGGAAGCTAAAGTTCCAGGTTCCCTTTAACACCATCTCACACACCAAAAACATACATACATAGCTTCTGCTTTAAATGTAGTATATACAAAGCATTTCTAAGATAACTCAAACAGATATGAACATAAAAAGTCCATCAAGCAATCACAGTGGATTCATATGTAATATTGTATAAACCACTACTAAGTATTGGAACATAAGGAGTTAGTTTCACCAATTAACCTAGTTGCTTTATCGGCATAAGCTTCTAATACCTATATATTTTATACCTGCATTACAGTCTTTTGTGTTTATAACTATAGCAATGCAGTAGTTGTACCAGTTTACTTATTTCCCCTTCCCCCTTCCCTTTTATACCTTTATATGTTCAAGTAGATTGGTAGACATGAATGGAAAGAAGAAAGGGATAAAAAAGGAGGGAGACCATATGTTGGTCTAGTAATAATAATTGAACAGAATAGAGTGACCTAGAACATTTTAACAATCCATTCCTACAGTGTATGTGGTCATACATAGATTTGAATCATAGTATCATAACTAACATTGCAACTGAGTCTGATTATATTGCTTTAAATCTGCATTAATGAGAATACCTAATATAGATTACAGTTGCTTAAGCATGAAAAAAAAAAATATATATATATATATATATATATATATATATATATATATATCTTTGCATTCACAATATTTAAGAAATTGGTTGTTTATGTAGTTAAATATTAATATATTATCATTTAGGGCATGCTATTAAAGTAAAGAATGGTATCCTGTCAGGCATCAGTGTTTCAAAGCAACAGGAATACAGTAGCATTAAAATGCAATTTTCCTCACTAGACTAGTAAAATAATCACTCCATTAAAGTCCTAGCTTCTTAAAAATACATATTTAAAGTGATTCCATATCTTTAGATGCATAAAAGATTTTAAAACAACCAAAGAATCAGTCACTTTTTCTTCTAGTTTCATTTTCAGCTTTACTTCCTTGTTTCTGGGTCATGCATGAGTTTAAAGGTCGTGTGATGTCATCACTCATTGTATTCTTGCTTCCAGCTTCTCTAGCTTGCTGCTAGTGCCCTGTAGATGCTCATGTACATGAAGGAACAGTCACGGAGGCTTAAAAAAGGCAGTTTTGGTGGGAATTTCAAACAACTAAGCCCTTCTCTAAAAATGCTGGGAAAATAAGATTTTCCCCATAAATCAATAATTTACATCCCTTAAACTAAATTAGGTTAAGAATTAAAATTAAAGCATTTAGTTAATGTAAAGCACTTAATGTTAATATAGTACACTAAGAAATGCATAGTTTAAGTAAAGACATATATATTAATCGTGATATGAACATCTTTCAAAAATGTTAAGAGAGAACAAAACTATCTTAACTAAAGCATCTCCTAAGGACACTTTTGCTGTGGAGATTCCATACAGTGTAATCATAAGAGAGAGTAAACAGTAAACTCTAAAGTGTTACCCAACCACTAACACACAGGAATGCTTTACTTTGGAAATCATGAATTAATAGTAAAATAGCATGAAGTTTGTATCCCAAATGAATATATAATGAAGTTAACTGCACCCCAGTTATAGTAAATATATGGCATAAAAAAATATATATATATATAGACACACACACACACACACACACACACACACACAGACACACGTACATACAAGCACACATACACACACACACATGTATATATATATATATATATATATATATATATATATATATATATATATATATATATATATACACATACATACACATACATGCATACATACATAGATATATGGCTATGCAAAATAAAGACCTTTGCTTTGTATATGTATTCCAATAAAATATTATGTAAAATAAAGTTACTTTACCTTTTCTCTGTGTATATATTCCAATAAAACATTAAGTAAAGAGTTCTGCAAGAAAGTATTTAGTATTATTTGATAACAATCCTATTTGTCTTTTAATGTTTTATTTGCACTTTCTTTGACAGTCCAAGTATAATTAGTTGTATGTATTTTCAGACTTTGTGTAGACCACTTCATGTCCTCTATATCAGTTAGTATTCTTTTCTTGTGAATAAAGTCCAAAGCCCCTGACAAAGATCTTTTCACCTTCTGGTAAAAACATTTTTATCCTGGAGGGAAAGAGAATTTGTGCTTTGATGTTAACATTTTTAAGAGATTTTATCAAGGCAACACATTCTTTCTTTCTAGATATGACAGAAGTATAGTCATTGTCAAAACAAATGAGTTTGTCCTTTATCTTGATGGTAGAATTATTCCACGCAGACTTCAGAACTAAATCCTTATCTTGGGAGGACAAAAATCTAACAATGATGGATCTGAGGTTAGGAGAAACTGTTGTTGAAGCAGGTTTTGCTAGAGACCGGTGAGCCCTCCTCTATACCAAAGGAAAGGGCTTCAGGAAGATTTAGTGCTGTTGGAAGCCAGTTATTAAGAAAGTGTTTCATATCAGTTCCCTCTTCCTTTTCTGGTACTCCATAGACTCTAATGTTGTTTCTCCATGACCTACTTTCTAGGTCTTCCAGCTTTTCTGTGAGTTTTGTATTCTGTTTCAAAAGAAACTCATTTTGACTTTCACATTCCATCAGTCTGCCATCCATATCTGTTACAGATTTCTCGATAGAAGCAATTTGTTCAGAATGCTTTTTAGCCATTTCACTAAGAATGTCCAGCTGCTTACTACAGTCTTGTTTAATAGTATCTATTTTATTCTCTAGTTTGTCCATTTTTATAGATAGTTCTTGAATAGTAGTTATTAATGTTTGCAGCTCCTTCTTTACCACACTGTCCTGATGAGAGTTCTTCGAGTTACTCATACTTGGATTTCTTGAAGAAAAACGTCTTGACAGGAAAATATAATAAAAATTTATGTTTTAGCACTAATTTTTGAAAAATAATAAAGGACCTATATTCACAAATCCTCTGATATACTTTTAGATTAGTATTTTAAAAAATTAGATTAAATTTCCTGTAAGAATAAAACTTTTATAAGCAGAGCTAAAGTTCAGTGCTGCTAGCAGTCAGGCATCTTGGCTTGCACATAATAACTTTATGCCATGCATAGTTTCACAACACCAAGCCAATAAAAAAGATTCTGGGAGGGGAATCCTTGCCTGACAAGACACACCAGTCAGTTCATTGGGTCAGTACTTCATTGACTTGATACCCGTGCCAGATGCAGAACACTGTATGAATCTGTGTACACGTGAGACATCATATGTGTGAGTATGGTAATACTTTATATGTTGTCATACTTTGCTTATGGCAGCTTGATGAGGGCCAAGCTATAAAACCCACATGTGTTGTATAAAGTATATCAGACGTTTCTTAATGGTATCTTGTTCTTTCACATGTTGTACAATCCATATATTGTGTAGTTGCATCCTGTTGTGTGACATTTGGTGCTAGCCATATGTTGTGAACCCATGTACAGTGCAGTGTGCGTAAGATTTTTCATGATGGTGCCCTTTATTTATTTAGTTTAAAAACCAACAGTTGAACATACCACCATGAACAGAACACAAATTTCACATAAAAACTTTAATGCAACAACGCCAATAAAATAGGCAAGCAGGACAAGCACTTCCGGCCTTAGCCTTCTTCAGATCCTGTTTACCGAGCCTAAGACTAAATGTTTAAAAACTTGGAGAGACCAGTCATGGTCTTTTGAAAACCATTGCATCACATCCTCATGTAGTAGTTGTCACTCAAAAGAACCACTCCTTAGTTACGTTGGATTTGGACTGCCTTCAGTGGTGTGACTTTCTTTTTCTTGAAGTTATTTATTTAGTTAGCATTCACATTTGTTTACTGGGAATGTCTGACTATTATACACCCTCTACAAAGAAGCATGCAGAAAAAGATTCCATGGACCCATACAAATGTTATTATGACTATGTACAAAATATCTATTAAACAAAAGCAATTATAAGGTTATTACCGAGACATATCAAGAGTTAAATGATGAATTAATTGTACTGTGCAATACACATATGTTAAAGTAAATCTTTTTAAAAATATATAGAAGTGAATATTTTATAAAAATGAATACAAAAGCAGTTTTGGGAGTTGCACTGCCCAATGCACGTACTTTAATGGAAATATTTGCACAAAGACAGTAATGGAAATAAGCAGTCATGTGGTGAAATGAATTATGGGTGTTCAGCTTAAACAAGTGTGAATGAGAGGAGAGAGACAGATATCCTTGTATACTAGATAAGGACAGAGAAGACGTCAGTGTGATAAGAGACAGAAATGAAGTTCTGTGACAAATGAGTTAGTAATAAACATATAGCAGAAGATATGTAGTGTTCTTTCATGCAAAATATTGTATTACCTGCTTGTATTGTGCTTCTTTAGTGTAGTGACTTCTTCAAAATATGTGCAGAGCCATGGGATAATGTTGCCCAATATTTTTATCCTATGTGCACAGTATAATGTATTGTGCCAAGGGGGAGCACATATAAAAATGTGTTTTAGAACATACATTTTACCGAACATCTGTAATAACAAATATATGTGTTACTGATGTTGTCGATATATGTAAGTCTGTTTGTGTTAGGGATTAGAAGTGAGTCTGTGTGTGTGTGTGTGTGTGTGTGTGTGTGTGTGTGTGTGTGTGTGTGCATGTGTGTATGTGTGTGTGCACATATCAGGGGGTTAGGGTTAGAGTTAGGATTAAGTAAGGGAATAAATTTAGCAGGGTGTGTGTGTGTGTGTGTGTGTGTGTGTGTGTGTGTGTGTGTGTGTGCATGTTTTTGTGGGTTAAGGGTAGAGTAGGGTTAGGAAAGGGGATAGATTTAGTGGTGTGTGCGTGTGTGTGTGTGTGTGTGTGTGTGTGTGTGTGTGTGTGTGTGTGTGTGTGTGTGTGTGTGTGTGTGTATAGTATTTGCTTGTGGGTTAGGGTTAAAGTTAGGATTAGGTAAGGGGATGAATTTAGCAGTGTGTATGCGTGTGTGTGTGTGTGTGTGTGTGTGTGTGTGTGTGTGTGTGTGTGTGTGTGTGTGTGTGTGTATGCATGTGTATGTGTTTGTGTGTGCATGTATGCATGACTGTGTGTGTGTGTGTGTGTGTGTGTGTGTGTGTGTGTGTGTGTGTGTGTGTGTGTGTGTGTGTGTATAATGGGTATCTGAGCTGTATGTGTGTTTGTATATAATGGGTATCTGAGCTGTCTTCTAGTAAAGTTATGGAAAGGAAGTTTCTAAGTTAAGGTGTAGTTTTTAGGGTTAGGAGAAGAAGAAGCAAGAGTAGGGATAGGATTATCATGTATTAATTTAGTGCATCAGGTTCCTGCTTCCCCATTTTTACAAAAACTAAATTCAGGCCACAGATACTCTAACTGTCACCCGCCAATAATTTCTATAGTACCTTTAACTGGGGGATGTCTTGAGCTACGAAATTCATTGCGTTACATTAGGTACCAAAACTGCAGGGTATGTTTTCCAGCTAAAACTGCGTCACAGGTTACCTAGCTTCCAGCTGCCAGATGTACTGAAGACTTAAAGGTGCCTTTTGGCAGCCTGCCTGCATTAGCTGAGGCAACATTTCTTCATTTTGGAGAATATTGTTGTGGACGATAATGCATCTATTAGCCAGCCTCAACACAGTCTGTGTACCATCTACATAAGTCTGACCTGTGAAAATGTATCATTCATTTGGTCACTTGCATGGCCATGGTGGGCATTTACTATAATCCTGATGGAGATACTAGTAGATGCAAAGTGAGCCACTTCTGTTCTCATCAGGCATGCTTGTTTTAGATTACTGTATACCATCTCACTATGCATGCAGTGATGGCCACCCTGCAGTCCATGCAGTGGTTGCACATCCTCACACAGGCCAAGCACCACCCACAGAACCTCTGTCATGGATTGCATAGCAGCTGTCTGCACCTGGATGATTTACCTGCACATCCACTGATTGATGCCAAGTAAGGTGCCCAGATCACGGAATGATACGTAGACATGATGGTTATGGCCACCTACATTCCACTACCCTATGGTGGTTATGCATATCCTGGAAGTTGGGTCACTGATTCCCGTGTTGCTTAGGTGGGACTAGTATGTACAGGGCATCCAGTATTATAAAACTCCATTGTTAGTTTATATGTGGAGGATGCATGCATGCCCTCCATTGTTACCATTGTTGATTATGTCACTTTGTCGTAAGACTGTGCCATGCACTTGGCGCCATCATCATCAGCCATATGTGATCTGATATGACTCATTCATATATGCTGGACCCTTAGCCAGTTAAACCTGTGAAAGCATAAAGATTACACAGCTGTGGCAGTGCTGGAATATATGCATCAATCTTCCAGACATGCAGCACCCATTCTATCACTTACCAATAATGTGAATTGCATATAGGCATCCACATACAGTGTTTGCATATACACTGTGGTACAATTTGTCTTAGTTGAAGCCCCAGTGTACCTGGAAAACAGATATGCAAATGTGGTCTACTCAAAAACCTTTCATATGTGAGGGCCAGTAAATATCAGTAACAGAACATGGCAAGACTCCCATGGAGCATCCCCTATAGACAATTAGTTTGCTCAGTTGCAGCCCAGTGTATGGCATTTTCTATTTTATTTTCTACATATTGTCTACAGCTGTCCTTGCTTTTTTTTTAACAGCATTGTATGTAGGATATGAATCAAGGTCCCGATATGCAAACATACAGTAGGAACAGGAAATTTCCGATTATGCTACCAAGTCCAGTTGTTAATCCAGTGCCTGTAAATCAAGGTACAAATGGCTTATCTGTGACATAATAACTTGAGTAATCATCTCCTCCTTCATCAAGTGAAAACATTTTGGTTCTGGTAATTCAGCTCAACCAGATGATTCTTTAACGAATGCTCCTAATCCTGATGCTAATAGAATTTCGTCAGATGTTCAGGCTGCTCAAAGGGACAGTTCTAAACAAACTACTTAACAAAAACATTTAAGGTATGGAAAAACTAATAAAAATCTTCATTATAGTGAGTGTGCATAGTGTATAAATGTTAAAAGTGACATTTCCTCAAATTGCGTTGCCTCACAATATATCTGAGAATCTTACACAAAGCATATAGTGTAGCTATAGAATAGTAAATAATGAACTTGTGTTAAGTAATCTGTGTAATATACAGCATACATCTATTTATCTATATAACGATTTAGATATAGATATAGATATGTTTCTTTTTTCATTTTAGAGTCAGGGTTATGTTTCATAGTAAGGGTATAGCTATTTAAAACTAGTGTGATTGGTATTGTTATGTGGCTTCATCTTCTGAGTCAGTCTGAATTGAACCTTCTTCACATTAACATGTATGACTACGATTCTTATTCATAATGCCAGTGGGCCAAATTCAGTAACATTAGCATGAGATGCACACAAGGTGTAAACCTTGTGATAACTATTTCTGATTCAGAGACAGACCTTCCTTGCTGCTGCAACATGAAGATGTAGGCTGTCTCTGCAGCTCTGCTACCTGCTAATGAGGTAGACAGTGGTACGCTCATATGCTAATCAGCCATGTGCTCCCCATGGCATCACGTGTAGTGAGGCATTTATGCAGATGAGTAATTCTGTGTAAATTAGCATGACCGCTCTTGACTAATCATGATAAGAAACACAGCCAAAGGGTGTGTTCATCCATCATGTTAGAGTTAGGTACTGGGGAGTTTAGTGGTCAGGTAATGTTAGGGTGTGTATGAGTACGTGTACATTTGTGTTAGTGTGTGTCAGTCTGGGAGGCAGCAGTAGGGAGATTTAGAGGTAGGATGTGTGTGTGTGTGTGTGTGTGTGTGTGTGTGTGTGTGTGTGTGTGTGTGTGTGTGTGTGTGTGTGTGTGTGTGTGTGTGTGTGTGTGTGTGTGTGTGTGTGTGTGTGTGTGTGTTTATATATGGGTGAATTGATTTGTGTGCATGTGTCTGTGAATATGATTGGTTGGGGAGGTGGCGCTGTATGTATATGTGTGTGTGTGTGTGTGTGTGTGTGTGTGTGTGTGTGTGGTGGGGTTTGGGCAGCTGTCATACTTCCACATACCCCCTAATTAGCAAAGCCTGCAATATTGGAGCAGGGGAAAATCTAGTCACTAGGGATGTCTTCAATATGTGGTTCTGGGGGATCATTAGACACCAGGGTTTGCATTAAATATGTCAGTTGAGGGGAACATTAGATACCAGATATTTTATTGATTATGTTGCCAGGGGAACACTCAACAACAGAGATTGCAATAAACATATGGATTGTGGGAACACTGTACACCAGGGATTATAGTAACTGCATGGGTTGGGGAGAACACTAAACCCCAGGGGCACAGTATATAACATGCCTTAAAGGCACTTAAAGAAAAAAAAATAATATAATGTGGCAATGAACCAGTAAACACCAGGGATGCTATCAATTAGCATGGCTAAAAGGCACTAAAAGGGAGTCAAAAACTGGACCCTTGTCACTAACTCCCTCTGCTAACTGCGACGTTATTATAGTAAGCATTCTGTAAATATATATTGAGGATCTTGACTTGCTATTATTCCATGCCTGCAACAGTTTGTGATATATAAGGAGGAGGAATGGATAAAAGTAAGCATACCTCTCAACCTCACAGTGCAAGACATGGCAAAATCAGGGCTATATGTGACATTTGCCTCCTAAAACCTTTTAAAGTTGCAGGTCTAACAGAGTTTTCACTTCTGTGGATTATCTGAAGGATATGAAGTGCAAAACTTTAACATCTAGCATTAATGACTGACTGAATTCATCTGTGATTTATGAAAGTAGGAAAAAGGAGATAGGGAAGTTCTGACAACACAGGGGCAGGTGTAGGGTATGGGGTGTGTGTGTGTGTGTGTGTGTGTGTGTGTGTGTGTGTGTGTGTGTGTGTGTGTGTGTGTGTGTGAGTGTGAGTGTGTGTGTGTGTGTGTGTGTGTGTGTGTGTGTGTGTGTGTGTGTGTGTGTGGGTGTGAGTGGGTGTGTCTGGGTCTGTATGTGTATGAATATGCATATTGTGTGTGGGAGAGTACATGAGAATGATGCTTGTGCTAGCACGATGTGGCTGCTGCCACTTCTAAATACTATTCAGAATCATACAAATTTTCTAATAAAGAGGTATTTGCTCATTGAGACTAATGCATCTCTGAACTGGAAATCTCTGCATCAAGGACATTGAAAAAATAAGGTATTTTTACCATAACCCTTAAGTGAGTAGTAGGGTTCATTATGAATTGACAAAGTGTAAGCTTTACAGGTACCACATTCAAGTCTATTTGTGTGATAGAAAAAGTGCATGAGCCTTCTTAATTAATTCCTGCAATAAAAATGCATCATGTATGCAACAATGTAATGTATACCTATTCAGTGTGTATTTCATAATAAAAATGTATTATGCCACAGAAATTCTGCAGTTCTAAAAGATGATGGTTCTATTCTATACGCATTGCCACTATCTATACCACAGGAGGGTATCGGCATAAAGAAATGCTACATGTGTTGCACATACTGAATATTTTCAGAAATCAAAACATTGCTGGTCATGTCTGTGACGACTGGGGAGAGATTGCCAAAGTATGCCAGCTTAGTCAAATAGAATTTGATATATAGTTCTGGAATTTGTAAATAAATGTAAAATACAGGCATGTTTCTTGAGTGTAAAAGACTACTGTGAAATGTGGAACTGCAAAATATGTGACAACATTGCACTCTACTGGCCCAGTGAAGCATGTTGTGACCCTTTCATGTTAGAATTTGGCTCCAGTGCGTCTGGATGGTTTCATGCCCATTGTTTTAAGGCTAAAGTTTATGACCAGAATTTACAAGTGGATGGTGCTTTACTGCTCTGGTTTCTGTTAGAATATACACGTGAAATGTCTTCTACTGTTGTAAGTTTCTGAGCAGGTGTTAGATTGCTAAATAATGCAGTTTGTGGCCTGAGAACTCAGACCAGGTGTTAAGATGATGCAATATGAATACTGGGAAAACCTAAGTGTCAAAAATGATGTAATTTGTGAGGGCCTTAGAGACATGTTTGTTAGTACTGTTTAAATACTATATCTCACAAGAGACTGGAAGCATTTTGATCTTGGATATCTAACTCAGCACTCTGCCTAAGCTCACATGTAAGTTTCTAGCACTGTGATTTCTTGTAGGAATAGTTAAAGCTAGTAAGATTAATTACGTATTTTTCTTTGAAATCAGATCTGTCCTACTGTATTATTTTATGTTTCTGTGTGATCTCTGAACTCTTAGATATCTCTGTGGTGCAGTAGTTTTGTCTTGTGTTTTAATTATTTATTATTAAATATCTTTAAAACCTTCTAGCTGTGGGTGGTTTATGTAGAGATAAGCTCTAGAGTACATTGCATATTTATAGAGGTTATTGTAATAGGCCACACTAAAGTAGGCATTGACTGTTAGTCATACTACCATTGGATTATAATATTGCACAGTAATAATTGGACACCCTTTTAAGGGCCTTTTAGTAGCTGATATTATTAGCTGGGTGGTGGTAGGGATTACTACCGTATGGTCTGGGTAAAGCGGCACAGCTGGAGAATCTGTGTCAGCCTTTCCCAGGAGTGTCTGTGAAGTTGTATAAATACTTATCTCAAAGTGTGTGTGTGTTGTGTCAGCTACTTGGCAGGGACACGAAGCACTGTTTGAACAGAAAGGGTACTGGAGGTTTTAACTTGCCCAGCTAGGCTGAGACCTGAACCCTATAGCTGTGCCATGGGGAGTCTTATTGGGGACCTGGTGACCAAAGGAGCAACCAGCCCCAGACTGACTGTGATCTCTGTGTGCACTTAAGGGAAACTGTACTTTACTGTGTGTATTAGTTATCATTTTCTCATCTTCCAGCACTTGCTCAGACCTAATAGCAAGCACTAATATACCCCGACACTTGACTGCCCAGCAGGGCAAGGCTCTTTATCCACCGCTCACCAACCAAGCGACTAAGCAGCTCACCCTACTATTCAGGCATGACCAAAGGGCAACTTCAGGTGTACTCTCCACTCCAGCTGGTGAATCTGGGTATCCTGAGGCAATGTTACAATTGCCTCATGTACACAGATAGCCCTCTCCTCCTACCACAAAACACTAACATATGTGAGAGATGCAATTATACAGGCAAATTGGAGGCTAAGGTATCTCCACCCAAGACTGGAACAGACAGTCATGAGGAGAAGGTTAACACTTTCACCACACCTCTAGCCTCACATAGACCTACTACACCAGCACTGGCAAACAATACACATAAATACACGCAATCAAACTTGGAGGCTCTAAATAAAAACCTCACAAAACGAGCCAGCACAAGGTGGACGGCAAGCAGAAAAGTATCTTTTATTGTAGCAAAATAAAATAAAGCATTGCAAACCGGTTTCGGCCTCACAATAGCCTTCTTCAGTGCAAAAAGAAAATTTTTGAAAAATGGTGCATTCTCATGTGCCTTATATATTGAAAATTGGTTCATTCCTTTGTGGTCACTGCAGTGCATGCAGATATATGGCTAAGAGTAAAGAATTCAGCAGTTCCAACACCTCGCGAATATTTCAGATCAGGGTGTTTGGTAATTGCAGCACAGATTGGGTAGTATATTTAGCCACCTGAACATGCTTTTCATTTTATGTAGGCCAAACATCTAGACCACTGAGATTCCATATCAGTGAACATCTTAGTGCCATTAGAACAAAGAAATTAGCCAATGCTTTATACAAACATACTTTAATACATAAAACGGCACAATTCCAATTTGTCATTATTGACAAAATTCAGTTACCTAGAATATCTAAAGCTGGCTGGCATGATAACCTTAATAAAATGGAATCTTTATGGATCACCAGGTTGGGTGCTTTGTTTAAACCTGGTCTAAATGAATGCTAAAATTGATTTTATAGGCATTCATGCTGGCTGTATAATTGATTCATTAGATTGAGATTATACATTAATTTGTTATGTTTATTTTGACACATGACTCAAGATATATATGTTAACTAATATATATATATTTTTTATATATATATTTTTTTAGGATTTGTTCATTATGATTTTATACTTTCAGGAATTTTTTCATGCATATACCTTTAAAGTTTCAATATATAAGGCACATGAGAATGCACCATTTTTCAAACATTTTCTTTTTGCAATGAAGAAGGCTATTGTGAGGCCAAAACCGGTTTGCAATGCTTTATTTTATTTTGCCACAATAAAAGATACTTTTCTTCTTTCCGTCCACCTTGTGCTGGCTCGTTTTGTGTGATTTTATACATTTGTTTTGAGCCTTGCACTGGATCCACCGTGCATGAATTTGGTTTGCTCTAAATAAAAACCTGCAAAAGCATCAGAGAGCTCCAAAGCAGACACCCACAAAACCTGCACCTCCCGTCACAAACCAGACAACACATAAAACACAAAATCAATGTGCCGCACAATCACAGCCCTTAAGGCGAAATAACATACCTAACACACTAGTAATAGGTGACTTAATAGTCAGGCACACTGATGCCCCACTCACTAGGCTGGACAAGGAGGAGGTTACTGTTAGCTGCCTATCGGGAGTCAGAATCTGCCACATAACACAAGCACTCAGGTCACTCCAGAACAAGTACAAATATGTCATTGTTCATGTTGGTGTGAATGACCTGAGCCGTACCTCTCTAGACTACATGAAAAGAGACATGGAAGAGCTCTCTGATCATGTAGCCCAGGCGGGTATAACCCTGACCCTGATTAGCATCCTGCCCTCACCAAGAATGATACCTCAGTATAAAGAAAAAATGATCAATTTCAACAATTGGCTGAGCTTCTGGTGTCATTCAAAAGGGATCCAGTGTCTGTCAGCCTGGGATGACATGCTCGACAAGCCACGTTGCTTTGCAAGAGATGGCTTGCACCTGTCACCCCTTGGCTTTCAAATACTGTCCAAGGCTCTTGCTGCCCCCTTAGTGCCTTTTTTAGGCAAGGCTCAAAATTCAAACTCACCTCCGTAAACAGCACAAGTAAAAAATTGAGGGTTATGCTACTCAATTCCAGGAGTTTAAATCTCAAAATGCATGTGCTCGAAGCACTCCTAAGTATGGAGAACGTTGACATCTGTGGAGTAACTGAAACCTGGTTCAAGGCTCCAGAGAGCACTCCAACACTACTGGGCTACAACTCATACCACACATTTCGGCCACAGAACATGGACCGAAACACAAAAGGAGAGGGTGTATCCATATTCATCAAGGATACTCACACCTCTAGGTTAGTGGTGCAGCATACCTCTGAGATCATCCATGTGCAACTAACATCAGGCAAATCTGCAATGCAAATTGTGGCCTGCTACAGATCACCCTCCATGACCCAGGACCACCACTCCACCTTTCTAGAGACACTGGAAAACATGAAGGTTCTGCCGAACACCCTGATCTTGGGATATTTCAATTACCCTACCATTAACTGGGAAAACTACTTGAGTACAAACTCCCAGGCTCAGGGCTTCCTGGAATTTATCAACTCAAATGCCCTGGATCAGCTGATAAACTCCCCTACCTGAGGCCACAACATATTGGACCTGGTCATCACCAACATGGGCGACAGGTGCTCCGTACCAGAGGTCAACCCCTCACTGGTTAGATCAGACCATAAACTAATCACCCTGGATGTCCACACCCCACCACCAGCCCCAACCAAGGAAACCACAGTGAAAAACTTTTCTAAAGCAAACTTCACCTTACTTAAGGCAGAGGTGGTAAGTTTCACAGCCCCCATGCTAAAGGATAACACTGCCCATGATGCAGAATCCTTTACAATTGTACTCTATGAGCACCTACAAGGATGCATGGATCGTGCCATCCTTAGCAAAACCAAGATTCACTCCCCTAAGAGAAGGAAACCAGTCTGGTGGACCCCTGCCATAAACAGGTTATACAACAAAAGGAGGAAACTAATTCAGAAAAAAAGCAAATCCCAAGAAGGAAAGACATTCCTGATCAGTATCAGTAAGAAACTAAGTTCCCTCATAAAATCATCCAAGGCTAACTTCGAAAGAAAAATAGCCAAGGATTTGAAAGATAACCACAAAGCTTACTTTAGCTATGTTAAGAATCTAAGTGGCAACTCACAGATATGCTCTGAGATAGTGCAAAATAACACAAAATATACTGAACCTACTGATATTGCCAACATCCTGGCAGATAGATTCAGTGCAAACTTCACCTCCCTCTCACCTTCAAAAGACCCACAACAATACCGGAAAAGTGTAGTGTCCCGGAAATCACAGAAGCACAGTTGAAAACAGTCCTTTCAAAAGCCAAAAACACAGCATCAATAGGGCCAGATGGTGTCCCAGGCTGCATCTTGCATGAACTACAGAACGAACTAACCCCCCACCTAAACATGCTGTTCAACCTCAGCCTCTCCACAGGCTACATGCCCATAGAATGGTGCACAGCAATGGTTATTCCGCTCCACAAAGGAGGGGCCACAACTGACCCTGGTAACTATTGCCCCATAAGCCTGACTAGCCTGGTCTGCAAGGCTATGGAGCGCATCATCATGGACCTCATTAACAAAGACTTTGGGAACCTCCAAACACTTGACCCAACCCAGTTAGGCTTTGTTAAGGGCAGATCATGCCTACTAAACCTGGTTGACTTCTTTGAGGCAGTTACCAAGGCCATAGATGAGGGAAAGGTGGTTCACACAGCCTACCTTGATCTCGCCAAGGTGTTCAACACCATTCCTCACTCGGGTATTATAGAAAAACTCACCAGCCTGAACATAAACCTCTATGTCACAAGATGGGTTGCCAACTGGCTTACAGACAGAACTCACATGGTAAGAATAGCGGGCTCCAGGTCTGACTCTAAACCATTCACAAGTGGTGTCCCACAAGGCTCAGTTCTGGGACCCCTACTGTTCGGCATATATTTCTCAGAAGTAAAGGCAAACACAGGAGGACTATGGCTAACAAAGTTCGCCGATGACTGCACACTGGGAGCCATAATTGACTGTCCGGCTGACACGAACATCCTCCAAAAAGGCCTTACTGAGACAGACACCTGGTGTCAAAGTCATGGCCTCAAACTAAATGCCAAAAAATGCATAGTCATCCTGTTTGGGAAAAACAAAACACCCATGAATTACCACATAGGTGGCAGCCCCCTTAATACAGAAGAGTTAATAAGAGATCTGGGGACCCAGGTAGATAGTAATCTCTCCTTTGACAATCATATTGCCAAAGTAGTTAGAAAATCCTTTTGTGTGGCCCATCTAATTACTAAGGGGTTCGCATCTAGAAATAAAGAGGTTATAGTGCCCCTCTACTCGTCACTCATCAGTCCCATCATAGAGTACAATGCCCCATTTGGGATGTACCTCACAAGACACTTCCAACAGCTTGAAAGACCACAAAAGCACCTCACCAAGAGGATTACTGGCCTCAAACATATATCCTATGCAGTCCAACTGAAAAAACTCCAGCTGTACTCAATGGCATATCACTTATTCAGAGGTGATCTCTGCCTGACTTACAAAGCCATGTCCAAATCAGAATTGATGGACATGCTCCACCTAAAGAAATCCAAGTCACTGCGAGCCACTCGCTCTAGTGAGCTAAACCTCGTCACAATAACAAATAGAACATGCTGGAGGGATAGATTCCTGTCACAGAGACTCCCCATGCTTTGGAACAAAATTCCTAACTACATTAGGCAGAGCCCCTCACTAACACTCTTCAAGAGAAGCCTTGATGAGTGGATGGGTAACAGAAAGTACACTCCTGGGATCACTTCATTGGCTCTGCTTGACAGAGGCTCAGTTAATTAATCAATGGGGCGGTGAAAGCCGACATACTCTGGCTAGGCTTATAAATGCCCTCGGGCAGATAGCCTAGTACCTACCTATGAACCTATGAACCTATGAGACGACCCCCCTGGTGTTAGTGGTGAGGATTGAGGCTCCTTGATTGCTGGGCCAGGGCATGGTCATCACAAGTGGTGGCAGTGGTGGGAACTACTTCACATACTAATTGGCTTGTAGTGGTGTGGGTAAAGCAAATTCCTGTAGCTTATGTACAGTGATCTCTAAAATTGTTTTGTACTCTAAAACAGCCACGCAGTGTATACTCAGAGTTCAGATCACAATTGTTTTATTTCTTTTGTTAGCTTAGTGTTAGTTAGGGAGAGCAGGCAGCATGTCAGCAGAAGAGTATGGAAAGCTGACAAGGAGCCAGCTGGTGGAGATGTGCCAGGCTAGGGGAGTGGTGCATGGAAACCTGACTATAGCAGACCTGATTGCAGCCTTGGTTACAGCTGCATCAGAAAACAGCAGCCTGGAGGACAATCAGACTGACAGTGGAGATACAATATCCTCGGAGAATGGACAGCTCAACCTTTCTGCAGTGGACTTAAAAATCCAGCTGGAGCTAAAGAGACTTGAGTTGGAGGCCAGGCGTATGGAACTAGAAGCAGCCAAGAAAATGAGGAGTCTACATGCTGAGGAAAATGAATGGTAGAGGAGGCATGAGAGGGAAATGCTAATTCTTCGCCAGAGTCATGCAGGTAATGAGGAAGGGAGTAACTGGACCCCAGAAGCACAAAGGGTCAGTACATTTCTTCCACAGTTTAAAGAGGGGGATAGTTTTGATAGCTTCATTCATATGTTTGAGTGGGTATGTAAACAGTATGAAGTTGACCAATGGGTCTGGGCATGGTTCCTGACCCCCTTACTCCATGATAAAGCTGTAACTTCCTTAGCAAAAATGCATAACACTGACTATTTTCATTATACTGCTGTAAAAAGGCACTTGTTGGAATGTTTTAAGCTAACACCTGAAATGTATAGGAAAAAGTTTTGTGAGCACAGACACAAGGCAGATGAAAATGTATGTGAATATGTTGTTGAATTGAGCACGTATTTTCATAGCTGGTTGAGTGGATGTCAGGTCACCACTTTTGAAGGGCTGGCAGACCTTTTGGTGAGGGAACAAGCCCTTAGCAGTTTGCCTGAGGACATGAGGATGTGGTTAGCTGATAGACAATGTGCTACTTTAGATGAGTTGGGGAAGGAGGGAGACCTATATCTGGCCAGCAGGGCAGCCCTGCACAGGAAGGGGACCCCCAGTACTGCTCATGGGTCTAAAGGAACCCATGATGGGCAGCACAGACTGCTCCAAAAGAATCTGCCAGTAGCATGGGAAGCCAATAGTCCAGGTACACATCCAGGAGCTAGGGTTAAATGTTTTGAATGCAACCAATGGGACCATGTGGCATACAGATGTCCACGGAGGCAAGGTGGGGAACAAAAATGTGAAAGAGCCAGTAAGTGGGAAAGACAAAATGCCAATAGTGGGTTGTCTTGAGACAACCGGGGTATGGAACTGCCATCCTGCAGATGTCCTGAGAGGGAAGGATTTGGATGAGGCAGTACTATGTACTTATGCAGTTACACGTAGTGAGGCTAGGAGACAAGCATTGGGGTCTGGTAGCCTGGGGCAGACCCAGACAGACTGCATACTTGTAGCCAGGACTGCTGAGGTGGTTACTTCAGGGAGGGAGCTGCTCTGTAGCAATGAGACTGAATGTGAGCCACAGCTGCTTGTGGGTACTGATGTTCCCTTGGACAGGGTAACTGCAAAGGTAGAGGTGAGTAGTAGTACCCAGGCTGACAGTGAGGCACCGCTGTCAGAGTTGGCCAGACTTCCTGTGGAAGGGTAGCTGGGAAGGGCTACAAGGAGAGACTTGAGAAAGGCTCAGCTCTCAGACCCTACATTGCAAGGCCTGAGGAAGGTAGTTAGGGAGGCACCTGATTCTCAAGGGAAGGGGGAATCTGTATACTGGAACAAAGGGTTACTCTACAGAGAGTGGACCCCTGAGGGAGGGCTAAAAGGTGAGAGAGTAGCAGTTGGTGGTGCCTAGAGCTTACCATTGGGCATTTCTAGCCATAGCCCATGATATTCCCTTTGCAGGATATATGGGCATAAAATGTACAAAGAAGCATATTATGCAAAACTTCTATTGGCCTGGAATTTCCAGAGATGTAACAGGGTACTGCAGGACTTGTGAGCAGTGGCAAAAGGTAGGCAAGGCAGGAGACAAGGTGAGAGCTCATTTGATGCTTTTGCCTGTGATTGAGGAGCCATTTCAGAGGGCAGCTATGGATATTGTGGGTCCTCTGAGTACCCCAGTTTCCACAGAGAAGATGTATATTCTAGTGATTGTAGATTATGCTACACAATACCCTGAGACAGTGGATTTGTCCTCCATTGAGACCGAGAAGGTGGCAAATGCTTTGCTAGAGATTTTCAGCAGGGTAGGTTTCCCAAAGGAAATACTGTCTGGCAGAGGTGCCAATTTTATATCAAACCTGCTGGCTTGTCTGTGGAAGTCCTGTGGGGTGAAGCATATGAAGGCCAACCCCTACCATCACCAGACTAATGGTCTTGTTGAGTGGTTAAACTCTACAATCAAGTCCATGCTACTGGCATTTGCAGATCAGTTTAAGAGGAAGTGGGACAAATATTTGCCCCATACAACATTGTTTGCTTACAGAGAGGTTCCCCAGGAATCCACAGGTTTTTCACCCTTTGAATTGCTGTATGGGCATAGGGTGAGGGGACTTCTAGATTTAATTCGAGATGAGTGGGAAGGTGAGTGTGAGTCTCACAAGGAGTGTGTTGTGGCATATGCCATGAACCTCAGGACAAGGCTCAGGGAACTCATGGGCCTGGCCCAGGAGAACCTGGCAGAAGCCCAACAACAGAAAAAGGTGTGGTATGACAGGAATGCTCTAACTAGAAAGTATGCTGTAGGGAAGCAGGTGATGGTTCTCATTCCTGTCAGACACAACAAGTTGCAAGCAGCTTGGGAGGGACCCTACAACGTGGTAAGAAAGGTAAGTGATGTTAACTACATGGTGGAAGTGCTAGGCAGATGGCAGGGACACAAATTGTACCATGTTAATATGATGAAACCTTACCATGATAGGGAGGCCCTTGTGCTGAGTATTTGCAGTGGATTGCAGGAAGAGTCTGAGAGAGATCTTGTGCCTGATCTCCTCAGTGAGGCTCAGGCTGACAATTAGCAATTTCCCAGCAGCTATCTCCTACCCAGATTCAAGACATCTGAGCAGTGTTGCAGGGGTTTGGGGGCATGTTCACCAGGAAACCAGGGAGCACCCACCTGGTGCAGCACCAGATGGATACAGGACCCCAAAGGCCTATCAGGCAGGCCCCTTATAGGGTGCCTGAGATTCAAACAGACTCTGAGGGAGGAGGTACAGGAGATGTTGGAACTATGGGTGATTCAAGAGTCCAACAGTCCCTGGGCCTTGCCAGTGGTGCTGGTGCCAAAGAAGGATGGCAGCACCAGGTTTTATGTGGATTACAAGAAATTAAATAGTCACACAGAGGCAGATGCCTACCCCATGCCTAGGACAGATGAGGCCCTAGAGCATCTGGGTGGGGCTAGATTTCTTACAACAATTGATCTTACCAAGGGTTACTGGCAGGTGCCCTTGACTCCCAGTGCTAGAGAGATGCCAGACTTTGTGACTCCTTTTGGCTTATATGAGTTCACAAAGATGCCCTTCGGGATGAAGAATGCCCCAGCGACTTTCCAGAGGATGGTAGATCATATCTTAGCAGGAACAGGAGGGTTTGCCCTTGCTTACATGTATGATATTGCTATCTACAGCTATTCCTGGCAAGAACACCTTCAGCATGTCAGGGAGGTGCTGGGCAGACTACAGAGGGCAGGGTTGACCATTAAGCCAAGCAAATGCCAGGTGGGTATGGCAGAGGTCTCCTACCTGGGACATAGAGTGGGGAGTGGTAAGATAAGGCCAAAACCTGCCAAGGTGGAATCCATTCAGGCATGGCCTGCACCTGTTACCAAAAAGCAGGTGAGGGCATTCTTAGGGACAGCAGGGTACTGCAGAAAGTTCATTCCCAATTATAGCACCATAGCTGTTCCTCTCACAGACCTGATAAGGAAGAACAGGCCAGATAAGGTAGTGTGGACCCCAGCATGTGAGCAGGCATTTCAGAAGCTTAAGGAAGCATTGGGAGGACCCCCTGTGTTAGCAAGTCCAGACTACAGTAAAGACTTTGTTGTTCAGGTGGATGCTTCAAATTATGGGGTGGGGGCTGTACTTAGCCATATTTCTTCAGAGGGAGAAGAGCACCCAGTGGTTTATCTCAGTCGTAGGCTCCAACCCAGGGAGGAATGCTATGCAGCAGTAGAAAAGGAATGTCTAGCCATAGTGTGGGAACTACAAAAACATCAGCCTTATCTGTATGGAAGAAAATTCACTGTGATGACAGATCGCAACCCACTAACATCGTTAAACCGAGCCAGTCAGCAAAATGCTAAGTTGCTAAGATGGAGTCTGGGGTTGCAAGCATATGATATGTCAGTGCAGCACCACAGTGGGAGTAGCAATGCCAATGCAGATGGGTTCTCAAGACAGGGAATGGGGTGAGGTGCATCCAGATAGACCTGACACTCTCAAGCGATGTTCCTCAAGGGGCACTTGAAAAACTTGCTTGAGTTCCCCGGGGGGGAGATGTGATAACTGGGGAGAGATGGGCAAAGGCTGACAGCCTAGTCAAATAGAATTTGATATATAATTCTGGCATTTGTAAATAAATATTAAATACAGGCATGTGTAAAAGACTATTGTGAAAAGTGGAACTGCAAAATATGTGACAACATTGCACTCTACTGGCCCACTGAAGCATGCTGTGACCCTTTCATGTTAGAATCTGGCTCCAGTGCATCTGGATGAAGGTTTCATGCCCATTGTTTTAAGGCTAAAGTTTATGACCAGAATTTACATGTGGATGGTACTTTATTGCTCTGGTTTCTGTTAGAATATACATGTAAAATGTCTTCTATTGTTGTAAGTTTCTGAGCAGGTGTTAGATTGCTACATAATGCAGTTTGTAGCCTGAGAAACTCAGACCAGGTGTTAAGATGATGCAATATGATTACTGGAAAAACCTAAGTGTCAAAAATGATGTAATTTGGGAGGGCCTTAGAGACATGTTTGTTAGTAATGTTTAAATACTATTTCTCACAAGAGACTGGAAGCATTTTGATCTTGGGTATCTAACTCAGCACTCTGACTAAGCTCACATGTAAGTTTCTAGCAGTGTGATTTCTTGAAGGAATAGTTAAAGCTAGTAAGATTAATTACGTATTTTTCTTTGAAATCAGACCTGTCCTACTGTATTATTTTAAGTTTCTGTGTGATCTCTAAACTCTTAGATATCTCTGTGGTGTAGTAGTTTTGTCTTGTGTTTTAATTATTTATTATTAAATATTTTTAAAACCTTCTACCTGTGGCTGGTCTGTGTAGAGATAAGCTCTAGAGTACATTGCATATTTAGAGAGGTTATTGTAATAAGCCAGTCTAAAGAAGGCCTTGACTGTTAGTCATACTACTATTGGATTATAATATTACATGGTAATAATTAGACACCCTTTTAAGGGCCTTTTAGTAGCTGATATTATTAGCTGGGTTGTAGCAGGGATTACTACTGTATGGTCTGAGTAAAGGGGCACAGCTGGAGAATCTGTGTCAGCCTTTCCCAGGAGTGTCTGTTAAGTTGTATAAATACTTATCTCAAAGTGTGTGTGTGTGTGTGTGTGTGTGTGTGTGTGTGTGTGTGTGTGTGTGTGTGTGTGTGTGTGTGTGTGTGTGTGTTGTGTCAGCTACTTGGCAGGGACACGAAGCACTGGTTGGACAGAGAGGGTACTGAAGGTTCTAGCTTGCCCAGCTAGGCTGAGACCTGGACCCTATTGTTGTGCCAGTGGGGAGTCTTATCGGTGACCTGGTGAGCAAAGGAGCAACCAGCCCCAGACTTACTGTGATCTCTGTGTGCACGTAAGGGAAATTGTACTTTACTTTGTGTATTAGTTATCCTTTTATCTTCTATGAGATGACCTTCCTGGTGTTAGTGGTGAGGATTGAGGCTCCTTGACTGTTGGGCCAGGGCACGGTCGTCACAATGTCAATATTTCTACACGTATTTAAAGTCATTGTTTAGGTGAAATGTACATTGCCTTTTTACTAATGGCAAAATTCAGTAAAAAAGTAACACAGCAATGTATCCATTGTGTGAGTGTATCAATAAAATATGACTAACTATAACTACGTTTTCTTTTGTATGTATCATTATTGATTTTCATTAACTGTGTAACAGGATTAAAACAAAAAAGATATATAATCGAAGCCCTGTTTCATACATGTCTTACAAGGAAACACGGAAAGAAGATTTTTCAAACCTTGTCAATGTGTATAATGGACACAGAATCAGTATTTTTCTTATTAAAATATTTTATCTGGTTAGGTTAAAACCCATAACCACTTTAATGATTATAAAATATGCAGCCAAAGGTTTTATAATTAGGGAAGACACTTAGTTCTTGGCAGTACATAACATATCCTGTATTTTATAGCCAGAAACTAATAAAAGTGTTTTCATACTGCATTTACTTTGGCTGCAGTAAATTTTTTATGATGATTTTGAAAATTGTATGTGGATATTAGTTTTACAGACTCTACATTTTGTCAGAGTACATGTATCGTTTAATATTATGTTGTTACTTATGTTTCAGTGATGATCTTCATCAGAGAATTTTTTTAATTGCTTGCTTTTGTTGGTATTGCTCTCATTCTAACTTATGAAACTATGGATTTTTTTTTTCTAACACACTAGTGTTGACATGCTTCTATTCACTCTGAGTGAAACGAAAATATTCCAAACTAAGATCACAACATACGAGCTAAACTTCAGCAACTACATATCAGTTAAGGCATATCCTAGCAATCCAAATACAGTATTTCCTTTTACTATGCATCAGTTACAAAAAGTAAGAAATCACTCTGGCTCTGTCACATTTGCACTAAGCACACTGTTAAAAATAGTCACTCCCTTGGATCAAAGCTCACAGAAATGAAATGGAATGGCAAACATCATATAAGATGGACTACAACATTAAGATGGATTGTTAACTCATCTTCCCGGTTATAAATGATTCCTTACATTATACTGTACTCAGTGTTAGAAGTAAGATTTTGAAAATCTAGCTAAGTAAATGCTTGAACATTCTTCACAGGTTCATCAGTAGATCCCTAAACATTAATATATAGCTCTTGCATAGACACTGAAGTAAATAAAGTACTTGTAAAGCTGAGTATGTATTCTCAAATATCCATTTATTCTGACCTAAAAAAATCAAAAGAGGCCATATTAGTTCAATATTCAGAATGTTTTCCATATCATATTTTTGACACTGCCACTGTAGTCTCATTATCTGAACCTTCTGTCCATCTCACTCTCTCTGTATAGACCAATATGTCTGCCTTCTCTGTAGAACTGAGATTTTCCCTGAGATGTATGTGGTGGGGATGCCGAACAAGGAATGGGATTTGTTGTTATATAGCTTAATCCCTGGTTCAATATATCACTTTGCATGCTTCCATAATGGAAAGTGTAATGCCAGGTCCTTAATGCAAGTCTCCTGTCATTTATTCCCTACCTCAACTGCAACATGTACAATCTTTGACAGTTCCATGAGGCTGGCTCAGTATTATGCATCCCTAGAGTCCACCCTGCATATCACAAGATCCATTAGCACTTACTGTTTCCCTAACTCCAGGATAGCTGAACTGATTTTACCATCCATTCCCACCCTCCTACTACAGTCTGCACAAGTCCATGGTTTGTTAATTAATTCCAAGTCATAAATAGCAATCATGGCTTTATATTTCAGTGCTATGTAGCTGGTAGTATTAAGCAAATTTTGTATCTAAATGAAAGGTAATGGTGTCTTCTCACCCATAACTACTACAAGATGATAGTACAGTTCTGTAAAGTCTTACCCTAATGGTAGATGTCCTTGCCTTCACCGCTGTACTAGTCATAACTTATGGGATTTCCTGTCGTGAAGTCCATCGTCAGGCCAGTTTACCAAAGCCTATCATTGCCTTAAGGTACGTTGAATGTCACCTAAACACTCCTTGTGTAGCATAGGGCATAAAGGTGATGTTCAGGCACACCATCCTCAGAACTGATTGCTCCAGTGGGAACAGCAGTCCAAGGAAAACCAAGGAGAACCTGTACATCCAGGAAGGAAAAAAAATAGGGGGATGGAGGGAGGGAGTGAATGCTGCAGCAGTGAAGGCAAGAACATCTACCGTTATGGTAAGATTTAATACAACTGCATTATGTCCTTAAATTCACTGCTACAGTATTCATAACTTATGGGAGAGTGCCAAAGCTCAAAAAGAAACCTGGGAGGAGGAAGCAGCAGTAGAACCTTCTAAGAAGCCATGAAGAATGACATTGGCAAAACCAGATCTATCTCAGGAGATACCATCCAACTTGCAAGATTTGGTAAAAGTATGCACAGAAGCCGGGTCTATATTTTAACATCAAAGATTTCTAACATTGAATGTTATTATATCGAACCCGTAATGTCAAACGCTGAAAACAGTGAAGGTGCAGGACACCAAATTCTTTCCCAGAGAAAGAATTTGGTGGGCGGTTGCTGTGGCTTCACTGTTTTCGGTGTTCAATATGTTGGAACGTTATGGGTCAGGTTCAGGTAAGTGCGCGATTGTGTGTAGGTTAGGGTTAGGGTTAGGGGTTAGGTGAGTTAGGGTTAGGGCGCAATTGAGGTGAGTGTGCGATAGTGATGGACCTTAGGGTTAGGGTTGGGTTAAGGTAAGTGGATTGCTAGTATTGTATGTGAAGTTTAGTTTAGGTGTAGGATTTTAAGTGTATTAGTGTGGATTGCTGTTTTTTTGTGTGTTTGTGTTGTGTGTATGTTTCTCGGAATAGCAAATTTTTTCCCTGGGAAAAAATTTGCTATTCTGACTGTTCAATGTTTTCAGACTTTGGTGTTTTGGGTTCGATGTTATAACATTCAACGTTAGAGAACTTTGATGTTATAATATAGACCCCAGAAGTCCAGGTATCTGTGTCAAGAATAGAACTAGTGTCTCAGCACTTGAAAAAAGCAGCAGAAGAAGCCACAACTCTAGTAGAATGAGCCTTTATAGAAGAAGGAAGGCTCTCACCATGAAAAGGGTAACAAAAGGAAATAGCCTTTGAAATCCAGATAGAAAAATTTTGCTTGGAAACAGCCGATCCTAAAGACCTAGGATGAAATGAAAAAAAAAACTGATCAGATTTTCTGATAGTTTTATCTTATCCAAATAAAATCTGAGCTGTCTATGAATGTCTAGAGTATGCAGCACCCTCTCACTCAGATTGCAGAGAAGAAAAAAAGTAGGCAAATTAATAAATAGATTAAGTGACAACTCATTAACCACCTTGAGCATAAAAGAAGGATTAGCACACAAGGGCACCCTGTCCTCATGGAATATCAAAAAAGGCCAACAAGCCATAAAGGCTTGAAACTCAGACGCCCATCTGGCAGAAGTAAGAGCTAATAAAAGAACTGTCTTGCATGAACAATGTGGCAAGGAAGTTGAAACAGCAGGCTCAAAAGGAGCCTAAGTCAATTTCTCCAGAACAAAAATAAGATCCCAGGGAGGAGGAACAGGTTCCAGGGAGGTCAAATATTAAGGATGACTTTAAGAAATTGCTTAGCCTCAAATCTAGAAGTTACTAGAGGAGTTAAAGGTAGACAAGCAGAAACAGGTGATAAATGGGCGTTAATGGAAGAGTAGGCCAAATCAGCATTGAGCAACTCACACAAATAAGACAGAACCAGAGGAACATCCACAGTAAATGGGTCCAGGTTACAAAGAGAGACACAAAATAGAAAACCACTTCCATTTAGATAAGTAGGAGTTCCTAGTAGTAGATTCCCTGGCCTCCTGCAGGACCTGCAGAATGTCCTCATAAAAAAAGGTTTCTATTTGAAATCAAAACCCTATCATCCACAGTGTCAGTTGAAGCATGGAAATGTGGGGATGGATGAATGATCCCTTGTCTTGTGTGAGGAGATGGCACCCCTTTGAGGTAACCTTGATGATTGCAATTGGATATATGCAGACGTAGAGGGAACCAGTGCTGTCATGGCCAAAAGCGAGTCACCAATAAGATTTTGGGAGCATACTGTTGAATCTTGAACAAGACTTTTGTAATGAGCGGGAGGGGAGGGAATGCATAAAGAAACATCCCCTTCCAAGAAAATGAGAGGGCATCCACCTTCCACACCAGAGGAACTGGGCCACTGGCACAAAACAGAGGAAGTTGTCTGTTCAGAGGGGAGGCAAAAAGATCTACTTGGGGAGTACCCCACTGGTGAACAATGTCCAGAAACACATCCCTGTGAAGCATCCATTTGTGGGATTGAGTGAAGGGTCTGCTCAGAGTGTCTGCCACAATGTTCTTATCTGAAGGAATAAAAAATACTGGAAAAATCACTTGATACTTGACAGCCAGATCCCATACCAGAAGTCCCAGCTGGCAAAGAATATAAGACCTTTTCCCCCTGTTTGCTGATATACCACATAACTGTGTATGTGAATACCTTGAGAGACCCCAGAGAGAAAAGAGGATGAAAGGCCAGAAGACCCAGCATAAGAGCCCTCATCTCTTTGATTCTGACGTGCTCCTTCTGCTGATGAGGAGACCACAATCCCTGAACCTTCAGGGAGCCAAAATTGCTCCCCATCCTACATCTGAAGCATCTGTGAACAGATCCTGTGGGGGAAGAGGAGAATGAAATTGGAGCCCTGGATTCAGAGACAACTGTTGAAGCCACCACAGAAGTTCCTTCTTGAGGCAAGGGAGAAGAGGAACTGTAAAGTCTAGAGGAAGCGCATGTTGAAGCCACACTGACTTCAGAAACCACTGGAACTTCCTCATGTGGAGTTTGGCTAGAGGGAGCATTGGAAAGGTTGAAGCCATGAAACCCCAGATCTCTCAGAAACTCCCTAGCTGTAATGTAGGCCGAGGGAAGTAGAGTGTGAAAGTAAGAAATGAGAGTTAAGGCCTTTGGAGGAGGCAGGGATAACAGCATTGGCACCATCTGAATCCTGCAACCCAGAAAGAAATGATCCTGAGAAGGAGTCAGGGAAGACATTTTGAAGTTTATTGTTACTCCCAGGCTCTGAATTAGAGAAATGGTAAAATGAAGATTTTGTAGAAGGACCTCTGGAGGGGATGCCTGAATTAGCAGGTCGTCCAAGTAAGGAAATATTTGGATCTTTTGAATCCTACAAAAAGCAATCATAAGAGTGAGAAATTTGGTGAACACCCTTGGGACAGTATAGAGGCCCAAGGGCAAAACACAGAACTGAAAATACCAGGAAGCAACAGAGAAATGCAAAAACTTCCTGAAAAAAAGATAGATTGGAATATGGAGATGATCATTCTTGAGATCCAGAGACACCAGAAAGGCCTGAGGAAGCAAGAGAGGAAACAGGGTCCGAAGGGACAACACCTTAAAGAAAGGCACCTTCAGAAAAGTTTTTAAATGAGAGAGGTCTAGAATTGGTCTCAAAGTATCCTCTTTTCTGGGTACTAGAAACATTCCTGAATAAAACCCCTTCCCCCTTTGGGACACAGGGACCTCCTGAATAGCACCCCTGAGACAAGAGATCTCAAAGAGTCTCTGTGAAAAAAGGAAGATGTTCCCAAGGAGGCTGAGAAATGCCCAAAAAAGGAGGATGGGAAATCCACACCATGAAGTACCCCTGATGAATGATTGACAGAACCTAAGAATCCTGGGTGATTCAAAGCCAAATAGAAATAGAAAGACGAAGAGGAAGAGGAATGTGGCTGGGAACAGGTGGATAGTCAGACAGCACCTGGTTTGTTAGGAAAGGAAGGCCTTTAAATCCTTGCAGTCTGAGTGGCGTTAGCAGGAGGAGCCCATTTATCACCATTTTTACCTTTAGCAGGAGGGTGAGATTGCCTACAAACAAATGCTGGCTTAGAGGGATAGTTTATCTGAAATTTAGGCACAAGAGAAACAAAGACATGTTTAAGCTCCTGTAAAGCTTTCTCCTTGTCCTGAAGAGACTTAAAAAAACAGCTGCTGCTTCCCCAAACAAAAGTTTATTATCCAGAGAAACATCCATCAACTTAGCCTTAATATCATTGGGTAAAGGTTGAAGCCTGGGCTAAGAATATCTTCTCAGTACTGAACCAAAAGCAGCTGCCCTAAAAGAGGCATCCACTGTATTATAACTGCATTTGATAGAATGACGAACTACTTGAGAGGAAGTCCCTAGCAAGGAAAAAGCAGAAGATTTACTCTCAGAGTCTGGAAGATCAGAAAAAAGCTGACAAGCCTGAGAAAGAAGAACCAATACATACCTAGATATATGGGTCTGATAATTAACACCCCTAACAGCTAGGGTAGCCAAAGTATATCCCTTGTTACACAGTCTGTCCATGGTTCTGCTGTCCTTGTCAGAAGACAGTAACCTGAATGAAGGAAGCAATTGAGATGGCTTATCAGAGGCTACAGACACCACAAAGGGGTCAGACGCAGGGCACGTGAACAAAAAGAAACAATCCTTAGGCACCCTATAAAACCTATCAGACTTCTTGGGAGCAGGGGGCAGAGAATCAGGCCCTTTAGGGCATTGGAAAAAACATCCAGTAAAGCAGCCAAGACAGGAGGAATAGCCGCAGGTTTAGGAGATTCCATCTGCAGTAACTCATAGTACCTCTTATGGATATCAGAAATCTGGGCACAATCCCATTTAACAAATTCCATCATCCTAGAGATTGTGTCTCGAAAGAAAATTTCCTCAGAAGGAGTATATGGACTATTAGATTCCTCCTCCTCAGATCTGTAGTCCAAAGGAGAAGGAATCTGGGTAGAATAAGTAAGGGATATTTCACCAGAATCCAACTTTTCCTAAGAAGAATTCAATTCCCTGGACCTTTTAGGAGAAGAAGGGGACTAAGGAGGAACAGAGAATGAAATCCCTTGAGGAGGCCTTAATGACAGTAAAACATTAAACAACTCCTGAGTAAAGGCCTGCCACTCACTTTATGGATCCATAGGAGCAGAAGAAACATGTTTAGCTTTCTGTTTCTTTTTTAAGGGGACATTTGTCTTAGAAAAGTGAGAAGGCCCTTCCTGAAAATGGCATTCCACAACAGCAGTAGGAACTTCTCTAAGAAGAAACTGCAGAATCCCCCTAGACCCCTTGGAAACAATCAAATGTGATTCCCCTGAACACTTGAAATGGATGACTGCAAAGCCTTGTCAGATGTGCTGCCTGCCAGATCCTCACCGGCCTCCAACAAAGACGTGGCAGAGGAATCCGGGTTTGTAATAACCTTGGGAAAAACACCCAGCAGAGGCTGGACAGCAGAAGATTCTGGTCTTACCTTTTTCACCTTCTTCTTCTCTGACCCTTGGGGCAGGAAGTTCCATCCATAGTATCTTTAGCAAGAAGCTTAAGATGCTGGTTCTCAAGCTAAAATGAAAGGGAAGAAAGCCTACCATGAAGGGTTTTCAGGACAAACACGAGACAAATCAAACAAGATGTATGGTTGTGAGACTCTCCTAGGCAAAAAAAGGCACTTATTGTGGCAGTCTTTATGGGGAGTCTGTCTCCCATACTGGGATTTACCCTTCCTGGTTGACATTAACCCCACACAAAGCACAAAAAAATCAAGAAAAAAAAAAAACAAAACCTCAAATGGGTACTTATCTGCAATGGTGGGGCCTTCAGCAAACAGAAGTAATCACAAGAAGTCCAACATGCAGAAAAAAATGGCAAAAAACGGATGGAGGCAAACAGACCAACTGTTAAAAGCAGCATTCGGTTTTGCAGCAAAGAAGTTCTGAGGATGGTATGCCTGAACATCACCTTTATGCCGTACACTACACAAACAGTGTTTAGGTGACGTTCAGTGTACCTTAAAGCAATGGTAGGCTAGCCGGACAACATATTGACAAAATTTTAGTTGCAACCATTATACACCACTTATAATCTATACAGTCATTGTTAGTCAAACATTACATAGCTCATTCAAATCCTGCATCCTATTAAAAGTTATTTTGAGCAGAAAAAGGGAAATTGACTAGGCTCAAAATGGCCTACAAAGGCAGCTGATCTAGTACTTACCTATGAACCTATACAGGTAGCTTTCCCATTATAGTGATTTGTCATTAAAGACTTTGTGTTATGTTAGATATTTTACAGAACTGTACTATATATTTTAAGAAATATAACTAGAACAGTGTATAGTAATGTTTGCATAGGTTTCCAAGGCAATGTTTGCATGTATGCCAATGAAGGTAGGTAGACAGTTACATTATACCCTCTATTATGGTAAAGCTTTTCCTACCTATGGATTGGGCATTCAACTTGTATCTAGTGACAGTGTGGACAATACTCCATGGAATATATTTAAATATATCTCTTGCAGAATCACTTCAGAAATATGTTTCTACTTTAGCTGCTGTTGTAATAGAATACAATCATATTGTGCCTCGACAAGTTTTATTATATTTTTCATAGTAAAAGGCAGTGCAGTGGACAAACATTTTGAAAGAGCATTTTGTTTCTATTTATTGGCTTGTCTTTCTGTCCTCATATGTGGCATAAAGCCATTTCATTTATTTTATAATCCCTTTTTTCCCCATGCAGCTAACCATCAGCACATACTCATACCTCTATTCATCAGTACATCTGCCTGCCCCACCTAAACTGCTCCAGACTGACTTCATCTGGTTTGGGGCTGACATGGTATTTAAAGCATCTCATGATCACACATCATTTTGCTTCCCATAGGAGTATTTGCACTTTTAACTTGTTTCTCCTGGTGTGCACATGTGGCATTCTGAGGCGGAACATGCAATGGACAGACTCCAACACCTGCTCCTTACTTCATTAATTTGTGCGCTCATGCATATGCCCAACCCTTCCTTGCCACACCCTCAGACGCCTTATTCACTAATTGAGCCTGTGTTACACGGGCTGTAGTTATGGCTTTAATTCTCTATGCAATGGCACTAGCTAAGTAATTTTTTTCTGAATTCAAATGCTTTCCTACCACAAAAGTAGAGTTGTTTGTGCACATCCATCATGTACAGTAGATGTTTTTCCCTTTCAATGTAATCATTTGGCTAAATGACTGTTATTTGTACAGACTGGTTTAGAGTCAGAACAGATAAAACCTTATTTTTAATACATCACTTTCTTTATGAAAGTAAGTTGGTTTATGTTTGAGAACCTGTAACTGTGAAATCCTTCTACCATTGCTGTCAACAAACAGAAAAAAGTCATTCCCATGAAAGGTATCTTATGTACACTCTATCTACTGTTTCAAAGGGATATAAATGTATGTTCTCCTAAATAAAGTTCAAATCTCATTAGGGAAAATATTTCTCCCTGGTGCTCTTAAGAGAAATAATTCCTTGTAGAAAAGGCTTCAACAGAGAGTTTAGCTGCTATCTTTTGGAAGTCTGGAACACAAGCAGATATTGTTAAGATATGTACTTTGAAGAGAGAGTCACAGCTGAATAAAATAAAAATTGTTATAGTCAGTAAACCCTTGCACTGCTAATGTAAAGGATCTAGACTATGTACAGCAATCCAAGTGACAAATCTCCTCCACATTTGTAGGTAAGATTTTTTTGTGCTTGGTTTCTGTGTTTCTCTTAACTCCAACAGGCTAGGGCCAAGTTAAAGAGATCAATGGAAGAACATGCAACAAGAAAACAAATGAAATACGGATCTCAAAGGCCATTTTTTAAAGGCTTTAAATTTAAAGTCTTTTAAAAAATGTTGGCGCTTGAGATCCAGTTTTTTTGTTTCTCTTATAGTGTTCCAGATTTTGTTAGAAAGGAATTGTTAGTAGTCAAAACTATATCCTTTTCAGAGAGGCAGAGAGTAGTGAGAATGATACGTAATAATATAATGCTGTGGACTGTTGATGTATCAGTAATGACTTGCAATATGGTAAAGGCCATGGTGCAAGCATGGTCACTGATGAGAATGCCCAAAAATTAGATATTACCATTACACTACAAATGCCATGTTTTGCCTTGAGATCTATCTTCGGAATTAAAGAAAATGGATTGAAGGCATACATTAATGTCCGAATTCGTGAAAAACAGTCAGCATGCATTGTCGAAATTTATCCTGTACATATTCGGGAATAGGAATAATCATGACCACTGGAAATGTAAACTGGTTCCAGAAATTTCTGAGACACCATTAAGTCTCTTTTGTCTGTATAGTCATATGGGGTACTTGAAAAATGCAAGATGGTATATACCCAATTACTCTCAGGATGTCATTTTGATGACATGCTGTTGGGAAGATACTGCCAGGTCTGCTTAAATCTATGTTTGTTTGTCTTGAGTAGTGACATTTCTTAAGTGCATTTGTGCCTGCTTTGATAAAGAAGAGATCAAAGAAGACTTCTAATATACTGCTACTTCTTAAGGTTGGAACAGGTCAACTGTCTGTTTATACATTAATACTTCCCTGTCTTATCATCTGAAAGATAAATGATAAAACAGAAGCTAGGAAAGCAGTCCTGATTAACTGTTTGCAGAGCTCTTAAATGTGGACAGCCTGTGAATCATTAAAATGTCTGGGATGACAAAAAAAAAGAAAGATCAAATATCAAAGAATATTAAAAAAAGAGAATTAATAAGATTCTTTGGAATACTAAAAGAGACAGAATGTAGTTGGGAAAATGGGTCTATATTGAAAGAATGAAAGTTACAAAGTGCGAACGCTAAGATGAATGAAAATGCCGCAACTTGAAATTTTTATTGTGGAGGGCTGTGCCCCCCACAGCCCCCACTAAATATATATTGCAACTCCGAGATTGGACTACAGTGAAGAAAGGGAAAATATTCCGATCTTCACTGTACTGCGTTAAAAAAAAACGAACATCGAGTTGCGACATTTTCGCTCATCTGAGCATTCACACTTTGTAACTTCGTTCTTCAATATGTAACCGGGAAAAACTAATACTTAATAGGCTCATAAACTAGTACTGGGCTAACTGCCCTTGTGAGACATTTTAACTCTAGCCAATTAACTCATGCGAGAATGAAACACTGCGCCTTGTGATTGCAATGTAAACACCTTAACCATTATACCAACCTCCTACCCTGCAAATTTTCTCTCTCAGGTTGACCCCAAGTAATCGGAGAAAGGAACAGAGTAATTTGGGACTTCCAGAGTTGAAGACATAATATAACACCTCAAAATGTAATATAGTTGACTAATGACATGGAATACAGGTGCAGGTAGAAGCGCATGACAGGCACTGTGCTCAACAATGTAACAACAGAATTACACTTGGACTTAGCAAAGGAATATAAAAAGCATTATGTATAGATGTATATACCCCAAAAGTATTAAGCAATTCTTTATGTTAAAGGATGTAAGTCCTTGGAAAAATAGAATAACACTAGCAAGTTATGCTATACCTAAATTCACAGCAAACCACCCAAACAGCAACCACCAGTGTTTAGCACTCAGCCTTATCTACAAACCAAGAAATTGTCCATCCCTCTTAATCATCGTCCAACAATGCACACCTAGTAGATTCCTACACTCTACTGAAAACTCCAGCTTCTCATGACTAAATCCAGTAATGCAGTTGGTGACACCCTGTACTGCTCAAAGTAAAAGTAAGAAATGTTTTTCGGCTTTTCCCATTTAGGGGTCACCACAGCAGATCTCTGGTCCACTTATGATTTGCAGTGGATTTTTACAGTGTCAAGTTACTGGCCCAGTACCCAACCTTCAAAGAAGGCATGCGCACTCACACACATACACACCTACCTACATGTCTTTAAAGTTGACTTGACCATAGGGAGGACATGCATACTCCTCACAGAAGGCGTTGCAGATGAGAATCAAACCAGAGAGCCTCTTGCTGTGAGCCGACAACACTAACCGCTGCACCACCGCCGCCTCCTGTAGTACTCCAAGTACACATCCAAAATCTGCAGTTCCATTCCACTTTCAATAAAACTGCATCAACAATGCAAGCTTGTCATACTCCAGCTAAAGTCATAAGTATCCAGTTTCTGGCTCTGCCTATGCTATACACCAGGATATCAACTACATCTGCAATTCCCTAACTCTGCTTACTCCCATTTCTCTAGTCAGCATTCATCATACATTCATCTGTCTATTACCTTTCACTCATCTCTCCTTACTTTCCTCAGTACCAACTTTCCGTATTCATCAGTCTTGTATCTCTAGAACTCTACTCTGTAGCCTTCTTTCTCTTACTAATCTGTTACTTACTGCCTAAATTATGTAAAAAAATACCTCATGCATTAAGAGATCTTGTATTATCCCTCATTTCTTAATGTTTACATTGTAATGTATTTTTCCAAGCTTTGCACTTGATATCTTGTTCACAATTTATTATGAGGCTACTTTTATGTTATACTTCTAGAGCTTTCCTCCCGGGCCTCTTATGAAATGGGGTCTTGCATCAACTCAGACTTTCCCAGTCAACAAATGTAATGAATGAATGAATAAATGAATAAATAAATAAATAACTTGCTTTTTCGAGCAGGTGACAGTAGTAGATGCTGACATGTTAAAATATACTGCAGAAAGCTTTTTGCAGTGGATCAAACAAAATTAAAAGATTGCTATAGAGCTGATAAGTAACAGGCAATGAAAAAAGTAAACCTGTTACATCATTTTATGTTGTACTAATAATGTTCAAAAACCAATACACTTAATTCACTATAAGAGTTGTCATGAAGGTGTGTGTGTGTGTGTGTGTGTGTGTGTGTGTGTGTGTGTGTGTGTGTGTGTGTGTGTGTGTGTGTGTGCGTGTGAGTTTGTGTGCGTGTGTGTGCATGTGTGTGTGTGTGTGTGCCTGTGTACATATGTGTGTGTGCGCGTGTGTTTTCATGTATGCATGTGTGGTGAGTGTGTGTGTGTGTATGTGCATGTGTGTCTCTGTGCCTGTGTACGTGTGTGTGTATGCGTGTGCCTGTGTGTTGGTGGTGGGAGACAGTAACACAAGTAATGCCTTACACCTGTTTTATTATTATATAGCAATTTTAAGTTTCTTATCTGCTTTACTTTTTCTGCGTTTCTGCTTGAGTTTGAGTTAACTATTTTAACTTAAATCACACACGCCTTCGTTGACACAAAAAAGACAGCAATAATCTGCATCTAATTAATATCTGTTGCAGCAGTCAATGAAATCGTTTCTGAATATAGCATGTGTAGCTTTGTGCTTTCATTTTCTTTGTTTTCATCTGAGAAAAGCACATAATTCATGCTGCAATCATTTTTACAATTTACAGAAGAAATAATCTTTAACTCTTCAAAGAAAGTTGCATTCTATATGAAGACATAGACAGAAGATGCGATGCGAAGCAGTAAATCTTCATATGCAAATGAAATGGTGACTTGTTCTATGGCAACATTATTTCATAGCATGTGTAATTCATGAACAATAGTAATTGTATCAGTTAAGGTATATCATTGCAACTGGACTTCACAGCAGTAAGCATGCTATGGCGTATGTTGCTTTACACATATTTTCAAATTGTAAACTGTTCCTGTGTTAAATGACCCCGATCAATTACTGAGCCTAAAAAAGAGTAGTGGTGTGCTTAACAGAGATGTTACAATTGTATTGTGTTCAGAAGTTGCAAGTAATATGTTAATATTGCCAATATTCTGTTATTCACCAAGTTCTAGTTTTTGAATCTTGATGTATTTGTTGAATCACCTGAATTTGTCATCGCTCACACAGTAGTGCTTCTCAAATAATGAAGATCTCTCTACTGTATGCTGCTTTTTCATAGCCTTTACTGCACCTGTGCCTGCTATCACATCACTGCCCTGCATCTTATTGTAACAATACCACATATCCCCAGAGTGGCAGTCAGCACCGACAAATGTTTGCTATTTAATTGTTTCTCTAAAGAGCATTGTTGATGGACTGTTGACATGGCATCACAAACACTTTTAGGAAGTCAAAGAGTCTGGTATATAACCATTGTTGCAGATCTTCAGCCTGTAAAATATACTGGAATCATAATTCTTTGAATAGAATAGACTGCATACATGACCACTTTAAGATTGCTTATTTGACAAAACAGTTTCTTACTCTTCTGTTAGCAGCAAAAACTGTGTATGAAACTGTAAGATCTGATATTGTAAAACAGTAAAGTACAGCCATTGTAACAAAAACAACTATAAATATTAAATGTTGTTGAACAAAGCTTTCAACTGTTTTCATCATCTGCATTACTGTTCATTCCCTAGGGAATCTGTGTCATATTCTTTGGTTTGGGGTATTTCTGTACTCTATTATAAAAAGCATTATGTTGAGACTTGAAATCATTTCTTCAAAACATATCATCATGTTTATATTTTACTGCCATATCACTTCCAACATCACTTAAAGTCTTTGGAAAGTAAAGCTTTCAGTTGGAGTAATTACCAATCCTGTAGAAATGGAATGCTTTCCATTTTAGTCATAGAAAGCTGTTAAATTGTACCCTTAAGCATTTCTACTGCTATATACAAACCTCTGGAAGATGAAGTAGATTTTCTTGATGTTGATGCACAAATGAGAAATGTAGTGCTTAGTCTCACTTATTACTAAGTAATTTTCGAGCTATCTTCATTATATATTTTCTTTGAGAGGCAACAGGTATGATTTATATGCATCCTTTAGGCTATACTGAAACTTTTATCTTCATGTTATTCTTGCCATCAGATCTCTATCAAATCAAAATCTTTGCTTTAAACCTCTTATTTAACCCAAGCTAAGAAAAAAAAAACACTCCACTTAATTCAATCTGTACTACATGACTCTAGCTTTAGATAAAAAATAACTAGAATGAGTAGAAAGTAAAATTGAAGTAAACTACAGTCAGCCAGTAAGAAATTTCCATTACCATCAGAATAGAGACATTAACCATTATTATATAACTAAATTACATAAAATTAAACTAAAAATAAGTCAACAGTAAAACTAAGAAAAAAAAAATCCTCAGTATGTTACTGAAATAATACAAAAAAAAAATCACCTGACACCTTGAAAACCACATTAAAGTCATTTTATAACTAGACTGGAAACCATCCTGGAGGCAGCCATTTCATAAGAAGCTGCTTAAAACATGTAGAAAGCTATATAAAACATATTTGCTATGAATTATGAAACTCGTTCATTAACTTTACAGCACAAGATATTTTGTGTATCACATTTCAGATCTCCATATATTTCTACATATTCCACATAAATGGTTGTATACACACAAACCAATACATGCAACCACAAAAAAGTACCACAGGAATCAAAAGCACTGACTAAAACAACCCCCCCCCCCCGCCACATACAGACACAAACACATAAACCCTGGCAACAAAACACCAGAAGAATCAGAAAGCACTGTTATATGATGTCTTTGACTAAAACAAAATGTGCTTTCCAGCTGTATAACAGACTAACAAGGATTGAACCTCCCTTTAGGTGATCCATTTAAGTTGTGTAACAACAGTACAGTGACATAATTTAAATCAGCTGGTGAGTAGGAAGCACAAATGAGATAACAGCGAGCAATGGCATTCATAAATAGATTAAGAGTCTACTGCAGGTAAAAGATTGTGTGAATTGTATGGCAAATTCCTGCATGCCACTCATCTTGATTTTGAATTCATTGGTGTACATCTCCCATCCTGGCACTGTGTTCTGCAATATAAGCATAAAAATAAACATTCAAACATGCATAAGTGTGTTTGTGTGTGCGTGCATGCAAGAGAGAGAGAGAGAGAGAGAGAGAGAGAGAGACAAAGCAGGAGCACCGTGTCTCCCTCCCCCACCAGTGAACTAATATTTCCACAGACACGTATGACTCTCTTACATGGCCCTTACAGTGCCTAGAACACAGGCTTTGATACAGTGTGAGTTTTTACACTGATCCCAATGCCACAGCAATGAACAGTGCTCTTTTTCTAATATTATTTTCTTCAAAGCCCCTGTGCCTGCTGACCCTCTAGCCACCACTGGTACTGGTCATTCATTCCCCATCAGAATGGCAACAGCTTTTTGCATTCTGGCTGGATCCAGACAGCCTTTAAGGAAGTTTTCTATCCTAACATCTCCCTCAGTATTTGATGTGTGGGTCTGGTATGCCTTCCACTCTGGGCATGCTCATTCTCACCATGTTCTTTTAAGGATGCCATGTGGACTTGGCTTGGCAGAGCCAAGCATGGCCTTGGTCCATGGTGTTGTATGCCATACATCTTTCTGTCCAGGATTTGTCAGAATTACAGTAGTCCTTACTGCCTCCCATGTCCTTGGATGGGCATGCTGATACTGAGCGGTCACTCTCATGCTCCTCCAGTGCCTGATCTACAAATCAAACTCAGATTTTCTATGTCTAAGGCTGGACTTAATCCCTCAATACCAAGGAGCTAGAATAGTGCATGCCTTTGTCTGATGTGTACCCATTCCTTTCTGTGGCCTTTGTCCCAGCACTGTGAGTGTGCACGTTACTATACTGCATGTCCTTTCATTTGTTTCACTCATTGCCTAAATTGTCATGACAATGATGGCAGGCACCTGAAATGCAATGCTGAGTGCCCACAGTTGATACTTCGGTCCTGCTGTAGTTAGAAAACATTAATACTGAATGCATTATTTCAACTGTCAGCAACATTTTTTTTACAGTTGGGGCTTATTGTTGTCATGAAAACATAGTTCCCATATTTTTTACTCTGAGATTTTGTACAACTCAGAATAACACAGACACTTAGAAGAAAGATAGCTCTGAATGTATATGCTTAAAACATCATCTTCATAACAAATAGGAAACACATCCTAAATACCATTTTATATGTACAACCTAAAGGTTTCCCACCATTACTAGTAGTAATAACTTTACACAAACTCAAAAATACCCCCCCACCACACACACACAAACATTAGTTGAAGAGATTTAAAAATGAAAAACTTGAAAGAAATGCAGATTTAAATATTATTATGTAATTAAATCTTCTTAACATTTCCAAACTGCAAGAAAATATTTTCTTCAAAAAGTGTTATAAAGCTGACTATCACTTAATTAATTTTCCACTCCTATAATTCAGGTAATTATATGGATTGCTTCACTGCATCTCCTCCCAAAAGCACTTGATAAATTTAACAGCTCAGATTAAAAATAATTATAAAGATAATTAATTAGACATAGTAATACTCTTCATGCAGTACATACACCAACACTATAAACAATCTATCTTACTGGCATCAGTTAAAAAGGTTACATTTCTAGATGTCTGCATAGCAGATGAGTAACAAGAATTATTAAGGAAACTTGCATGAGCACATTTATTATACTGTAGGTTTTTTAGACAGCAGTATTTCACCAGTGTCTTTATGGAAAGAAATCTAAACGTCTAGCTGCAACATTTTATGTTCTATCTAATCCAATAAAATCTTGGGGCTAGTCTGCATGAAACAAGGGTCTCCTGTAAATAACTGATGCTCTTTAGGCATATACAGCTATCATATGCAATCACATCTGTACATTTAGTATTCCACAGTATCACTCCTTTTTCCTGACACCCCAAAGTATACAGAAAGGGGTGCAGATGATTTCAGCACCTTCCAGACAATGCAAACAAACAAGTACTTTCCTTGAAAGAACTATCCTTTCATTCTTATGCTCATTTAATTTCCTTATGGTCTAATTTCCCCTGCCTCGCCAAGTGATGGAAATGTTGCTTTCTGCTCTGCATACGAGTTCCAGACCTTCTTTTTCTATTCTAAATTATTGAGGTTTGGGACAGGATAGCTATCACATAGATGTCCTCACCAGTCTAGTCTTTATCCTAGTACAGAATGCTGTTGTTACCCATTTGCTATAATGAAGTCATACAGTGCTCACATGTGTGGTTGGCTTTCTGGTGGCTATATTACTTTTTGGGGTGCTAAAGCAATTTTAGGTAATAGCACAGATTAAGACCCCATCATTTTGTTCATTTCGTCCCATCAGAAGTGTAGCTAGGCCATTTGGAGCATGCGGCAAGACCCTCATTTTGGCACCCCCACCCTTCAAATTCCTTGCAGTGAAAAAAGAAAAGAAACAACCTGAGGACAACTTTTCACAAAAAAACATAACAGAAACCAAGAGCAAATCCAAACAGGGAGTGCTATTTAAAGTTTAAGCATTTTCCAAATAATGGATTTAATTGTTGTGATGCATAACCAAATCAAACATATTGCTTTGGAAATATAAAAAAGCCAGACATTGCTTGGGCAATTAAAAAAGCCACACATTTAGCTTCTTTTGTAACATATGAAAAATAAAGCATAAGAGTAAATTCATAGTTTTGTTTCATGTGAGTTTTAAATCACAGCTGGACACAGTCATTAGTTCCAGGGTGTTGAGTACCATTTAACAATTGATAGTCAAGCAAGAATTAAGGTTCAGACTTTGTGTCTTTCAGAAAATGTTAGAGATGCAATGCTGAAAATGCTGATTGGTATCATATGATTGTTACTTGTAAGATGCTAACTTTATTTTGGAATAAATTTAGAAACTTCTGCAAGGCCCTATGGAATGACAAGTGTATGATTTCTGATTCTCTTATTTTATTTAATGTATCGCTTCCAAAGGTTATACCAAAAACTCAAGTACATAAATTATGATCAATTCTTGCAGATGCAAGAAAAGCTATAACAAAAAAATTGGAAAAACAACTCCCCTCTTTCTTTTAACAATGGATTCATTTATTTAGCCAAATCAGTGTGTGTGATAAAGACATTACCAGTATAAAGCTGAGAACAAAAAAAATTCAACACACAAATTGATTGCTTGGGAAAAGTTTCATTCTTTATAACAAAAATGTTTAGCTGATTTCCTGAATGTATGTATAAATGTATCATCTTGTTATGGACTTGGTATATGGTTTTGTCCTTTTTCTGTTATGATTGTAAATATAATGTTGTTGTTATTGTTCCTATTAAAATAAAAAACATTGTTGGGGGAAAAAGAAAAAGCACACTAGTGCAAAACATACCATTCTAGCAACTTTCTTAGTTTATAAGAACAATATTTTTAACTCTGTCCCTGATCTGCTCCCCTAAACTTCAAGTTTAAGTCATTAAAACATGACAGACATTGAAGTTTCAGACTCCATCCCCAGGATTCAATAAACTCTGTGCAGGAATAGTGCTATTCCTGCACGGAGTGGTTCATGTCCGTTTAGCCTTAGCTGTAACAGCAGTGCCCCTTGCATATTCATGAAGGCATGCTGCTGTTAAGGCTAAACAGACATGAAAAGTGAATGAGTGCAGGGGCATGTTTAAGTAGTGCATAGACTCTAATGCTCCCTGTGCTCAGAAAGTGCCATACGGCACTGTTTAAGTCATATTGGCATTTTATAAGAGCTTAGCTCTAATATTATGCCAGTACCTCAGTGTCAGTGGACATTGAAATGTAAAAGAATCATTTCAGTATCCGCGGACACTGAAATAAAAACAGCAAGAGGAATCTAATAGAGGGTGTGTGTCACAGCTTCTGTGACACACCCCCTGTATTGCTAAAGCACCGTATGGCACTTATGCATGCTACAGAAGCAGGAAATGTGTGCAAATGCACACATGCATAACCCTCAACCATGCAGATTTCCATAGAATGTCTCAGATGTATGCCTCATATTTTGGTCCACTCTACATAAAATATGGGTGTCAAGCAAACTAGTGGAAAATCAATAAAGACTACAGTTGGCAGATATTGAAAGACATTTGAGTGTCAGACATTATACCCTTCAGAAAAGTCATGCTAATGCAAAGCCTGTTATTCTAACAACTTAGAACTTTCTAAGTTGACAAGAGCAATATCTAAAATCTGTCCCTATTGGTCCCCCCATCATGTCACGCTTTGTCCAGATCTCCTGCCATAAGAGGCAGAAAGCAATGTGTATACCCTAAAGGAAAATAAAAATAGAACACCATTTCAACTTTTTTTTTCTATTCCCAATAAAGTTTAAGCATAGCTGAGAAGTGTCTGCCCACCATGCGGCTATGCATAGCAGAGTGTAAACATCTAAAGGAGCTAAATAGAAATATAAAGCCAAAAGAGTCAAAGCAGAATAGTGTAGTGGTTAAATATTTTGCTTAACATGCAGGCATTCACTGTTCGAACCCCAATGCAATCTATTCATTTTCATATATGAAACAGGACTAAAATATATATTTTTATAAATAGGTAGTGAATAATATATATTTGTTGACCAGGGTAGTGTAGCAGGTCCAAATGTGAGGTGTCAGTGTTGTACAGATGTGAAACCCACATATAAACACAAGTGCCCCATACAGTATAGCCACAATAGAATGTAATGTAATGAAAGAACATGGGAGATGTCATGGAAGGGAAACATACATATCATAAGATGGCATTAAGAAGGAATTGATGCCACAATCCTGATGGCCCATAAAATGAAAGCTGAATATTGCATAATTATGCTCAGCTATGCTTACCTGGAGTAAACAGTGCTTAAACTGTTATGTTTACCAATAATTAGAGTTGCAAAGTGGATTTGCACACTGGTAGACAGTGGTTAGTATCTAGCTCTGTAAGCAATACAATGCTTATCTCAGGTAAGTGGGTTTGCCCGTCATTAGCTCAGCTCAGCATATTCAAAATAGACCAATCACGGCAAAGGGCAGGAATCCAGCCCTACATAAACCCCACAGACAGGAATACAACAATAACCAGTTGTAGCTGATCATTGCAGGCACTATGGCTGGTGTTGGAGAAGGTGTGCACTTTTGGGTGCAGCGCTGGGGCATTCATGAGTCCAGGGTCATGGTTGGACTCCTTGTAAAAAACCATGAAGGGTGATGGCTGCAGGACCAGTATCAAGGCTCCCATTAGAAAGCGGAGGCCTGGGACAGGCTCACACATGACAATGCATCTGGCATTCCTCGAACTGGTGAGCAGGTCCGGCATCACTATGCTGACTTGAAGCGAAGGAAGAGGAATCTCTTGGAGCAGTAGGTCCAAGATGCTCAGGCGTGGAATGTCCCAACAGTGTGTAAGTACCACTATCAGTTCTCATGTATCAAAGTCCAGCCTATGTATGACATGGAAAGGTATGCATAAATGTTTCTCTATCTCCTGTACAGCTTCAGAAGAGATGGCTGAGAGCTTGGAAGCCCATGCCAGTAGGCTGTTAAGGCTGTGTCATGAGGCTGGTGAGTACTAATCTAGCTAGCAGTAGTCAGGGCAAATAAATAGAATGCAGTAGAATGTCACCTGCCAGTAGTTAGTAATGTGTACTGTTTGTACTGAATAAACAAGACATTAGCAGAGTAATAGAAAACAGAAAATACACCTCTGGGTTCACTTCATTGGCTCTGCTTGACAGAAGATCAGTTAATTAATCAATGGGGTGGCAAAAGCTGACACACTCTGGCTAGGCTTATAAATGCCCTCGGGCAGATAGCCTAGTACCTACCTATGAACCTATGACCCTATAATACTGATGTACAGGATATATATCAGTAAAAGTGTAGCAGTACCTGTCAATAAAACTCTAAACACCAGACTGTTGTGTTTACATTGGTATATGGTAGTTTGAATGTAGATGTAATGTTGATGTTAACAGATTAGCTATAAAAAAATTTCCATGCACCAGGATCTGGTCCCTGAATAGTAATGCTGTGTTAACCATTGTTTTCCATACTGTAACATGTCAAGGTCTGACTACAGATTATAACAAGCATCTGCCATGCATTAATATCAGAATTACAAAGGAGATTGTCCAAACAACACACTATTATATTGAAAACAGTCAAAAAAACTGACATTTCCTCAGTAGCTCATTGTGATGAACCAAAACTTTGTGTTTTATTTTTGCACAAACCGGCACGGTTCGAATCCCGGGAGCACTATTAAGCTGTATGCATAATGTCATCCAAGAATATGTGAATATGTGTAGAAACAGTCAGGTATTGTTAACAGAAATTTCCTCCACAGGTCTGCCAGGTAAGAAAAGGTATAAATGAGCTTTAAGAATCCTGTAATTATATACTGTGTACAACACCCACTGTCCAACCCCAAGGCTGCAAATGACAGCAAAAGAAGTATGTACACCACATAGTCCACTCCATGAAAAGACCCTCAAGGGTCATGCTGTCACAGCTAGTGGTAACTACAGCTAACACCCAGGGTGACCGATAGAAATCAAGGTGGAATATGGTACTAGCACACACACACACACACACACACACACACACACACACACACACACACACACACACACACACACAGTTATGACTGCACATATGTAACCTTGACTATGTGAATATGTGTAGAAACAGTCAGGTGGTCTTAACATATACTTCCTCAGCAGGTCTGCCAGGTAAGAAAAGGTATAAATGAGTTGTAAGAAACCTGTAATTATACACTGTGTACAAACATACCACTGCCGAACCCAAGGCCATGGGTCGATGTAAAGTGAGGTAATACTTGTAGAGTAATGATTAGAGCAATGAGCATTAAAGTTGTGAGAACTTTAAGCATATACTGTTGTTAACTGACATCTCTCTCTCTCTCTCCCCCTCCTTATCTGCACCAATAATCTAAACACATAAATCAATGGGTATGTTTTTCACCAAACCTATTGTAAGGACATGTGTCCTATTGTTCTACAAATATTGAAATGTTTTTCTATTAATGTTCCCTGTTCAAATACTATCATTGGTGGCCTGTTGCTATCAATGTAACTTGCATGCCATTATAATGCCCACTGTGGTTCCATACTATGCATGTGTTCTGTTTGCTATGCAACTGTTCCAAATCTGTTGTTTTGGGTTATGAAAATACTCATGCATGCTGTTATAACTAATCTTGAAATGTGTTTTTCATGACTAACCAATATATGTTCTACAACTGCAACACCAAATCATGTCTGGGAAGGCCGATCACAGTGGATTCATCTCTCCCGCCAGATCTGGCCATGGCACTGGGACCCAGCACATCTGGGACCCATCCTAGGACCTCCTCGGCCGCTGGTCCTTCACCACCTTTGGACGGAACCACCTCAGGGGATGGGGCTCACCCCCCTGGGCATGGGCACAGACAGGATCCTGTCACCTGAAGCCAAGTCCAGGGTCTGGTGCATAGTGAGCTCTGCAAGGAATTTGGAGATCTGCTATGCCAACTTGAGGGCCGCAAGGCACATCTAGAGGGTCAGCCTGCCCCTCCTGCTCAGCACCCAGCACAGCCACCTTTGGGGCCATGAAGGTGCAGTGGTGAATGCACAAAGATGGGGACCTGAGTCCCACTGTATCCATTTGGGGGCTTGTGGGTGTCGGATTACCAACCACACCTCCCCATCCAAGGTGTTTACTCTTGTCTGTCTTGTCTGTCTTCCTACCCAACCTACCTCCCCAAATATACCTACTATCCTTCCCCAACATCCCACTCTCACCTTAAAAAAAAAGGGCAATCTGTTCCCACAAAAAAATGTCGCCCAATACATAGCTGTCCATTTCGCACACGTGTCCACTGTACACATGTAATCTGGTCTAATTGACTCCACAACACATTATTGTTGCTGTTACCCCTCTATCAGGGGATTGAATGTTCAAATTTACCTCCAAATTCTGTATATATGCACAGCTGTTGCTGTAGAAGAAATGGACAGCTATGGACCTTCCCTACACCTGCCCTGCACATCCCTAACTATCTTTCATATTGTTTTTCCCTCTTCATGGCCCCTTTTTCACCACTTTCCTATCACCCCTTTCTTCTTTTCTTTTAAAGAAATTAGCGCGGGGTAAGCAGGACTAAGCGTGTTTGCCCTGTGCTAAGTGAAGCTAACTCAGATTAAGCACTTTTGGGGCTAATTATGTGTAAGCATAGTTAACCGTAAGTTAGCACTGCCTAATGCCACACAAACCAGCTCAAACCCACTTACAAATGCTTAAAAGTGCATTAAAAACTCTACATCCAGCAGCTCTTCTTTTGGTCAGCAACAAAATAGTCACCCATCCTTAGTCACGAACCCAGGACACTACACACCATAGTCACAGCAATTTACCACTAGGCCATCTTAACTATGAGAGTAAGTGTGTTTGCCCTGTGGTAAGTGAAGCTAACTCAGATTAAGCACTTTTGGGGCTAATTATGTGCAAGCATAGTTAACTGTAAGTTAGCACTGCTTAATGCCGCACAAACCAGCTCAAACCCACTTACAAACGCTTAAAAGTGCCTTAAAAACTCTACATCCAGCAGCTCTTCTTTTGGCCAGCAACAAAATAGTCACCCATCCTTAGTCACGAACCCAGGACATTACACACCATAGTCACAGTAATTTACCACTAGGTCATCTTAACTATGAGATGGTGGGATGTTTTTGACAGCATATCATGCAGTACAGTCAGTTTACAATAGGAAAGACACTGTGTAATCAGGACTGATTATCTACAAATATATACATGAAAAAATATTTACATATATAGAGAGATAGGTAGATATGGTTGGAGATACATATATATGTATAACAATATACAGATATATTACTAAGAAATACTAGTGTGTGTGTGTGTGTGTGTGTGTGTGTGTGTGTGTGTGTGTGTGTGTGTGTGTGTGTGTGTATATATATATATATATATATATATATATATATATATATATATATATATATATATATATATATATATATATATGTGTGTGTGTGTGTGTGTGTGTGCATAAAAACAATATATATATATATATATATATATATATATATATATATATATGCATATATGTCTCTAAATGCCTATACAAACATATGCTGCTGATAGACCACCCATAACTGGGGCAGCACACACAGTTGGATACAAAAGGACCCATGACACTCACATCTGCCCCCCAGTCCATATAATAAGTGAACAGTATGCTGCTACAAAATCATGATAGGCCATACACAATGGCCAGAAATATACAATGACCTACTAGCAAAACAACTACAATGAGTGAAGAACAGCCAGTAAATCACACAAGTTTATTTTAGTCTGATGTCTTTGTCAAAGCCTTCAAGGAGTAAGACATTACAAGACATTGCCTTAATTAGAAGAAGCAATTAACACATAAATACATTTAAATACACAGCCTCCAATTACACTCCTCATTCAACTCCCTGGGGGATAAAGTATCATGTTTAGAAACATACATTGATTCTGTACATAACAATTGTTCTTTTATGACTGTTTGATCAAACTGAGAAACAGACTTTTCCCAAAGCAGTACCTTGTAACCCACTACACGTAATTACATCTATATACACAGCCTCCAAGTACACTACTCATTTAACCCCCAGGGGATAAAGTATCACATTTGCAAATTTAAACTGATTATGTACAGTACAAATATTCTTTCATGACTACTACCCCCATGTTGAGAATTATTAAAATGTACAGCTATAGAACTGTCTCCTTCCTCATCAGTAATATGTCTCACATGTTCTAACAGACTAGTTTTAAAACACTTGTTACTCTTCCCCACATAAAATATGTTACAAGGGCATCTAAGAGCATTCTCCATACACCAACCTCTTGAATATACAGAGTCTCAAATGTTGTCCACCCTTTCCCCATAGCAGGAATGACAGAACAAAATAATGGTAGACCCTTCCTATCAACCCCCTACTGTATGCCATCTGTACAACGCCTGACATAATTTGGGAGAGAGGCCCAAAAACATGGCCATACTTGAAATATTGCTGTTATACACTGAGAAAATTGCTGATGTTACAGGTTTGTTGTGACATATCTTCTCTGAGGGATATAAAGTCTGAAACACAAATGGATGTTAGCATTTACTGATTGCAATCACCAGAGTATGCTACTGATTTGCCAAAGACAACACCTGTCTGGAGAACAGACCAAACATAACAGGAAAACCTATGGCCGTTATGTGGATAGCCCTACAGTTGAGAGCTATACAGACACAGAACTTTGTCAGACTGAAACCCATGCAGAAGTAGCATGTTCAGACAAACTCTGTTAAAAAAGCAGTATTCAAAACATATAACAGGAATTCTGCCCCTAAGTCTTGAATCTTCTCCACCATTTAGTTGGCTTGTCTCCACAGGTCTTGTTCTAAGAGGTATTAGCTCACACACCTCCAGGATGTCTTCCTCACAGATAAGTGAAGGGCCAATGCTCACATGGAGTACTCAGTTATAAGAGTGTGTTGCCATGACATTGGCTATTGGAATAACTACACAGCTGCTCTGCATGTAATCAGCAACTGGGGAACACCAATTGATGCTCAGGCTATCACATGGTCATAAACATTACCTACAAAAGACAAGTTGCCATCTATTCAAACCACCTCTGTCATAGACAGTCCATCAGTGCAAAGCTGAAATAGTCTGAGAAAAAAGGATATATCCATGAAAAATCCAGAAAAAAATATATGTGAAACAAGTAAGCATGTAACTGAATGCAGTAGGTGGTCTGTAATAATGGAAAATAAGGGGTTGAAAGCATATGTCTCAACATGACTTGCTTTACTGATGTACTGCTGAACAGCACTGATGGCCATAGCATGTGTCTCTGTCTGTAGTGACTAGGCCAGCTACTGGGATGTTGTACACATCCATATCTTACTTGTGAATACAACTAGGATATACTTGTTTGTCTCAGAAATGTGAGACACCTATACATAGTATTTGCATAGTAAAGTACTGTGAGTGTTGAACAGCTTGTTATATACTGAACTCATACCATTCACCTATCTAGTGTTCTGCACACTGACCATATGTGTGCATCATATTTGGTCATTTACCCATAGAGTTTTGTTATGTCTGTCAAATGCTTGCCAAATCTGTGAAGAATGATATTACAACATCTCCCTTCATTGTTCTCTGGCTTTTCCCATCTGGGATTGCCACAGTGGATCATCTGTTGCCATTTCTGCCTGACTCTTGCTCTCTCATACCAACCATCTGCATGTCCTCTCTCACCACATCCAGAAACCTTATCTGAGGCCTTAATCACTTCCACTTACCTGGCAGCTACATCCTTACCATCTTTTTCCTAATATACTCAGCACATGTCCAAACCGATGTAATGCTGCCTCTCCAACTTGGTCTCATATCCATCCAACATGGCCTGAGCCTGTCATATACACATTGCCGAACCTGTGCACCCATGTCACACCTAGTGCAAATCATAATATCTGTAACTCTGCCATGTGCAGCTCTGACTCCTGCCTTTTTGTCAATGCCACTGTCTCCAACCCATATAACATAGGTGATTTCACTACCCTCTTGTAGACCTTACATATCACATTTACTGGTACTCGTCTGTCACAAATCCCTCCTGACACTCTTCTCTACCCTCTCCATCCTGCCTGTACTCTCTTCTTCACCTATCCTCCCTCATTACTCTGAAATGTTAAAACCAATCATTGGAACACATCCACCTTTGCCAACTGTACTCCGTGCATCCTCAACATTCTGCTATCTTCCCTCTCATTCATATACAGATATTCTGTCCTAGTGGTGCTGACCTTCATTCCTCTCCTCTCTAGAGCATATGTCTACCTCTCCAGGGTCTTCAAAAGCTGTTCCCTACTCTCAATACAGATCACAATGTCATCTGCAAACAACATAGTCAACGGGAACTACTGTAATGATCTTGTCTGCCAACCTGTCCATCACCATTACAAATCAGAAAGGGCTGACAGCTGATCACTGATGTCATTCCCCCTCCACCTTAAACACATCTGTCAATCCCAGTGCAGACCTCAATGCTGTCACTCCACCCTTGTACATATTCTGTACCACTGTTATATAGATCACTTCCACTCATGAATCCATCATACAGTACCACAATTCCTGTCTAGGCACCCTGTCATATGCTTTCTGTAAGTCCAGAGAGACACAGAGCAACTCCTGACCTTCTCTGTAATCCACCAGTAACAGTCTCAGAGCAAATATCACATCAACAGTGCCCTTTCCATGCATGAAACCATACTGCTGACCAGTACTCCTCACCTCCCTACATGACCTAGCTCCCACTACTCTTACCCATAACTTCCTGCTGTGACTGATCAATGTTATCCCTCTGCAGTTATCACAGTTCTGCACATCAACCTCATTCTTAACACTATACCCAAGCACTTTCTCTCCACTCCTCATGCAACCTCACACTTCCCAAGATATCAGTAAACAGTCTGGCTAACACACCACTGCCATTTCCCCTAAACAAACCCATGCTTCCAATGGTGTTTAATGTGAAACAACAGGCTTACCAGTATTCATCCGCTTCATAGCTATCCTTAAATTCTCCTTGTTAAGCCATTGCACTTCCTGATTCACCATACCCATATCATTCAACCTTCTCTGTCTCATTCCCTTCATTCATCAGCCTCTCAAAGTACACTGTCCATGTGCTCAACACACTTTCTTCGCTTGTGAGTGCATATACCTCCTCATCCTTTATCACCCTTATCTTCTGCACATCTTTCCTATCTCAGTGCATCTGTCTAGCCAATTGGTACAATTCCTTTCATCCCTCCTTAGTGTACAACCTGTCATAGAACTCTTCATATGCCCATCCTCAGCCTTTGCCATGCACATCATCTCCTCATACTCCTCCCTACTTTCCTCATCTCTCTGACAATCCCAATCCTTCTTCCCCAACCTCTGTCTCTGTATATCCTCTAGTACTTCCTCATTCCACCAACAGATGCCCTTGTACTGCTTCCTTCGTCTACATGTCACCCCAAGAACCCTTCTAGCTGTCTCCCTTACCAGCTTTGCTGTACTTAACCAAATATTTGTTTGATTGTCACTGCCACCCAGTGCCTGTCTAAACTTTTCCCTGAACTCCACCTTACAATCAGTCTTTTCCAATTCACACCATTTGCTCCTTGGTGCTGCCCCCACACTCCTCCTCTTCTTGATCACCAACATTATCTCACATATCAACATTCTCTGCTGCCCAAATACACTTTTGCCTGCCACCACTTTACAGTCTCCAATCTCCTTCAAACTGGCCCTCCTACATTGGATATATTCCACCTCTGTGCATCTTACTCCACTCTTGTATATCACCCTATGCTCCTCCCTCATGTTATAGTACATATTCACCACAGCTATGTCCATCCTTTTTGCAAAACTCACTGCCATCTCACCATCTCCTTTCCTTTAAACACCATACATACCCATCAATTCCCCATCCCCTCTGTTCCCTTCACCAGCATGCCCATTGACATCTGGTGCAATGACCAGTCTGTCACCATTAGGTACAGTCATCACCATGTCATCCAACTGATGTCACATTTCTCTTTCTCATCTATCACACAATCAACTTGCATAGCATATGCACTAACAACAGTCATCATTACACAATCAGCTTACAGCTTCAGAAACATCACTCTATCAGACACTTATGTCATCCTCCAAAAAAACTCTTGGCATACTGTTCCTTCAGCAGAAGCCCTACCCCCTTCCTCCTCCAGTCCACACAATGATAGCACAATTGTGACCTGCCTACCATACACCCAGCCATAATCCCCTTCCATGTGGTCTCTTCCACACACACACAATATATATCAACCATCCCCTGGCCATCATATCAGCTAGCCTGGTCCCTATGCCACTCATATTATCAACATTAACAATTCTTACCCTCAATACCACCCTCCTAGCCTTTCTCCTCTCTTCCTGCCATATGACTGTTGGACATCCTCCAGGGGATGCCTGTCAGTGCAAAGCCTACTGTGCTATTGAATGGCTCAAGTATGTTAGAGCAATATTGAGACACTGTCACTGAGTTTGTCTCATTGCACCCTTGTATGTAAGGCATCCTACAAATGTCCTGCTGTAACAGGTTGAGAGGGATTACTGCGCAGCAAGAGTGTGAATACAGTGTGCCATACTGACATAGAACAGACATGTATGTGAGGTATTACCTATGCAAATGTTAGTATGAGTAGGTGTATTTGTCCACCTCATGAAAACAGACATGGGATGCAAAATGCCAGTTAAAAAATCTGTACATGTTGCCCACATGTGTAATCTTAGTTACTGTGCACCCAAAAGAGTGACATTTCTACAGCTACTGGTTGTTCATTGCCCTGACACAGCCATGGTTAGTACAATAAGCATGATTATCATTACTAAATTGGAGAGGTGTCTAACTGTGTTATGACTTTGTGGTCATGCCCACTACAAATAACTGATTGAACACATACATGGCTGTACAGACTCAGCAATACCTTACTTGTCATACCTGCCTCCACCAAAGTAGAGTAATCCCCTTTGCTGGACAGCAGCATTAAACAAACCACATTTTTGATCTCTATAGTGGCTATACAGGGCAAAGTAGGGGCAGGAACCAACCTGGCATCAAGTCAGCCATTGTCTGAACAAACATATAAGGTCACAGGTGGATTACTGTAAGGCCAACTATGAGTACAAATTGGAGACATCCACCAAGGACAATCACAAGGCCATCTTCCCATATGTCTGCAATCTCTGAGGCAACAAACGAACCCTACCTGTAATGGTGGCCAATCAGATCACATACACACACAACATAGCTACAGGCAACCTGCTGCAGATAGGGTTAGTGCAAACATCACCCCGCTCAACATCACTATAGGTGGATATATACTGCACCCACACCCCTCCCTTCATCATCAGTGAGCAGGTACATATTGCCTACTGAATGGCAACAAATGTAAGCATCCATGGGACATCATATCATCCCTGCCTGCATCCTACATGAACTCAGGCATGTGCTCCCATCTGCATTACACACTGTAGTCACACAAAGACGCAGCACTATCCACACACCATCCGCATGGAAGATGGCTAATGTCATCCATTTACACAGACCTGAATGAGGAATGACTGATTATGCAATCAACTTGCCCTTACTGCGGGTAATATGAATCATCAGGACAAGGAGTGCAATGCAAGCTGATACTGTGCTGATAGATTACAGGGGTATGGTCTGGTTGTGAGTGGTGGTTATTGGTATTCAAGGTACATGTACAGGTACTGGACATACTGTTGCCAAATGTATTGGGTCCTGTGATGTGTTTCCCTGTTAGTATCTACCAGGTGCAATGTCACATCACCAGCAGGAAATCTTTTCATCAGCAGAATGCAATCTGATAATGGAAGCCATAATACAGAACCACACAGTAATGTTGGGCCAAAGCCAGCAACATCTGCGTGAGAGGACCATCCTGTGGGATGACCCTGTCCACAGGGTAAATGAGGTGGGCCTGCACGCACGTACATATGAGCAGGTACAGCATCATGCCACCAGCCTCATTCTCCATGCCTGGCAAAAGCCTGCTGCCATGGCCATGGACCTCACAACCACAGGTGGTGGCCCAGCCATGCAGCCCCTACTGACACCATATGAGAAGCTCCTTGCCAAGATTGGGCCACCCATCACAGTACAACACTAGGGTACAAAGCCCCATTTGCTGGATGTGGGTGGCACCCACACAATGGACAAGGAGCATGCAGGTAAGGTCCCAGTGGGGATTAGTAGACTATTGTATGAGACATACTTTTATCTGTACAGTATCTACATGCATGTGCCAGGTCATATTGCAGTTGTGGACGTGGATTTCTAATGCACAGAAGTGCAAATCTATGGTGAAGGACAGCAAATTGTGCAGTATTGGGTGTTGTACTGTAAATGTGCAGGCATGCTGCATCCATCCTTTACCAAAGGCACGTGTGAGTCTGCTGACAATGCATCTCTCCCACAACAACATAGGCAACTCTGGTTTGCATATGGGACAGCAGCCTGAAGCTGGTGAGTATGGAAGTGTTCAGTTGTGCTTTGGAAATACCCCAGGCATGTGGAGGGCATGCAAGTTACCATGTACACACTAATAGCCATATTTCTTTATGCGCATGTTCACTTGTGGTGGACTTAATTGTATTGCATCACAGTGGTCACCACAGGGGCCTATCTGAAGAGAATGTAACATCCCTGCAACATACCTCACAACCTGTCAGTGCAAGACATCTGTACAGACACCAGCAGAATGTGTGGGACAAACTGACTAAGGTAGGGACATGTGTGAACCATTACTGCTATACAGTGGATATAAAATGTGTACACACACACATGTTAAAATGCCATTTGTTTCTGATATATACTGGTTGAGATCACAATATGTCAGTCCACACCTTTCCCAACCTTTAGTGTGACCCATGACATAAGCAATTTACTCGTAAAACCAAGCAGCTGGGCTCATGTATTGCACCTACAAGCCTGGACAAGTGAGTGGGTAGCAGATGTTGTATCAGTGTGCTGTTTCAGTCAGGTATGATGTCTGATGCTGTCATATGTGTCAGTACACTCAATGTGGCCTATTTGGCAACAATATCACATACGTGGGCATTGTTAAGGCAGACAGAGCACTAATAGGTTCCAAACATCTGGATGTTCCAGACACACCTGTACAGAGGACTGGTATGGCCTGTACAATGGTAGCACATGTTGCATGTGAGGAAGATGCCATTACCACACTATACAAAGTAATGGCATTAGGAGGTGGTCACCTGACCATATATGGTACACACATCAAAATGGTATCAGCCATACAAGATATGGATCCACATACACCAGTATTGAGATTAGAACTCCTATCTATTTATGTTTACTTCAGTGTTACACAGTTATCAGACATGCCACAGAGCTTATACAATTTCACCTCGTCCAAAGGTACTTGTAAGGTGAATGACATCAACAGGACTACTAAATTAGGATGAGTATGGTGGTGCACAACTCAAAATGGTATAACCATCATAGTACATGATTCTCACACAAACAGATGCCAGTTATTTGTATTATGGTACTAGGCAGTTAGCAGACACGGCACAAAACTTGCACAAATTCATCTTGTCCAAAGGTACCTCTAAGGTGAATTACAACAACAGCACTAGTAAAGCAGGGTAGGGGAAGTGTAAAGGGTGGTACATAAATCAAAATGGTATAAGCCACACACTATCTGATTTACAGACACATGCACACAGACTTGCCTGTATTGAGATTAGAACTCCTGCATATCTAGTTATTTCGATTATGGTATTATACAGTTAGCATATGCACCACAAAGCTTACACAATTACACTTTGTCCAAAGGTACGTCTAAGGTGAATGACAACAGCAGTAGTAAAGTAGGGTGGAGGAAGAGTAAAGGGTGGTACACAAGTCAAAAATGGTATAACTCACACAGGACATGATTCTTCCACACACACACACAGTTGCCAGTATTGGGATTAGAGCTTCTGCCTATCTAGTTATTTCTACTAGAGTGCTACACAGTTATCATACACACCACAGAACATATACAATTTCACCTACTCCAAAGGTACTTCTAAGGTGAATGACATCAACCGGATGACTAAATTGGAGGGAGGGGAAGTGTAAAGTGTGGTACACAAGTCAAAAATGGCATAACCCGCACAGTACGTGATTATCACATACACACACACTTGCCAGTATTGAGATTAGAACCCCTGCCTATCCAGTTATTTGTACTAGAGTGCTACACAGTTTCTGCATGTGCTACAAAGCTTACTGGACTTACAACTGGCCAAAGGTGCTGATAACTACACAGCTGATATAAAGTATTACAGGTAGCAGGAAGTCTGCCTTCAGTTTCTTCCTTACATCTTGCTAGTTTTCTGTCTTGCACTTCAAATAGTATTATAGCTTTGCATTTGAACAGGGTATTGTATCAATACGTGTATCACACTTGGGAGCCATCAGCAGTACTCATTCATCACAGAATTAGTCCCAGTACTTACTAGTTATGACCACCCCTCCTGGCATGATTGAAGTGTGGATGTCTGTGCTTTCACCCATTAACATGGTGCACTTGTCCATTCTGAGGCAAGGTTGCAACTGCCTCATGTACATAGACAACCCTCTCCTCTAAACTCCAAACACTCAAGACCCGTGAGAATTACTCCTAAATCATCAAATGTGGAAATATACACTCTCCAGCAAAGACTGGACTAACTGGTCAAGAGGATAAGATCAAAACCTGCGCCACACCATGTGGAATGCACAGCTTGCCACAATACCTACATACACTGAAAATCCACACATCCACCTTCACAGAGGCACTCAATGGACATTTACACAAAGAGCAAAGACCAGCAAAACAGACACCCACTCAGACACCATGACAAAGCACATGCCAAAGGACACATATGTCACCTACACAGTGTGCCCCTCAACCTAAGGTCCTAAGGCTAACTACCTTGCACAATACATTGATCCTGGGTGATTCAGTACTGCAGCACACAGATGTCCCACTCACTAAGTTAATTATGGAGGAGGTAACAGCCAACTATCTATCACATGCCAGCATCCAACACATGTCACACTCAGTCAGTCCACTCCAAAACAACTGCAAGTATCACTCTGTCATCATCCATGTGGGTGTGAATGACCTGAGACACACCTCTCTCGACTACATGACAAGAGACATGGTTGAACTCTCAGATTATGTGGTCCAGGCAGGTGTGACAGTAGCCCTGAGCAGTATACTGCCATCACTCAGAATGATGCTGCAGTACCATCAACAGATAATTGACTGCAACATTGGCTTACATGCTGTGTGTCATTCTCAGGGGATCCAGTATCTCTCTTCTTGGGATAACATGATTGACAGACCTCAATGCCTTGCCAGAGATGTTCTAAATCTGTCAGTCCTGGGTTTCCAGGTACAGGGTAAGTGTCTTGCCACCCCTATAGTGCCTTATTAGGCAGTGTTCCAAATCAAATTACCCCTGTAACAGCTAGACATGTATGCAATATGAGGGTCATGCTGCTCACAAGTAGACATCTACCTGTCAAAATGCAGTCATTCAAAGTAACTCAGAGTGGAGGACATTCACATTTGTACTGTAATGAAGAGGTGGCTCACAGCAGCAGACAGCAGCCCTGCACTAACAGGCTATGATGCATTCCACAGCTGTCAGCCCCCAAACATGGACCACACCTCCACAGGTGGTGTTGTCTCCATATTCATAATGGATATGCACACTGCCAGAATGGTATCCCAGCATAATGCATCGGAGGGACTTCAGGTACAACTGACTTTGGGTGATATTGCAATTCACACCATAGCCTACTATTAGTCCCCATTTATGTCCCTAGACTGTCAATGCACATTCCTCAACACCCTGGCATCTATGAAGGTCCAATTCAACACTGACATAGTAGGAGACTTCAACTACCCCTCCATCACCTGGGGAAAGTAGTCAGTCAGCAGCACACTGGCCCAACACTTCCTGGAGTTCATCAGTTCCAATGCCCTGGACCAACTCATACTGACCCCCAGTACGGGTTGCTCGACCACAATTGTCAATCCCTACCTGGTCAGATCCAAACATGATGTAATCAACATGGAGCTCAACATCTCACCCACACGCTCCACAAAGGTAACCACCTTGCAAAACCTCTCCAAAGCTAACTTTGCAGTCATAAAAACAGGGGTGGATGACTTCACTTGCACCCATGCCAATGGGAAATAGATGCATGACTGTCAAATAATACGCATATGCACTGCACAAACATGTACATGGATGCATGGTAGTAGCCATAGCCAACGGAACCCAGACACTGTCCTCCAAACACTGGAAGCCAATGTGATGGTCCCCTGCCATTAGTAAAGTCTACAACAGAAGGAGGACACTGTTGCAGAAAAGGGTGGTGTCCCAAAACTGGTGAACCCCTTTATTAGCCTCAAACACAACTTGGGATCCCTCAGGGAATCACCTACAGGCAGCTATGAAGGCAGAATTGCAGCAGGCACTGATGACAATCACAAAAGCCTTTGATAGCTATATCAACAACCTCCACAGCAATAACCACAAGCGCTGTGATTGTGTGCTGCACAATGCTAATTCCTATCCTGAGACAACAGATATTGACCACAGTCTTGCCAACACATTCAGTGCCAGCTTTACCCCCCCAGGGGAAAATCACAATGGCAGATGAATGTCAGGCACCCATCATCACTGCAGGCCAGGTTAGACTTGCATTGTCCACAGGCAAGAATACAGCTTACATGGGACCCCAACATATCCATGGCTGTGTTCTACGTGGCATACAAAGAGACCTGGCACCACATCTGTGTGCCCTGGTTAGACACAGCCTCACCTCAGGCTTTGTCCCTCCAAAATGGCACACTGCTACAGTCATCCCTCTCCATAAAAGGGTAGGATCTACAGACCCTGGGGATTATTGGGCCCTTAGCCTGGCAAGTCTATTATATACAAGTATGGACTGCATCATCAGGGACCTGATTAACCAAGATATAGGTGATCCTGTAACTGTGGACCTCACAAAGTTTGGCTTTGTGAATGGCAGATCATGCCTGCTCAACCTGGTTGACGTCTTTGAGTGAGTCACCAGGACTGTGTATGACAGTAAGGCACTGCATATTGCCTACCTCAATCTGGCCAAGGCTTCTGATATAATTACTCAGTCAGGAATTATTGATAAACCCAACAAACTAGGCATCAACCCCTATACCAGTGAGTGGCTTGCAAATTGGTTCACAGAACACACAGCGTGACAGTGGCAACCTCCATGTCAGACTGGCAAGCAGTCATGAGTGGAGTCCCACAGGGATCAGTACTGGCTAGTGTCTTGTCCAGCATCTACTTCTCAGGAGTCCAGCCCAACACAGAGGAACTTTGGCTGACCAAGTTCACAGAGAATTGCAAGCTGGGAGCTAGCACGAACTCCACAAGTGATGCAGACATCCTGCAGAAAGGCCTCACTGAGACAAATGAGTGGTATGGAAGCCATGGCCAGAAGCTTAACACCACAAAATGCATCATCATCCCCTTTGGTAAAACACTCAGTTCCTAGTAAGTACCACATCAATGGGAGCCCAATGAACACTGTGGGCATTATAAGTGATCTGAGAACACAGGTTGACAGCAACTTCTCCTTCAAGCACCACATTGCTACTATAGTCAGGAAGTCCTTCAATATGGCACATTGCATTACCAAGGGTTTTGCATCCAGGAAGACAGAGGTAATGATCTTTGTCTACTATTCCCTCATTAGACCACTCCTCAAGTATTATGGCCCATTTGCCAAGTACCTCACTAGACACCTGCTACAGATGGAGAGGCCACAGAAGCACCTCACAAAGGGGAAGCTATTCTCTGTGTCATATCACCTAATTAGCAGCTATCTGTGCTTGACTTACAAAGCCATGTCTGACCCAGCTGTTTTAGAAATGCGACATATAAATCCATCCACACCACACACTGCAGAGACCTCTATCTCAGTACCACAATCACCACAACATGCTGGTGGGACAGGTCCCTCACCAAGAGACTGCACATGCCCTGGAATACCCTTCCCATACATGTCATGCAGAGCACCTAGCTGACCCTGTTCCAGAGAAATCTTGATGAGTGGATGGGTAATAGACAGTTCAACCCAAGGATCACTGCAGTGGCTATACTTGATACAGGCACTGGGAAGTAACATCGGGTGGCACAATGGCAGGGTCCTTCTATGTGCTAGGCTTGTAAAGGCTCCTGGGCCATTAGCCTACTACACACTTGTGAACCTATAAAGGGAATGACATCAGCAGGACTGATAAAGTAGTGCAGTGAGTGTTAAACTTATTAAAATACTTTGTTCTATAAGCAGACACACTTGCCAGATGTGAGAGTAGAACCTCTATCTAAGTAGTTCTTTGCACCATAGTGTTACACAGTTATTGCATGTGTGACAGAGCTTACTAGGCTAGAAGTTGGCCAAAGGTGCTGATATGGGAATGACATCAGCAGGTCTGATAAAGTAGGACAGTGGTTGGGAAACATATCAAAATGCTTTTGCTTATAAACATATATGCCACACACACATTTGCCAGATTGAAGCGTTGAACCCCTGCCAAACTAATCATTTGTACTATAGCGTTAAGCATTTATCGCACACACTACTGAGCTTACAGGGCTAACAGTTGGCCAAAGTTGCTGATAAGGGACTGACATCATCTGGACTGATAAGGTGGGGCAATGTGAAGTGTTGTGAGTGGGAATGGCATAAAACTGTTTCACCTATAAACAAGCAAACACACAACTCCCTCAGTCTTGCACAGACAACTGTCACACACATACACACTTTTACATTTGCCAGAACAGAGAATAGAATTCGTACCTAACTAGTTATTTGTACTATAGTGTTATGCAGTTATTGCAAGTGCCACAGAGTTTATGGGGCTGAGGCCTCATGAAAGGCACTCCTAAGATGACTGATATCTGCAGAACTGCTAAAGTAGGGAAAGGGGAAGTGTATTTGGTTTGAATGGACCCCAAAGCTTTTAGTTGTGAACACACACACAAATGTTTACATTTGCCAAGACTGAAATTAGAACTCCTACTTAACTAGTTATTTGTACTATAGTGCTACGCAGTTATTGCATGCACCACAGAGCTTATGGAGCTGGGTCTAACAAAAGTGACTTCTGTCGTGACAGACATCTTCCGGACTGCTAAGGTGGGGCAATGGGAAATGCACTGGGTGGGGAAGGCCTGTTCATTCCTAGATCCTACTGGCATTTCTCCATGATCCTACTGACATTTCTCCAAGTGTATGAGCATGCCCAGTGTGTCCTTCTAAAGTACATGTGGGACTCCATTGCAGGGATTGTTGTACTCCAGTCCAGTTTGTTTTGTGCTACAGCCATACATCTCAACCTGTTGGTGCAGGATATCTGGAAATAGCCTATCAATATGTGGGGACAATGGGCCATACAGTGATTGTGACAATTTCTCTCAGTAATGTATGGGTTGCTAGGGTTACAGGGCTTTTTTTAGCAGACATCTGTCATATATGCCATTTGACACTGTCATATATTGTTTCAGTACCTCATGACATACCTCCTCAGATCATCACAGTGATTTACCAGAGGAATATGGGATGGATGATGCACACACAAGGTTTATGGGCCAAATGCTATGCATTCTAGCACAATCCAGCCTGTTTAGGTGTGTGTCTACAAGCAATTGACTGGTGGTGCTGTGGAAATGGTCCAGCACCTTGGTGGTATATTACAATTGTGGAATCTCTGTGCATTTATGTTCTGGCCTGGTCTGATTTCCAGTCCACAGTTGGGTAATATAGATCAGACAGGATCAGGTTGATAGGCAGACTCCAGATAGATTTGTAGGGAATAGGGTATGTGGGAGGGTGTGTGTCCTGGGCAGATATGTTTGCCTATAGCTACCAGTGCTTTGCATAGGGCTCTCCTCAATGGTTGACTGCACTTGGAGGGTCTTGTGTATGTCAGACTGTTTGACCAGCCTGGAGGTGTGTTTGTCACACATATATGTATGGCCCACCTCAATTTGCTTGGATGGCTACATGTTGGGGACAGGATGTTGCATAGGATGAGTGATCAGGGAGGGGTGTGTTACTCCCCATGGCTGTGGCCCAGTGTTCTGTAGGTGCAGACATGTCACCATCTTCCAGGGTTAGGCCTGCCTGCAGTGAGTGCATTCCCATGTTTAAACTCCTAGCCCTGCCTGTCAACTGTACAGAGTAGCACAGAATGTCCACATCCATGACTCATATATCTTAATGGTTACCCAAACAAGGGTGGTTTTCCGGCAAATGTGTTTTGCAAGTCATTCAGGGTTGAAGTCAGATATTACTGACAGTTGACATTGCAGTTTCAGACTTCGCACCCATCAGACATTCCATGCTAATACAAATCATTCCATCTCCTTTATAACATTATTAGAGCAGTATTTCACAGGAGTCTTTCTCTTTGGACCTTCATCACCCCATTATTCATGGCTTTGTCCAGATTTCTGGCTCTCTGAGGCTGGCAGGTTTGCTCCTAGCAGTTATCAGCATGGCCTTTCTTTGCATTTTGTGGACTGTGTTATGTTGGTGTAATGGACGCCATGACACTCCCTAAAGGGCACTGTGGGGGAGGCACAGTCTTTTGCCAGAGGCCTGTAGGCCAAATATTACATATGCAGGCCATCTGTAGCAGGGCAGTGCATTCTGATGATCATATGTTCCCAGGCTGCCGGCAGGAGACACCCCTGGGATGGCACCAGTAAGTTAACTGTGGGTGTTGCTGACAATTGCTTTTTGTTACTATTGTGCCATCACTCTGGGTGACAGATGGATGCTGCTTAAGGCTAGGAACATGTTACTGCATTTCTATGGGACTATGAGGGGGGGGGTCACAACTGTACACGATACACATCTGCACATACTGTGCTGATACTTGCTTAAGATTCTGGTCCCATTTAGCATAGTGGAGTGCCCTATCTTTCAGACTACAGGCATAACAGTATCAACCACAGGTCACATTGTTCTGGCATAGACATTTGTAGTTTCAGACTTCTTACCTTTCACAGCCATACAGCCACTGCCAAACCTGCTGTGATATCACTGTGTAAAAGTCTGTGGGTGGGGATTTCATGGATGTCACCTTGTGGGGCCCTATGCCAGTCATTTCTGTATGGTTTTCTACAGCTGATCTGCTGTGTGGGGATGATGGTGGGTATGGGACCCCCACTTTGACATCCATGTATGTGACCTATGACCCACCCCCAGTTATTTGGCTCACCACATATACTGCAGTAGTATTTGACAACTAGGGTGTTACTGCATGGTGTGAGTAGGGCAGCACTGGGAATACACTTCCTGCTGTCCCGCAGAGCTGTCAGTACCACCCCATTCCCTTACATGCTTGATCAATACTATAGATATGCTATCAGAAAATTCCACGCCATTTGTTTTTTTTTTTTTTTGTTACAGAGACTGGTTTACCTTGTGCCTGCAGCTGTTGTGAGGGTGGTGCTTGAGGGCTGACTATATGCATGCAATACACGGCCTATACATGGTCAGGTATAGGTGGGGTGATGTTTGGCATCTATTTTACTTTGTGTGTGAGTCAGAGAGAGAGAGAGAGAAAGATCAGTCCCTGGGGCCCTACACTGTCATTGTATGTGCTATATGTTGCCTCTTTGCCAAGGCCAGGACATACTGGACACGCCTCCGTCTGCCTATAGGGGCAGGCTCAGGATGTTCCTCCGAGTCACTCTGGGCCTGTGGAGGCCTTGGCAATGGTGGGGGGCTGTGTGGCCCTTCCCCATTTTGTTCCTGCTGCACCTGTTTCTGCAGGATCATATTGTTTAGCATGGCACATACTATAAACATGTGTGCACATGTGGCTGGAGAGTACTGCAAGGCTCCACCGGATATGTCAAGGAAGGTGAACTGTGACTTGAGCATCCCAAACACATGTTCTGTAATGATCCTGGTTTGTGAGTGTTCCTCATAATGTCATTCTTGTGTGGGTGCATGTGCATTTCTGCCAGGTGTCATCAGCCACGGCTCCAGTGCATAGCCAGCATCCCCCACCAGCTGGCCACATGGGATGTCCCCACTGGCAAATGCCCAGTACAGCTGTGACGAATGACAGATGTGGGAGTCGTGATAGCTTCCAGGGCTGCCAGCACACACATTCATGATAATCCCCTGGGCATTGCACACGACCAGGCATTTCATGGAGGGGAAGTCCTTGTGGTTTATGTAGACCCTACCTCATTCACAGATCGACAATTTGCTGAAGTATGTCCCTGTCCACCCTGTATCGCTCTACTATCTCCATATCATGTAGCCCCTGGTAGGTTACCCTGGGTCTGAACACTCTCCTCCTCCTCCTCAGTCTGAGTTGGTTGTCAGCATTTTCCTCCTCACCACCCTCAGTCTCTAGCACGTGCTGATAGATTAGAGCAACAGCAGCCCCTAACATGGTTTGTTAGGTTTTTCAGTTTAAAATTCCCCCAAATGTGTACACCAGTGGTGTAGAGTTTGTGGGAAAAACCAGACTGAATGGTATTTGCATAGTTTATAGTAGTGTGCTGGGCTGCTGCCTGTGTAATTGGCTGATTCTGATACATTCCACCTGCCAGCTATGCTTGTTCTCCTTGATTGCCTTCATTCTGCAGTTCCCCTTCCCATTTCCTCCCCGTTGAAGCCCTGATGCACGTCACACATTCCTGTTGCTCAAATGTCAACACTTCTGCTATCCCTGTGTTTTTTTTTTGTTTGTTTTCTTTTGTTTTAGGACTGGTGTGCACTGGGCACACCCATTTAGCTGAAGTAATTAGTTTTAAGCAGAACTGGCCCTTCCTAGATGCGAACACACTGCATTTCATGGAATAGGGAAATACAGCCTCAGACACACCCCCTGCCATAGCTGTGCTTCGCTAAGGGCAATCATAGGCCAGTGAGATCCAATGTGCTTACAGCAATCATGACACACCCTATTTTCATGTTAGCTTCTCCTCCTGTCTACACCATGGTGTTGGAGCACCTACACAGTTAGGAGCAGTTTGGCACTTAGAAGAAACTTGTGATTCAGTATAAATACCCTGATTTGCATACACAACTGCCTTACTCCTGAGTTACAACACATACACTGAGCCTTTCCCCTTAGCAACCACTATTCCCTGGTATTGTTTTCATTCTGCATGCCATTGACTGTTATGGCAAAATGCAGATTTCTCTCAAACTCAATTTTTTTCCCTTTTTTTTTTGTATTTTCAGCACAATCCTGTTTATGCGCTGCTGCCCTATGCTTAAACAGCTAAGATCGGCCAAAAAAACTTTTATTTTACAAAAAATAAACTATTTTTCATGCCAGTGGCCATGTAGTTGGCCACTAGCATGCCTAATTAAGGGACTACATGTTTTCTTTGAGGCTGTCATGCCTCTGTTTTCTATTTTGCAGAAATGTATTCATCTAGTAGCTGAATACATTTATGCACCCTACACTGTTCCTGCACGGAAACCTGCCTACTTCCTGAATCACTAATTCAGCTCATTTGCATGGTTTTCACCAGCAAATGAGTTGATTAGCATACTGCAGGGCTTTCCTTCAAGGAACAGTGTAGGCAGGCTCATGCACGTCAAAACAGCACGTTCCTGGATGCTCAGCAGCCATATTCTGTGCAGGAGCACCTACACTACACTGCTCCTGCATGGAGATTTCAGCTTCATGAATCCCTGGGCATATCCTTCAGTAAATATAAATACTTACACAAAGCATATTTTCAAGTATGTAGCAATTTTCTAAGTTTATAACAGAAATATTTTAAACTTTGCCTCTGATCTGACACCCCAAGCTTCAAGTCACTAAGTAATGACATGTATTTATGTTGCAGACTTCTTATCCTTCAAAAATATGCATACTAGCGCAAAGCATATTATTCTAGAAACTTTCTAAGTTTGTACCAGCAATATTTTAAACTTTGTCTCTGATCTGAACCTCTCAACCTTTAAATAATTAATGACAGACATTTTAGTCTCAATCTTCATATCCTTCAGAAAATGCATACTAATGCAGAACATATCATTTTGGTAAGCAACTCTCTAAAGTTTATAACTGCAAAAAAAAAAAAGAAGAAAAAAAAAGATCTCTTTCTAAATTCTATCACGTGGCCTGCCTGTCAGTACCTGGCCTGCCAACCCAACATAAGCAGTCCTCCTAGAGATGACTCTTTTTTCCCCACAGCCAGATACAATGTTAGGCACCTGGTCCAATCCAGTAAAATAAAAAAAAAAAGAATTAAAAATAAAATATTACATTTCAATATAATAAGAAAGATTATCACCAGCAATTTTGACTGAATTTTGAAAAGAAAAAGAAAGAGTTAAAAGAACTCTTGAAGAAAAGAGAACAGTTACTGCTCTCTCACTGTGAGCACAAAAGATAAAGCCCAGTAGCTGCCTTTTCTAGCCAACCCCATTGACCAGGCTTCTCAATCAGAAGCCTTTGGATCAGTGCACCTAAGTAAAACATAAGGATGAGCAGACACCCACGTAGGATGATGTCTAAATGAGACAAAGACCACAGGAATTATAACATTAAGGTAAAAAAAGTAAAATCATTTTTATTGCACTTATTTTGCATGCATTGTTCCTCTTCTAATCTAGCACCTGATGCAGCTACCCTTTTTGCCCCATCCTTTCTACATTACAGCATCCCATAATATTTCCCATCTCTCTTCTGCATGAATAAAAATCGGTATATACTGATCCAGTGTTAACTTTCTGACTAATTTCCACAGATATTACTAAAATAGGTTTCTTCATATTTCGCATGAGATCACTGTAGTTCTTTAGTTGTATTCCTTCCGCATTACAAATGGACAGCTTTAATACCCAGCTGCTCAAAATCCAGGAATCTGGAACCACTGGATTGACCAGCTGATTCCATGTCCACCCAGCTGGCCAGGCAGCTGCTTAAACTCGAATGTGAATTCAGGGATTCAGCTGGTACAATGGCTGCACACAATGAAGGTCTCATTGCAGAGCTGGTAACCTGGGAAGGGAAACAGGGAGGGGCACTTTAGGTTTAGGGACGAGAAGGGGATTTTAAGGTTTAGGAAGTGACTGGGAGTTACCACAAGGTTAAGTTTAATGAGGAGAGGAGATTCTAGGCTTAGGGAGTGATCAGGAGTTGGTGCAACATTATAGTTAGGGAGTGGAAGGGGATTTTAGGTTTAGGGAATGATCAGAAGTTGTTTTTAGGGTTAAGGTCAGGGCTCTGGGAGAGATAGTTAGCTTAGCAATAGCACACAGGAGTCAGAGGTGGAAGAAATGAGCTCACTTGCCAACACGATCAAGTTGCAGTAGTGGAGTAGGTTTTGAGCTCCAGATACACAAGCACTTATAGTAGACCCATTGTATTACAGTTCCTTATCTTGCCATTCATATGTTCATTCAGTCATTTGTTTTTCTATTCAGTTCCAGCCTGGCCTTTGGTTGTTATGAGTTCATTCAAAAACTTAACTCACTGTTATCATGTATGGAATATTTCCCTCTGCTGTGATGGTCAGGCTCTACTTGCTGAGTTTAAATATAGCAAAGTTAGACTTACTTATCCAGACATGAGTCCAGCAATATAACTCACTGTATTATTACTCCCCCATCAAATCAAATACTTTTACAGCTTTGATGCCCTCTTTGATTTCACATTAGTAACAGCCAAATCAAAGCATTCATGGTAACAGTCTTTCCAGAATTGCCAAGCAAAAAGTTTCTGATCACCTGTTCTAGACAGCTGATTTACCAATGACTATCCCAATATATGTATTATAAAATTACATGAATGGGAAATTGAAGTCATCTCATATCTTCAGTCACCAGTAAAATTAAATGCATGTCTAGCAGGATGCCACGATGCATTGAGACCATGCCAGCAGTTTTTTCTCTGAGACTTAAAAAAACAATGCTTGCAGTGACTTAAACTTCTCAAGAAGCTCTCATCTAGGCACTATATTTTTCTTGTATAGCTAGAGATGTACTACAGCATATAAAACAAGTTGCTGTCTCTGACCTTATTAACTGAAGGACACACATAGATGATTATTAGGACCACCGAAGACAAAAATTAATTAAAAAAAAACTCCTCTGGTCCAGTTTACATAGTTCTTGGTTATGTAATTGTTCTGACCCTGGGTAGGTTCACATAATTAGATCATATCATACTTTAACCTTCTATGAAAACTTCCAAGAACTCCCTTCTATACTCTTACTCAATCAATGTCTGTTTACTGTACTAGCCACTGATAAATGTAACCAAACAACTGAACAAAATGTCCTTCGAACTTTATTGTTTATTGTAACACACTATGCTCCTTATAGTATATTTACTTTTTGCCAAATCAATAAGTGAAAACAGACCACAACATGTGGGAAAATTGTAAAGGCAAGCAAAAATGTGACAACATATGGTGGTATTGGTAGTAGCAAAACAAAATGACTTAATAATGCAAAAGAATGAGAAGTTTAGGAAGTGAAGGGCTGGTAAGAACAAATAATTAGAAATATAGGTAAATAATCTGAAAATTAAATTACAGGTCAAAGAGAACTGTGAGAATAGCTTGATAAACATCATGAAAGATAACAGAAAGTCCTTTATGTGTGTGTGTGTGTGTGTGTGTGTGTGTGTGTGTGTGTGTGTGTGTGTTTGTGTGTGTGTGTGTGTGTGTGTGTGTGTGTGTGTGTGTGTGTGTGTGTGTGTGTGTGTGTGTGTGTGTGTGTGTGTGTGTCTGTGTATGGGTCCCCTGCACATGGTCGACATTTCATAATGTTGAAGACCATATGGCCGAGACCATATGATCGACATTCAAAATGCCGACCATGCGGAACCGGCATCTCTGTACAGTGCGGAATGGAAAGATTTCCATCTTCTGTACTGCAGTGCAATCTTAGAGTTGGTATATTTAAGTTACAAGGGTGTGGGGTGGGCGTAGCCCCCCTGCTAGTAGTGTGAAGTTGTTATTGTTGTGTTTTTTTTTTTTTATTACATGGTCGACATTTCGAATGTCGATCATATGGTCTCGGCCATATGATCTTCGACATTCTGAAATGTCGACCATGTATAGTAGACCCATATATATATATATAGATAGATAGATATAGATATATATGTAGATGTACAGCCTACAAGCCATTTAAAAAAACCCAGAGTTAAGAATTGTTAAGCATTTTTCTGAACATTATGTCAATCTATGTGAACAAAATCAATAGTCTATACATGCCTGAAGTCCAAAATAATCAGTACACCCTGCAGGTCACTATCAAAGCAGCTGTGGCCCTTTTAGGTCAATTATGACATACTAAAACTTCAAGTATGGATGAAGTAACAAACAGAAGTTTGAAAATGCTTAAGGATTTTATATCACACCACTGGATTTGCTGTTTAGTGTTTAAGGCATGCTTTGAGATGAAAAGAATACCAGCTAACTGGAAGACAGTCATACTCAAACACATTTTTAAAAGGGAAGGTTCAATAAATGACCTTATTTGTTACCAAGACTGCTGCTAGCATTTTGGAGGCTTCCAACAAGTTTTAAGTTGACAGCCCTACCTGAGAGGATGTGAGGTGTCACCATGTTGCTGCCATGCCTCTTCCTTGTTACACCTCCAAATCCTCCCCATCCACACTCTTAATAATCACTGTATATCACGTTATAAAATAGCTACTGCACACAGAATATTACAGAAAGACTTGTAGTGCCACTAGCTGTATCATATTAAGTTGCACGCAAACAGACTGGTATGTATTAACAATGGTATGTTATAGCAAGCCTCTGAAACACAGCTATTTATTTTATTTTTCATTTTGCAGTTTGTTTACCAGTATAGTCCACTGGGCTGAAGGAACCTATTTTCAATGGAGTCCTGGGGATAAAAGTTCCAACAAGGTTAAACAAGTGATAAAGTAATTAGACAAACACACCAACAAAATGTTACAAACTATGTAAAATTTGTAGTATACAATGAAAATAAGAGGTGTGCTAACAAAATAAATAATAGTATAAAATGCTTTTACAGGGCAATCAAAGGTACTATCTATATGTATATATATTTACATAATCTACATAAGTGAGCTTGTCAAGTCAGATTACAAAAGAAACAAGAAACAGAGATGAGGGAAATTAATGACTAATAGGAAGATTGAAGATAAAGGTATAGAAGGAAGATGTAAGGAGTATAGATGTAGGTGTAAATTAGATAGGAAACTAGACAGTGGGGATCAGAGTTGTGAAAATTGAAAAAGAGAGGTAGGTAGGGTGTGGAGAAGTAGAGAAGAGGGATCAGAGTTATGAGAAATTAGAGAAGAGAGATGGGTAGGATATGGATAGGTAGAGGAGAGTCAGGAGTGGTGGGAGCAGGAGCATTCCCAGAGGGATGTGAAGTGGGAATGGAGCAAGGTTCTGAAGGAGCAGCATTCCCAGAGGGATGTGAAGTGGGAATGGTGCAAGGTTCTGAAGGTGGAGTGGTTGTTGGTGGTACGAATTTGTGGAGGAAGGGAATTCCAGAGTCAGGATAGAGAGAAGGACAAAAGGAATTTGCCTGGAGTTCAAGCAGGTTTGTGTACTTCGCGCAGGTTATGATTCTTTGACCTGAGTAGTCTATCAGGTTGATGCATTTGGAGGGAGGAGTCAAGGAAAGAGCAGAAAAAGGGTTTTAAAGATGAGTTTATGTGCATAAGAAAGTTGGATGTAGGAGAGATGATGGGGTAATTCAAGCCAATTTAGTTTGCGAAGGGCATTACAGTGCTGAGTGGAGGATTTGGCACCAGTGGCAAACTTTGAGATTTTGTTATAGCAGAAAGCTAGTTTAGTCTTTAGACCAGATTGGAGATTAGTAAGGAGGGGGGCACCATACAAGAGGGAGAGTATGAGATAGGTAGTAGAAAGGACACGTTTGGTTGAGGTAGTAAGGAAGTGGTTGTGATGGTAAAGTAAACCTAGTTTTTGGTGGGTTTTCTTTATATTTGTTTGGAGATGCATGTCAAATTTAAGCTGTTCATTGATAGTGACACCTAGTAGCTTTGCATGGGACACAATTTCTGTAGGGGTCCTGTTTTGTCTAGTTATGGAGAAAGAGTTCTTGTTAATTGTAGTATACTTTGAGGGGGTGAATATCATAATTTTGGATTTGGAAGCATTAAATGCTAGATGAATGTTTAACATCTAGTTCTCGGATGATAGGAAGGCTTCTTGGGTTAGTTTCTGTAGTATGGGGAGGGTTTCAGCAGAGCACATTATCACAGAGTCATCTGCATATTGGATAAGCTTGGCATTAGGAATGCACTGGTAGAAGTCATTTATAAATATATTAAATAATAGAGGGCCTAATATGGACCCCTCTGGTACTCCTGTGAGGGTGTTAAGGAAAGGGGAAGTACAGTTTTTCCACTTGACTGATTACTGCTTTTTGGAGAGGTAACTGAAGAAACAGTAGAAGAGATGGATATGTTAAAATGAGAGAGTTTAGACAAGAGAAGGTGGTGTAAAATTGTATCAAAGGCCTTGGATAAATCAAGTAGGAGGTTAGATACAATACTGCCAGAGTCATGTGCGGAATTGACAGTTTCGAGGAAGGAGAGTAAAGCAGTGGTGGTGCTGTGTCCAGGCCTGAAACCGTGTTGTGTGGGGGTAAGCAGATAGTTATCAAGAAGGTAGGGTAGTAGTTGTAGATGAATGCATTTTTCTAAGATTTTTTTGAGATAGCGGAGAGAATATCAATTCACCAGAAGTTATAGATTTCAGTATTGTTTCCCCTTTTATGAAGTGGGATGATAAAGGCTTTCTTCCAGAGTGTTGGTACATAGGATTGTTGGATTGACTGGTTTATTAGGATAGAGATGGGGAAGGCTATGTTGTTGGCAGTTAGCTTAAGGAAGTTAGATGGAAGGTCATTAGGTGCATTTGAATATGGCTTTAAATTATGTAGGAGTTTTTTATGGTAGAGATAGGAACAGGTTGGACAGTGAAAGGATGGAACTGAGACGTTTTGTTGCTTGAGGAGGGTGAGATAGGGGAGATAAAAGATTGTGGGCTAGGTATATTATTTGTAAAAGATGCAGTGAGTTAGCTGTAGAGTCGATGAAAAAGGAGTTAAATTAGATAGCTAAGGAGAGGTCAGAGGTGTGAGGGTCAGGGCATGGCTTTACTTTTTTTACCAGGACGTAGGAGGGTAGAGATGCTATTCCAGAACTGTTTAGGGTTAGTTTTGTGGTTGTTTTGTAGTAAAGAGTAATAGGATTTTCGGTCACAGGCTATACGTTGTTTGACTTTGTTTCAAAGTTGCTTATAGTCAGTTAAGGAGGAAGAAGATTTGTGTTTCTGGTAGTTTTTCCATGCTTTGTCCCGGAGGTGCATTGAAGGTTATAGTCTCTTTGGTTAACCGGGGGCTGTATTGTATTTAATTCTTTCAGTTTTAATGGGAGCAAAGCTATTTAACAGCTAGGTAGCAAGTCCCACAAAAGTGCACAAAGACACATGCTCCCACACAACAGACACAGCAATAGCCCACATACAACAGACACAGTTATGGCCCACACGCAACAAACACAGTAACAGCAACAGCCCAGACACAACTAACACAGTGAGCATACACAGAGGCAGCACTACAGCAAGATTGCAATATGTGGGCACAGAATGGGTGAAACTGACATATACAACATAGACAGTGCTACAGCAAAACTGATATATGCAAGACCCTGAGACAGAGTTGTCTACACTAGACATTGACAGCTAGAGTGACAGACCCCCAAGACAGACTAATTCCACAACAAAGGTACTTCATTTGATAAGACAAATGACAGATCATAAAAGATAGGTATAACACCACAGTGAAACTGAAATGTATAAAAGTCAGTGCTACAGCATAACTAACACATACAAGACACTGAACCAGGTAATACAGAGGGACACAAGACAGCAGGGAGACACAGCTCCATAAACACCAGCAGGCAGAGGTTCAGACTTAACACAGCCACAGTACAGAGAAGTACATGCCGCAACTACAGTAAACAATCCAAAGACAGACACAGAAATGCAAAACAGAGCCCAGAGGCACATAAGACAGCTATGGAATAGGCATATGGAAGACTACAGACACAAGACATACAGGAGAATGCTGTGAGGATTACTGAGATACACTATCTCAGACCCAGAGATAAACAGGTGAAGACTAAAGCATATACACATGACACCTCACCAAGCGCTATGTATCTTGTCTGATGTCAGCTCCTCAGCTTATCAGATGCTGCCAATTTTACTGTGCCAGATCTATATTGCTGCCCGCTGTGCTCAAGCTGTCCTTGCCTCATGACAAATCCTGCCACTCCTCACTGTCCTTATCTCATCATGAAGGCCGCTGCTCCTAGCTGTCCTTGCTTCACTAAATCCTGCCATTTCTAGCTGTCCCTGTTTCACAAATCTTGCTGCTTTTTATCCTCCAAAAAACACACACCAGAACTGTGCTTTTTATCCTCATTAACCTAGCTGGTGGTCATACCTGCTGAAATAAAAAACAAATTGGAGGTAATGTAAAGAACAGTATTGGACAAGCCAGACTAAGGTAAAATCTGAAATGTCCTGCCTGCAGCATTCTAAAATAGAAGAGAGGAAAGGAACGGAAAGGAAAGGGAAGGAAAAAAGGAAAGGAAAGGAAGGGAATGGAAAGTAAAGGAAGGGGAAGGAAAGGAAAGGAAAGGAAAGGAAAGGAAAGGGAAGAAAAAAGGAAAGGAAAGGAATGGAATGGAAAGTAAAGGAAGGGGAAGGAAAGGAAAGGAAAGGAAAGGAAAGGAAAGGGAAGGAAAAAAGGAAAGGAAAGGGAGGGAAAGGAAGGGAATGTAATGGAAAGTAAAGGAATGGAAAGGAAAGGAAAGGAAATGAAATGAAAGAAAGGGAAAGGAAAGGAACAGATAGGAAGGGAAAGGAAAGGAAAGAAAAAGAAGGAAAGGAAAGGATAGGAAAGGAAAGGAAAGAAAAGGAATGGAGAGGAAAGGAAAGGAAGGAGAGGAAAGGAAAGGAAAGGAAAGGAAAAGAAAGGAAAGGAAAGGAAAGGAAAGGAAAGGAAAGGAAAGGAAAGATGTGCACATACTTATATTTTTACTGGCATTGTGAGAATTGTCTTCTGGACAATGTCTTCAAGGAGGCTGTTGAACATTACACCTTATTTCACTTTATGCTCAGTGGATACCACAGCTAAGCCTGAAAGTCCTGACTCATTGATGGCGATAGGTATATCTATGAGTTTAAGTTTAGAAAAGCTGCATTCTGCTTGTAGCCACAATAATAAGTGCAGTCAAAAAATGTGCAATCCAACACAAGTATTTATATAGATATCTTGTAACTGATTCCAAAGGAGGAAATTTAATACAGTCAGTGCTAGTGCTTCAGCGACAAGCATTCAAGTAAGGCTGTTCAGTTCATTCCCACGGTCATAGTCATGAATGCTGCAGTGGCCACTTGTCCTGTCTGTCAGTTATTCTTTCAGAGCCTTGCACTGTTGGATCAAGGTATATTCAAAAATATCACTTAAGGCTTTAATATTTGCAAAAATTCCAAAGGCCTTATCAAACTCTGAAAGCTGCTCAAACCAGTTGGTAAATGACTGTAATGTAGTGCCCCGCAGCGCAATGGAGAGCTCTACGTGCAGTTTTGTTTTGGGGTCCTGTACAGTCACATCCTCTCCTTCATAGTCAAAGAAATGCTTTACTTTCCGCTGCTTCTTTTCATGAAATGTGGTGTCAGCATCCAATTATTTTATCCTGGAGACTTCATCCAAAGCATGTTGAAATCTTATCCTTGTGTAGTTCCTCAGTATATCCATAATTGACTTCAGCACTTTGACACCTGTAAAAATATCAGCTGATGAACTCTGCAGCACTTGGCTTGAATGATTTATCCCCATCAGCACATCATACAAAGCCACTAAACATACAATGAAATGGTACAATATAAGATCAGTGCACAGTCTTTGCTTGTTGATATGTTGCAGCATCACTTGCATGTAAATCTCCACCTACCTCTTGCATAACTTCCATGACTCCCTTCAGCTAAAACTGTACTGCCTTGATAGAATATATCTTGCATTACCAGCAAGTTTCAGACAGTAGTTTCACAGTGACGTCTATGTGTCACTTTAAAATCTGCCAACAGCTTGTTGATGCTGAACTGAACACATAAATGTTGTCCAGACATTCAAAGAAAGGCACTGCCTGTAGTGATGAATGTGTTTCATCACTAACTATAAGATTTAAATTGTGGCAGGCACATGGCACATAAAAATGCTTTTGAATTCATTGTTTTATCTGGGCCTGCACTCCAGCTCATTTCCCTTTCATATTGTTGCCATTGACACATCTTTGCTCTCGAAAGTCATTAGTGTCAAGTTGATGATGTTGCAGAGTTTGAAGAAGTGCATCTCTGAGTCGTGTATAATTCCCTGACACCAATCAACCATGGTTGTGTCCTTGAGATGTCCACATACCTGACAGCTACAGTAATTGCTGATGTCAGATGTGCAATCTAGAATCACAAAGAAGTACCTAGCATTTGTTACCTTCCCTACAATGGTCCTTAAAATAACATTTGAGATCAGTTAGATAACTTCATTCTGGATGTTCTTCCCAAGATGATGATCCATTACTTCTTTGTTTCTGATACAACATAAATGTTCAGTCATGATAGAATCAAACTGTGACAAAACCTGCACTTGGACTAAGAATTTGCCAGTACCATGGGTGTACAGGGCAGCACTCATCCCAGAATGCCATGTTCCATTCTGCCATGGGTGTACAGGACAGCACTCATCCCAGAATGCCATGTTCCATTCTGCCATGGGTGTACAGGGCAGCACTCATCCCACCATGCCATGTTCCATTTTGCCATGGGTGTACAGGGCAGCACTCATCCCACAATGCCGTGTTCCATTTTGCCATGGGTGTACAGGGCAGCACTCATCCCACAATGCCATGTTCCATTCTGCCAAGTGTTGGACAATATCTGTAATGCATTTTGCCACACTACACCAGTATGTTATTGCATTTCAACTACTGCTTGTCATCAGATGAGGAACTGAAAGCACAGCTGCAGGTTGTTAAAACTTTTTCAGATGATATAAGAATGTCATTTGTTCTTGATAAGTGTGCAAAAGTAACCTTTAAATCAGAAAAACTGCAGCACCAGGAAAACATCAGTTTGGGACAAGAATGTGACATAAAAGAACTTGAGCAAGAGAGAGTGTGTAAATATTTGGGAATTTATGAAGGATCAGCAATAAAAGATGAACAAATGCAAATAAAACTTAGTAAGGAATACCTTAGAATACTTAAATTAATTCTGAAAACAGCGCTGACATCTAGGAACAAAATTCAAGCTATAAACCAATTTGCTGTTCCTGTCCTAACTTATAGATTTGGAGTGATGGACTGGCCCCAAAATGTGCTGGATAGATTAGACAGCAAAACAAGAAGGATGCTTCATGTTCATCAAATGATTTATAAAAATCAGTGCATTACAAGATTATATATTCCCCATTCCAAATGAGGGATGGGCCTCCTTGAAATTGATTGCATGTATAGAGCTGCAATTGTGGGACTCCACACATTTTTGCTGAACACAGAAGACCCAAATGCAGTGAAAGTTTTGAAACATGAGGAGAATAAATCTAAGATATCTTCTCTGCTTAATTTATAAGAAGCATATTGGTGGCAAGCAGGAATGAAAATCAAACAAGTAGATAAAAATCAGGCAACAACTGAATCTGCCAAAAAATAAAAGAAAGAATATAAGGTGAAGGACCAGATGAGAAGGCAAGAAATGTGGAAAAAGTATAAATATAATTGCAAGTATTGAAAACTTCTGGAAGAACATCATGTTGATCAGGAATGAACGCAGGAATGGTTGCGGAGAGATGAATTCAAACCAAGAGATGAAAGGTTAATATTGGCAGTCCAAGATAATGGGCTACGTACATGCTGGTTTGCAAAGTCCATTGAACATGTGGGTGAAACAGACAAATGTAGGTTTTGTAAAACCAAATTGTAAACAGTCGCACACCTTTTTGTTGGTTGTGACATACTAATGGCAGAAGGACTGTATACTGAAAGGCATAATACTGTGGCAAACGTGTTGCACTGGAGATTGGGCAAGCATTATGGTATTGAAGTGGCTGAAAAACACTGGAAACATGAGCCACAAAGCATTATAGAAAATGATGAAGTTTATATCACATGGGATCGCCCATTACCAACAGTTCAAAAGATAGATGCTAGAAAACAAGATATAGTGGCCAAAGAACAGAAGGCAAAAGTAGCATCAATCATTGAAATCACTACACCTAGTGAATACAGTATCTTGTGTGCAGAGAGACAAAAAGTCATAAAATATCAGGATCAGTAGGCAGAAATGAGAGCAATGTGAAAGAACGATACCCAGACAGTTCCAATAGTAGTAGGATCAATGGGTCTTATAAAAAAGTATATACAATTATATTTAAGTATGTTACCAATCCATGTAACCCCAGGTGAATTGCAGAAGGAGTCATTACTGAGCACATTGAGCGTGCTGCAAAGAGCAATTTTGGCTGACATCAAAGACTGAAACAATACTAATTTCATGAACTTTAATCGTACTTAAGAATGGGGTCCATTCTCATAATGGTATTAGAAACCCAAAAGATTTGAAGAAATTAAAAACAGTATAATTCTCTCCTTTGTTTGTACCTCACCAGACACACATAGCAGCTGGAGAGACCACAGGGGTTACTCACCAAGAAAACACAGTGCCTACAAACGATGCCATGATTTATATGGATAGACTGAAATCCATGTCACTGTAATCTGCACTATATAGGATGAGGTGACTTCTCCTTGGCCTCCAGGACAGTCTCTAACACTGCCTTAGTGGGAATACTGCACATCCACAAATCAAATGTAGCTGATGACATCAGCAGTGTCTGGTGAGGAGAATATGGGAATAACAATGTCCCGCCTGCTGGTGTAAAAGGCTCTGTGTAATGTCAAGCAAATACTCAGACATGCCAGTTGACTGCAGTGAGAACAGAACTCCTACCAATTGAAGTACACAGAGTACAGAACTCTGCATTTAAGACAAGCTCCACAGCACAAGTCTGACTTGGAGTTTCTCAGACAACACATTATAGTCGATGACAGCAGTGTCTGGTGAGAAGAAAATGTCAATAACAGTATGCCACATGCTGGTGTAAAAGGATCTCTATAATGTCAAGCAAGTGCACACACAGAGATGCACACATGCATGCACGTTCATGCGTACATGCACACACACACACACACACACACACACACACACACACACACACACACACACACACACAAGCATTGCACACCAGTTGACTGCAGTCAGAACAGAACCCCCTACCTAAGTACACAGACTACAGACAAGGCATGTTGAAGAGAAGATGTTGGGAGGCTTGCATAACATGGATGTGCAGACATGTGCAAGTATCAAAATACTCTCAATCCATGGGATTGGAGCAGTAACTGTAGTATACACATTTTTGTCATTATGGCTAGACATACACACAACACACACACACACACACACACACACACACACACACACACACACACGCACGCACACACACACACACACACACACACACACACACACACACACACACACACACACGCACACTTGACTGCAGTGAGAACAGAATCCCTGTCTAAGTACACAGTCTACAGAACTCAGTACTTTATGCAAGTGCTATGGCACGAGTCTGATTTTTCCAAGGCTGCAGGACAACTTTACATGCATGACATCAGCACTGGATGTAGGAGAGAATATTATGGACGGTCTGCATAGGTTCATAGCTTCATAGGTTCCTAGGAGGTTACTAGGCTAATGGCCCTAAGGCTTTAACAAGCCTAGTCATTTAAAAACTCAAGTACCCTTATTGAGCATACTTAGATGTTCATTGTTAGCAGAGTGATTTTGTGATCAGCACTGAATGGCCTTGTCCATGAAGGATATAGGTGCCACCCCTGGGGTGAATTTATAATTACCCATCCAGTTGTCAAATTTGCACTTGAACAGGTTCATTGAGGAGCACTGCTTCACATGCAGTGGGAGCCTAATATAGAGAAGCATCAATCGCTGGGAGATATATTTGTCTCTCTAGCATATTAGGCTAGGTTGAATTCCTTGGAGCAAGTTATTCTTGTCCCATTTGATTTGTGGATGTTCAGGATTCACATTAGGACAGTCTTACAGACTGCACTATAGACCCAGAACCGATAGTCTCTCAGCAGCTTGTATGATACTGAGTACAGTGACCAGGACTTTCAGTTTTTCCATATATGTCATGTTATGGAGGCCCTGGATTCTTGGGATCAGAAACCTCTGTGGTCTCTCTAGTTGCTTTAGGTGTCTGGTGAGATACATAGAGAAAGGAGCATTGTACTCAATTAGTGGTCTGATAAGGGTCAAGTACAGTGGAGCTATGACCTCCCTGGTCTCGGTTGCAATGCTCTTAGTTATGTGGTGGGCAATGTAGAATGTGTGTCTTACCAATATGGACACATAGCGATTGAAGTTTAGATTGCTATCAACCTGTGTTCTCAAGTCTTGCACTACTGATTTAGAGCTTAGAGGGCCGCCATGTATAACATAATTAGCAAGGATACTTTTTTGCCAAAGGGGACAGTGAAGCATTTTCTTGTGTTAAGTTTCAGTCCATGAGTTTGACACCAGTCATTTGTCTTTGTCAGGCCTTTCTGTAATATGTTAACATCATTGAGGAACTCTAAATGCTTGTATCCAGTTGATAGTCATCTGCAAACTTAGCAAGCCACAGGCCATCTACCCTCACCTGGACTTCAGAGAAATACTTTCCAAACACGTTTATATTACCTCATTGAAATTTTACTGCATCAAAGCAATAAATGTCGAACACAATTGATTGATTCATTAAAATATCAAACGAGGATAAAAAAACAACAAAAAAAAAACTAAAGGGCATAGGCAGAGGGGCAAGCCCCCATGCACCCCCCATACCCCGCTACTTAAATATACCAACTCCAAGACTGCACTACATTGAGGTAAATGGAAATCTCCCCCTACGGAGATTTCCGTTTACCTAGCCGATATTCTTTGCTTTCGATATTGTCATGCCGACAATATCAGATTCAATATTGTCAGCTTGCAACAATATAATATAGAACCTTCCAAACTGTATAGGACCCAGCACAGATCCTTGTCTGTCATACTCCACTGATAACTGGTCTACTGGTGGAGGTGAACTCCCCAACTTTGACAGTGAGCGTTCTGTCAGTGAGGCAGTTGGCTACCCATCTAGTAATAAACAACAGGATGGAAAGAAGTGAGACACCACAGTAGTAAGAAACAAACTTTAATGTAAAATAGAGTAAGCACTTTTACGATGCTCAGATCACTTCATCAGACTCATCTCTTTGTAAAGCACAGTCAGTTTAAATATGCTCACATCCAATCAAAGCACTCCACAACAACCAATGAAGTTTCTTACTAGAAAATATATAAAAAAACATACTAAATAAATAAATGTTGTTTGTTTGTTTGTCGTTTGTCATTTTCCCAGTAAGGGGTAGCCACAGCGGAACTCCGGTTCTCTAATGATTGGCAGTAGATTTTTATTTACGAAACGCTGAGGTGCCAGCTCGACACCCAACCTTCAACGAAGGCATGCCCATTTATGCATGCATATCTTTTGAATGCTACTCAACCACGGGGAGGACATGCAGACTCCGCACAGAAGACACTCCCAAGCCAAGCTGAGAATCGAACGGGAAAACCTCTTGCGGTGAGGTAACAACGCTACTGCTGTACCGCCATGACATTATACTAAATAAGTAAATATACATGAAAATTTAAATAAACATACATATATAATCTGACCTATAAAAACCATTAAAACTGCTAAAATACCAATATTCAATGTTTCAAAGTGTGTGCATTTAGAAATCGTTTCAATGACAGCATATTATTAAGACCTGGAGGTTTATCAGCATTGAAGTATAAAATCCATTTTTGTACCACTGTGTCTGTTACATTAATGACATCACCCCCTCTCATACCCTGTTATAGGATTTCTAATACTAAAAATTTAAAAATATGTTCAGATCCTTCTGTTGCATTATGCTCTGCTAATGCATTGGTGTACTTATTTCTAATATCTCTGTAATGCTCTAAAATTCTTTCTTTTAAACTACTGTTTATATTTCCAATATAGAAAGCATAGCAAATTTGACATATACTAAAATAAACTATATTACATGTTTTACAATCAGTATAAAAATTTAAGTCTATCCTAAAACCAATATATGGGTGTATAAAACATGGTTCAGTGTACACATATTTACAAGCTGTACAATTCCTACAAGTGTAGGTCCCTACTTTGTCTCTTACCATTACCTTCATGGGTTCATGCATCCTATAGATGACATGGTTAAAAAGGTAAATTTAAAAGGAATACATACTAGCCTATATAGAAAACCTATGCCTAAAAATAGTTTATTACATAAGATGAGTATGCGCATTGGTACAGTGGTAGCATTGTTGCCTTCACAGCAAGAGGTTCTCCTGTTCGATTCTTGGCTGGAGTGCCTTCTGTGTGGAGTCTGCATGTCCTCCCAGTGGTCGAGTGGCCTGCAAAAGACATGCGTGAATGGGCATGCCTTCGCTAAAGGTTGGGCGTTGGGCTGGCAACTCGGCGCCATAAAAATCAACTGCCAATCATTAGCGGACTGGAGTTCAGCTGTGGCAACCCCTAACCGGGAAAAGCCAAAAAGACAAAGAACATGAGATGAGCATGCATCCAGCACATGTTCCACATAATATTATGAAAGGACATTTTTTTAGGATTATGAGGCTATACAATAATGATGCCTAACTGCCAGAAGCTATTAGTTTACTAAAACAAGAGTTCATAGGTAGAAGTTATAAGGAGAGAGACATTGATATATGTATAGATAAAGCATGGAAAGAAAGATGTAATAAATGTAAACCTTTTTTTACTGATAGAGTAGTAACAGAGAATAGACAGTGTGAACAGGTATCAGTTGATAACTTGAGGGTTCCACTCACCTACTCCAGTGATATCAACAGGTTTTGTGAAGTTATAAAAAGCAATTGGAACATTTTGACGACAATAGAAGAACTTAATAATGTAATTGATGTTATACCTCATTTTACATTTAAGAATAACAAATTCCTTAAAAGGCACTTGTGGTATAGGATGCATGAACCCAAGAAGGCAATGGTAACAGACAGGGTAGGGACCTATCCTAGTAGGAATTGTATAGCTTGTAAAAATGTGTACACTGGACCCTGTTTTATACACCCATATATTGGTTTTAAGATAGACTTAAATTTTTATGCTGATTGTAAAACACGTAATATAGTTTATTTTAGTGTATGTCCAGTTTGCTATGCTTTCTAAATAGGGAAGACAAACTGTAGTTTAAAGGAAAAAATTTTAGAGCATTACAGAGATATTAGGAATAATAAGTACACCAATGCATCAGTGCAGCATAATGCAACACAAGGATCTGAACATATTTTTAAATTTTTAGTATTAGAAATCATAGACCAGGGTATGAGAGGGAATGATGTCATTAATGCAACAGAAACAGCTGAACAAAAATGGATTTTATGCTTCAATGCTAATAAACCTCCAGGTCTTAATGGTATGCTGTCATTGAAACCATTTCTAAAAGCATGCCCTTTGAAACATTGAATATTGGCATTTTAGCAGTTTTAATGGTTTTTATAGGTCATATTATATGTTCATAGGTTCATAGGTAGGTACTAGGCTATTGGCCCAAGGGCCTAAGTAAGCCTAGCCAACAAAGTTCCCTGGCTTACGCCAACTCAAGAAAATTAATTTCCTGTGCCCCTGTCGAGCAGAGCCACAGAAGTGATCCCCAGGGTGTATTTCCTATTTCCCATCCACTCATCAAGATTTTTCTTGAAGAGTGTTAATGAGGATCTTTGCTTGACATAGATGGGTAGCTTGTTCCAGAGTATGGGAAGTCTCTTGGACAGGAATCTATCCCTCCAGCAAGTCGTGTTTATTGTGGTGACAAGGTTTAGGTCCCTAGAGCGTGTAGCTCGGAGGGATTGGGATTTCTTTAGGTGTAACATGTCCAACAGCTCTGGGTTTGACATAGCTTTATATGTTAGGCAGAGATCACCTCGGAGTAGGCAATATGCTACAGAGTAAAGCTGGAGTTTTTTGAAATGATCAGTGTAGGGCATCTGTTTGAGGCCAATAATTCTCTTTGTGTGGTACTTCTCATAGTTTCATAGTTTCATAGTAGTGTACTAGGCTATCTGCCCGGGGGCATTTATAAGCCTAGCCAACAGTGATGTGGCTTCCGCCACCCCGTATTATATAGTTGCGCCTCTCTAGTAGTGACACATGTGGGACCCCATTATTTAGTAAACTATACCTCTGTCTAGTAGTGACACTGAGGTGACTCCCGGGGTAAACTTGCGATCTCCCATCCATGCATCGAGATTTTTCTTGAACAGTGCCAATGAAGGGCTCTGTCTCACATGAACTGGGATTTTGTTCCAGAGTATGGGTAACCTCTGTGTTATGAATCTATCCCTCCAGCATGTCCTATTCATATTTGTGCAGAGGTTGAAATCTTTAGCTCTCGTGGTTCTGGTGGATTTGGATTTTTTGAGATAGAGCATGTCCATCAGTTCTTGGTTGGACATGGCCCTATATGTTAGGCACAAATCACCTCTGAGCAGGCGATATGCTACTGAATAGAGCTGGAGTGGCCTTTCCAGCTGCTGCAGATGTCTTGTGAGGTACATTCCAAAAGGGGCGTTGTACTCTATAATGGGTCCAATGAGTGTCGAGTAGAGGGGAACAATGACCTCTTTTTTCCTGGATGAGAACCCTTTTGTGAAGAGGTGTGCTATGTAGAAGGATTTCCTGACTACTGTGGCAATGTGATTATCAAAGGAGAGACTACTGTCCACCTGGGTCCCAAAGTCTCTTATCACACATTCAATGTTAAGAAGATTGCCACCTATGTGGTAGTTCATGGGTACAGAGTTTTTACCAAAGGGAATAACAATGCACTTTTTGGCATTGACCTTGAGGCCATGGCTCTGACGCCAGGCATCTGTCTCAGTGAGGCCCTTCTGTAGGATGTCCACATCATTTGGGGACTTGACTATAGCTCCTAGTTTGCAGTCATCTGCGAACTTCATTAGCCAGAGGCCTTCTGTGTTAGCCTGTACTTCAGAGAAGTAGTTACCAAACAGGAGAGGTCCCAGGACTGAACCCTGTGGTACTCCACTTGTCACTGGTTTGAAGTCAGATTTGGAGTCTGCAACTTTTACAGTGTGGGTTCTGTCAGTGAGCCAGTTAGCAACCCATCTTGTGACATAGGGATTTATACCTAGTTTAGTGAGTTTAGCTATAATTCCAGAATGGGGCATGGTGTTGAAAGCCTTGGAGAGGTCAAGATAGGCTGTGTGAACCATCTTACCCTCGTCTATGGCTTTGGAGACTGCCTCAAAGAAGTCGACCAGGTTCAGGAGGCAAGATCTGCCTTTCACAAACCCGAACTGGGTGGGGTCCAGAGTTTGGAGGTTACCAATGTCTTTGTTTATGAATTCCATGATGATACATTCCATGGCCTTGCAGACGAGGCTCGTCAGGCTAATAGGGCGATAGTTCCCAAGATCAGTGGTGGCTCCCCCTTTGTGGAGTGGGATAACTGTTGCTGTGCACCATTCAGTGGACACAAAGCCTGATGTAAGGCTATGACTGAACATGGTGCTTAGGTGGGGAGCCAGTTCGTTCTGAAGTTTGTGTAAAACGTAGTCTGGGATGTTGTCTAGTCCCATGGATGCTGTGATTTTGGCTTTAGAGAGTGCTGCTTTTACCTGTGAAGTTATGATTACAGGGACTCTTCATTTTTCTTGTATAAATATGGGCCCTTTAGGGGGTGAGAGGGGTTAAAGTAAGCACTGAACCTATCTGCCAGGATGTTGGCAATATCAGTTGGTTCTGTAATTTTTGTGCCATTGTGCTGTAAGTCAGAGCAGATCTGAGTGTTGCCATTGAGATTCTTGACATAGCTATAGAATGCTTTGTGGTTGTCCTTAGAGTCAGTGGCAATCTTGTTTTCATAGCTAGCTTTGGAAGATCTTATAAGGAATCTCAGCTTCTTGCTGAGGCTGACCAGGGAGCTTCTCCAGTCATGGGATTTTACTCTCTTTTGCAACAATTTCTTCCTTCTGTTGTAGAGTTTGTTTATGACAGGGGACCACTAGATTGGCTTCCTTTTTCTGGAGGATAGCATCTTGGTTCTGTTTGGGATAGCATGATCCATGCACTCATGTAAGTGCTTATAGAGAGCATTTGTGTAGGATTCAGCAGTCGTAACTGTATTGTCCATCTGCGTGGGTGTCATGAAGTTCACCACTTCTGTCTTAAGAAGCATGAAGTTGGCTTTGGAGAAATTTTTTACCATGGTTTTCTTAATGGGAGGTGGGGGTGGGATGTGGATATCTAGGGTGATTAGCTTACAGTCGGATCTGACCAACAAGGATTGACATCAGGTGTGGAACACCGGTCACTCGTGTTGGTAATGATTAGGTCTTGGATATTGTTGCCCATGGTGGGGGTGTGGATAAGTTGATCCAGAGCATTGGAATTTATGAATTCCAGAAAGCGCTAAGAGAAGGAGTTGGTACATGAGTAGTTTTCCCAGTTAATGTGTATGTTTATTTAAATTTTCATGTATATTTACTTATTTAGTATGCTTTTTAATATATTTTCTAGTAAGCAATTTCATTGATTGTTGTGGAGTGCTTTGATTGGATGCAAGCATATTTAAACTGACTGTGCTTTATAAGAAGATGAGTTTGATGAAGCGATCTGTTCATCGTGAAAGCACTTACTCTATTTTACATTAAACTTTGTTTCTTACTGCTGTGGTGGCCCTGTTCTTTTCATCCTGTTGTTTGCCACTACATTTTTAAAACCATGCCTTTGTCCCAGGTCTTGGATATATGTTGTTTCTATTTATTCTTGTGTCTTTTATATGGGAACATGGCAGAAGGAATTCATATTGAACTTGCTTTTAATTCTGGTCTGAGAGCAATACCTGATTTGAGAACTGGAAATGATCGTTTCCATAAAATTCTGAGTGTGGAGGTTAATCCCCTGTTGGAAACCATGTTAACGCTTCAAGATTTGCATAAAAGAGAAGGGGAAGAACTTTATGGACTTTTTGTAAGTAAATATAGAGTACTGGAAAACAAACTCTAAAAGTTTAAACGTTTGTAGTGGCAGCATTTTCATTTAGAAGCATCACTGCAATGTAAAATAATTCCTAGAGGTCTTAACGCCCTAAACATAGGGAACTATACTCTAAATTGTTGAGAAAGTGGCAATTACTTAACTTAAAATTGAACTACGATTATATGCAATTATTAATAGACTTCTTTGCACCAAATGAGAATGAATTACACAAGGAAATCAATGAGCTGCAAAATGATATTTATAACTCTTTCCCTGCGAGCATTATTAGTGACAGACTTGACCTACTACATGAGAATGTTGCCACTTATGAAAAGGGATTGCAACTGGCGAAAGTTAAAAAAATTAGAGAGAGATATGTCTGAATTTCATAAAGGAACGGTATTCTCTGGGCCAAGAGAGAAGATGAATCCATCAGCGAATGCAACTGTATCAGGAATGCCCTCACAACCCTCTCAACCAATAGACATTGACGCTGAAGAAGGAAGAAGTAATGTTCTATCTGATATTGCCTTAGTAATGGCAGGAGATGTAGGAATTCATCATATTGATTTGGCTAGTTCGTCTAGTTCATTGCCCCACACAGAAAAGACTGTGGGAGGCATATCACAAAATATTGACCGCAACCAGGTCTTGATGTCTAAAACAACAGTTGGAATAGTGACAAATGCACCAAATACAGTACCTTCTTTTTTTGAGGTGGTAGCATCGAATGTGGAGACAGTGACTTTATCAACAGCACTGTTTGTTTTGAAAAACCTGCTCCCTATCAAAGAGAGGTTGAGGAGCTGAGGGAGAAGGGCCAGAGTACAACAAACACAGACTATAGACAACAACCAGCACTCAATGAGAACTCGGAGGTGACATTAAATGGCTTAGTCATTAATATTTCTTCCAAGACTTTGACCACAGCACAATTATCATTGTTAGGTAAGGGGCTTTCTTTTATTCCAGCCCAAAAAGCTATTTTAACACACTTGCTTAAAGACTTGAGGTTGTCTGGCAGGACTTTAACATTGAAAACGATTAGTTGAGGCACAGAATACAGATTTTTTTAAAAAAACCTAGCACCTTTATACCACCTCCACATCCTATGGTTGATGCTTTTGTTAATATTTGTGAAAAGCAGTTTAGAGAGATTTATAGTTGTGGTACTAAACCTGATTTCTATAATATGCAAAATGAAGGATATGTTGCACTGAGAGAATTAAAAAATATTCACTCAGTAGAAATTAGATTTGCTGATAAGGGTGGTGGTTGTGGTATTAGATAGTGAGTTATATATAGCACAAATAAAGAAATTCTTATATGATACTGATACCTATGTGTGTGTTTCTAAATTGGCAGTAATGGGTGTTATGGAAAAAGTATCATTTTTTATTTTTGATATGCTTATGATCAATATGATTTCCGAGAGATTATTTAATTATTTTAATGTTGATCACCCCTGATCCCTATTATGTACGGACTTCCCAAAATTCATAAACATCTTAAATGTCCACCAATGTACCCCATTGTATCGAGTAGAGGTTGGGCTACTGAAGCCATATTTGTGGAAAAAAAATTGCACCCTATATTAGACAGTTGTGTAATAGTTCTTAAAGATACAAAAACATTTTTACAAAGTCTATATGAAAAAGTTCAAGGTTTGAGAGATGAGTATTTTCTCTTTACACTAGATATTGAATCTCTTTTTACTGTGATCCCCAATGAATGAGGGATCGAGAAGATAAGAGAATTTCTTACTGAACGACAGATATTTAATAATGATAAAGTGAATTTATTATGTACCCTATTAGAGATTATTTTGGAAAATAATGCCTTTGTATTTGGACATGATTTTTTTTTATACAGAAAGTTGGTGTAGCTATAAGCACAGCATGTGACAATAGCTGCGCCAACTTAGCACTTATGCAATGGAAGCCTACCAAAGTTTTACAAGGAAATGACTATAGTAAATTTTTAGCATGGCATGTTCGTTTTGTTCATAGGTTCATAGGTTCATAGGTAGATACTAGGCTATCTGCCCTAGGGCATTTATAAGCCTAGCCAAAGTGTATTTGGTTTCTGTCTCCCTATTAGATTAGCCTACTGTGCCTCTGTAAAGTAGGATACAGAAGGTACCCCCTTTTAAGATTAATTTACTGTGCCTCTGTCTAGCAGGGACACAGAAGAGATCCCAGGGGTGAATTTGCGATTTCCCATCCAAGCGTCCAAATTTCGCTTGAAGAGGGTCAGCAAGGGGCTATGTCTAACATGAATTGGGATTCTATTCCACAGTGAAGGGAGCCTCTGGGAAATGAATCTGCCCCTCCAGCATGTCCTATTTATTTTTGTGCTGAGGTTTAGGTCCCTGGAGTGTGTAGCTCTAAGGGACTTGGATTTTTTGAGGTGGAACATGTCCATTAATTCTGGGTTTGACATGGCTTTGTATGTCAGGCATAGATCGCCTCTGAGTAGGCGATAAGAAACTGAGTAGAGCTGGAGTTTCTTTAGTCGAGCTGCATAGGACATCTGTTTGTAGCCCATGATCCTCTTGGTGAGGTACTTTTGGGGTCTCTCCAGTTGCTGCAAGGTACATCCCAAAAGGGGCATTGTATTCAATTATGGGCCTGATGAGTGACGAGTAGAGGGGCACAATGACCTCTCTTGAGCTAGATGCGAACCCTTTTGTGATAAGGTGGGCTATATAGAAGGTCTTTCTAACCACTTTGGCAACGTGATTATCAAAGGAGAGATTACTATCTACGTTGGTCCCCAAATCTCTAATTACTTCTTCCGTACTTAATGGATTACCACCTATGTGGTAATTTGTGGGCACCTTGTTTTTCCCAAAGGGGATGACTATGCACTTTTTAGCATTTAGCTTGAGGCCGTGGCTCTGGCACCAAGCATCCATCTATGTGAGACCCTTTTGGAGGATGCTTGTGTCAGCTGGAGATTCGATTATGGCCCCCAGTTTGCAGTCATCTGTGAACTTTGTCAACCATAATCCCCCCATGTTAGCCTGAACCTCAGCGAAGTATATACCAAACAAGAGCGGTCCCAGAACTGAGCCCTGTGGGACGCCACTTGTAACTGGTTTGGATTCGGACATGGCACCTGTGATTCTGACCATGTGGGTTCTATCTCTGAGCCAGTTTGCAACCCATCTTGTGATATAGGGGTTGATATTTAAGCTGGTAAGCTTATTTATGATGCCCGAGTGGGGTATTGTGTCGAAGGCTTTTGCGAGGTCCAGGTAGGCTGTGTGGACTGCCTTGCCCTCATCTATGGCTTTGGTAACTGTTTCAAAGAAATCAACTAGGTTTAAGAGGCAAGATCTGCACTTAACAAAGCCGAATTGGGTAGGGTCCAGTGTCTGGAGGCTCCCAATGTCTTTGTTTATGAGTTCCATGATAATACGCTCCATAGCTTTACAGACCAGACTAGTCAGGCTTATGGGGCTATAGTTTCCGGGGTCCGTTGTGGCACCACCTTTGTGGAGTGGGACCACTGTAGCTGTATGCCATTCTTTGGGTACATATCCTGTAGTAAGGCTAAGTTTGAACAGTGACTTAATGTGAGGGTTCAGTTCTTCTTGGAGCTCATGTAAGACACAGCCTGGGACACCATCCGGTCCCATAGATGCTGTGTTTTTTGGTTTGGAGAGGACAGTTTTCACCTGTGCATCTGTGATGTCAGGGAGGTTACATTCAGTTGGGATAGGCATTTGCTCCTTGGGGGGGGGGGAGTTTGCACTGAATCTGTCTGCCTGGATGTTGGCTATGTCTTTAGGTTCGGTATATTTTGTACCGTTATGCAACAATTCAGAGCATATCTGGGAGTTTCCGCCCATGTTCCTGACATAACTAAAGAAGGCCTTGTGATTATCTTTAGTGTCTATGGCAATTTTTCTTTCAAAACTGGCCTTTGATGATTTTATGAGGGATTGAAGTTTCTTGCTAATACTGATCAGAGATGCCTTCCCTTTTTGGGATTTTGCTCTGTCATGTAGTAGCTTCCTCCTTCTGTTGTATAGCTTATTTATGGCCAGGGTCCACCAGACCGGTCTCCTGTTTTTGGAGGAGTCAGTCTTGGTTTTATTTGGGATAGCATGATCCATGCATTCCTGCAGGTGCTCATAGAATGCATTTGTAAAGGATTCTGCGGATTGGGCTGTAGTATCCTCTGGCCCAGGGGCTTTGAAGGATTCCACCTCAGTCTTGAGAAGTGCAAAGTTGGCTTTTGAGAAATTCTTTACAGTGATTTCCTTGGCTGGGAGTGGGGACGGGATATGGATATCCAGGGAAATTTGTTTATGGTCTGATCTTACCAATGAGGGGTTTACCTCAGGTGTGGAACATAGAGTCCCCATGTTGGTGATGACCAGGTCCAATATGTTGTTCCCTCTTGTGGGAGTGGTGACCAGTTGTTCCATTGCGTTAGAGTTTATAAATTCAAGGAACCGTTGGGCAAGGATGTTTGGGCTTGAGTAGTTTTCCCAGTCAATGTTTGGGTAGTTGAAGTCACCCAATAACACAGTGTTTGGAGAGACCATCATATTCTCCAGTGTTCTCAGGAATGCCAAGTGGGGTTCCTGTAATAGGGAGGATGTTCTGTAGTAGGCTACAAACTGAAAGGCAGTTTTTCCCACTGTTAGTTGCACATGGATGGTTTCCGATGCTTCGTGCAGTGCCACTAACCTGGAGGTGTAGGTATCTTTGATGAATATAGATACTCCCCCTCCTTTTGTGCTTTGGTCCAAGTTTTGGGGCCAAAACGCATGGTATGAGTTATAACCTGGTAGTGCTGGGGTGCTCTCAGGAGCCTTGAACCAGTTTTCTGTTACTGCACAGACATCGATTTTCTCCATACTGAGGAGAGCCTCGAGTGCGTGCATTTTGAGGTTTAGACTTCTGGCATTGAGTAGCATTACCTTTAGTTTTTTTATCCTTGGGTTATCTATGGAGGTGGGTTTGTCCTTTGAGCCTTGCCTAAAAAAGGCACTATGGGGGTGGCAAGAGCCTTGGCCAGTATACAAAAGCCTAAGGGTGACAGGTGCAAGCCGTCCCTAGCGAAGCAACATGGCTTGTCGAGCATGTCATCCCAGGCTGACAGACACTGGATCCCCTTTGAATGACACCAATACTTTAGCCAATTGTTGAAACTAATCATTTTGTCTTTATGCTGTGGCATCATTCTTGGTGAGGGCAAGATGCTACTCAAGGTCAGGGTCATACCAGCCTGGGCTACATGGTCAGAGAGCTCCTCTATGTCTCTTTTCATGTAGTCCAGGGAGGTACATCTCAGGTCATTCACACCAGCATGGACAATGACGGAGTCATACTTGTACTTGCTTTGGAGTGACCTGAGTGCTTGCATTATGTGGCGGATCCTGGCACCTGACAGGCAGCTTACAGTGACCTTCTCCTTGTTCAGTCTGGTGAGTGGGACGTCAGTGTGCCGGACAATAGAGTCCCCTATAACAAGTGTATTTGGTGTGTTGTTTGGCCTTAAGGGCTGTGACTGTGAGGCACACTGATTTTGTGAGATATGTGATTCGTGGGTATTGTTGAGGGGTGGCTGTTGCTTGGATATCTGCTTAGGAGGTCTTTGCTGTTTAGCCAGATTTTTATTTAGAACCTCCGAGTATGTTTTTCTGTGTTTATGTGTTGGGTATGCAGATGCAATAGGTCTGTGTGAGACTGGATTTGTGGTGTGGGTGGTTACCTTTTCCTCCTGACTGACTGCCAGTTTTGGGTTGTGAGAGCTCTGCCTCCAGTTTGGCTGTGTAACTGCATCTCTCACATGTATTAGAGTTTGTTGGAAGGAGAAGAGGGTTGTCTGTGTACATAAGGCAATTGTAACATTGCCTCAAAATTCTCAGATTCACCAGCTGGACTGGAGAGTAACCTTGAAACTGACCCTTGGACATACCAGATTAGTATAGGGAACTGTTTTTTTACTGATCAGATTAGGGAAGGGAACTGATTTTTCACTTGATCAGGAAAGACCAATCGGGAGCCTAATACTTATGAGAAGTCAAGGAGGGTGTAGTGCTTTAGACAGTGTTTCCTTATAAGCGCTGAGCAAGTGCAGGGCTTTAGAAAGAGAATAAAGTGATTACTTTGAGAGTTTGAACAGTTCTAAGGGAAAAAGTGATGAGTAGACTTTGTGGAGCCTGGAATAGTTTAAACCTGTTGAGGCGGCACTGCCTGACGCTGCTCAGTGCGCAAAACTGCGCAAAAAGAGAGTTGTAGGGTTTTAAGAGAGAGAGCTCAAGGAGTTTAGAATTGACCCAAAATGGCCAATAAAACTACAGCTTCTAGGCAGTAACCACTCCTCCAGGAACAGGCAGGCTGTTCAGTGTTAACCACTCCCACTGGTGAACACAGAGACTTCCCTTTAGCCCAAGCAAGCACTGGCCTTCTACAAACTCCCAAACAGTTCAGAACAGCAAATCTGTAACTGAACTTTCTTAATTTTCAGAAAGTGGGAAAAAAGCAAGATTTTTTTTTTTTTCTTTTTGTTGTAGTTTAAAGGTAACAGAGATACACAAGCAGCAAAATAATTACAACAGTGCATGTTTTTATTATGGGATGGTCCTGTAGATATTTTAGAGAGGTTCATAGAATATTTACATGAAACTACACATTTTCTTAGATTTTCATACAAATATTATTTAGAACAAATAGAATTTTTAGATGTCATGTTTAAAAAGGTAAATTTAAAAGGAATACGTACTAGCCTATATAGAAAACCTATGTGTAAAATAGTTTATTACATAAGGCAAGTATGCAACCAGCACATGTTTCATGTAAAGTTATGAAAGGACAGTTTTTTAGGATTATGAGGTTATACAATAATGATGTTTGCTGAAACAAGAGTTCATAGATAGAGATTATAAGGAGAGAGATATTAATATATGTATAGATAAAGCATGGAAAGAAAGATGCAATAAATGTAAACCTTTTTTTTACTGACAGAGTAGTAACAGAGAATAGACAGTGTGAACAGGTATCAGTCGATAACCTGAGGGTTCCACTCACCTACTCCAGTGATATCAACAGGTTTTGTGAAGTTATAAAAAGCAATTGGAATATTTTTATGACCATAGTAGAACTTAAGAATGTAATTGATGTTATACCTCATTTTAAATTTAAGAATAACAAATTCCTTAAAAGGCACTTGTGCTATAGGATGCATGAACCCAAGAAAGTAATGGTAACAGACAGAGTAGGGACCTATCCTAGTAGGAATTGTACAGCTTGTAAATATGTGTACACTGGACCCTGTTTTATACACCCATATATTGGTTTTAAGATTTAAGACTTAAATGTTTATGCTGATTGTAAAACACATAATATAGTTTATTTTAGTGTATGCCAAGTTTGCTATGCTTTCTATATGGGAAAGATAAACCGTAGTTTAAAAGAAAGAATTTTAGAGCATTACAGAGATATTAGAAATAATAAGTACACCAATGCAGTAGTGCAGCATAATGCAACAGAAGGATCTGAATATATTTTTACATTTTTAGTATTATAAATCATAGAACAGGGTATGAAAGGGGGTGATGCCATTAATGCAACGGAAACAGAGGAACAAAAATGGATTTTCTACTTCAATGCTGATAAACCTCCAGGTCTTAATGGTATGCTGTCATTGAAATGATTTCTAAATGCACACCCTTTGAAACTTTGAATATTGGTATTTTAGCAGTTTTAATGGATTTTATAGGTCATATTATACATGTATGTTTATTTGAATTTTCGTGTATACTTATTTAGTATTTTTTTATATATTTTCTAGTAAGCAATTTCATTGGTTGTTGTTGAGTGCTTTAATTGGATGTGAGCTTATTTAAACTGGCTGTGCTTTTCAAGGAGATGAGTCTGATGAAGCAATCTGAGCATCGTGAAAGTACTTACTCTATTTTACATTAAGGTTTGTTTCTTCCTGCTGTGGTGGCCCGTTTTTTTTTCATCCTGTTGTTTGCTGCTAGATTTTGTAGACCCGTGCCTTTGTCCCAGGTCTTGGATATACATTGTTTCTACCCATCTAGTAATGTATGAGTTAATTCCCAGATGGGAGAGTTTCTCTATGACACCTGAATGGGGGATTGTGTCAAAGGCCTTGGCTAAATCAAGATAGGTGATATGTCCTATTTTCCCTCATCTAGAGCGTTGGGGACATTATCAAAGAAGTACACCAGGTTTAATAAGCAAGATCTACCCTTGACATAACCAGTATGGGTTGGGTCAAGAGTATTAAAGGTCACCTATGTGCCTGTGGATAAGGTCCATGAAGAAATGTTCCATAGCCTTGCAAATAAGGCTGGTTAGGCTTCTGGGTCAATAGTTCCCATGATCACTTGATGGATGTGTAGGCCTGTTCATCTCTGAAGATAGTTCTAGTTCTGCATGTTATCAGATTGAAATGCATTGCAAATCACACAACATTTGATATTAATATATGTAATGTTTGTTTGTGTCTTTCAGCTTTTCTCAGTTAGGGGTCGCCACAGCGGAACTCCGGTCCGCTAATGATTGGCAGTTGATTTTTACGTACAGGCTTGCCAGGCCTGATGCACAACCTTCAAAGAAGGTACGCCCATTCATGCATGTCTCCACGCAGAAGACGCTCTAGCTGAGAATCGAACCGGACAGCATCTTACTGTGAGGTGACAACGCTACAGCAGCACCACCACCGCGGGTATTAATATATGTAATGTAGTTGATATATTTGTGAAAAAGTACTGGAGACATCAGGGTTGTAGTGCATGGGGGAGGCAACACATGGCTGCATTTTAAATATGTGACATATTTTTCAGTTTAAGTTTCCACTTGTAGTTACATGACATAAAGAGTAAAATGGACAGTAAATAGCATTAATACATGCTAAATTTGCCTTGGCATAGTGCAGCGACAAGCAGTGGGTTTGCAAGACAGCTGGCAGTGTTTGTGCATGCAACATAAACATTTCCATTAATTTTCCCTGTCAGTGCATAGTTAAGCAGTACACAAATATGAGTTGCATTCCTAAAATTTTGACAGTTAGCACTGAGTGTATGAAACACACCTGCTGCTTAGCTGACTCTGAGTTCAAATCTGGGTGTATCTTATACTTTTAAACAACAGTGATACTGCAATGACATTATTCTTTGTAGTATATTCAGCATGTATTACTGTGTGTCGGCATGACTCAGCACAGTTAAGCGGCATTGCGAGGAACTGCAGCATTACAGAGCTGCTCACTGTCACTTGGCATTGGTGCCTGATGCCAACCTCCATGCAAACACAGAGGCCAAAAAGTGAAGGGATCCATTGCTTTTTCTGTTACTTATGTGTGTTTCGTGTGATTCTATTTTTTAGCCAGATTAAAGAAGTTAAAAATGGGTAGATAGGAAAGTGGTGAAATGGGGAGTAAGCAGGGGAAAAACAAAGGGAAAACAATACAGGAATGTACAGGAGGGAGGGATGGTGTCTAGACTGTCATCACTGCCCCTTTACTCCGCTGGTGACTGGAGTGCTTGACATCTTCTCCTCCTACACACCATGAGGGAGAGCAGCCTCTCCATCCAGTGTAGGTGTACACCAATGGTGTGGTGCACAATCATACGGGCTGTGTACTACATGAACTACAAAATGAACTGGCACCTCACCTAAGTGTCATCTTTAATCATAGCCTCACCTCAGGCTTCGTGCCCACTGAGTGGCACACAGCTACAGTTATCCCACTCCACAAGAGGGGATCCACCTTGGATCCCAGGAACTACCGTCCCATCAGTCTGACAAGCCTGATCTGCAAGGGCATGTAATGCATTATCATGGAACTAATAAACAAAGACATTGGCAACCTTCAAACACTGGACGCCACCCAGTTTGGGTTCGTGAAGGTCTGATCTTGTCTTCTGAATCTAATTGACTTCTTTGAATCAGTCTCCAGAGCTATGGACAAGGGTAAGGCAGTCCAAGCAGCCTATCTGGACCTTGCCAAGGCCTTCGACACCATTCCCCCCCTCTGGAATCATAGATAAACTTACTAAGCTGGGCATAAATCCCTATGTCACTCGATGGGTTGGCAACTGGCTTACTGACAGAACCCAGACTGTAAAAGTAGCCAACTCCAAATCCAGCTCCAGACAAGTGACAAGTGGAGTATCTCAGGGTTCAGTCCTGGGACCGCTCTTGCTTGGCATCTACTTCTCTAAAGTACAGACCAACACTAAGGGACTCTGGCTAACAAAGTTCACAGATGACTGCAAACTGGGAGCCATTATTGAATCCCCAAATGATGTGGATATTCTACAAAAGGGTCTTACAGAAATAGATGCTTGGTGCCATAGCCATGGGCTCAAGCTTAATGGCAAGAAATGTATAGTTATCCCCTTTGGGAAAAATCATGTACCCATGAATTACCACATAGGTGGCAGTACACTAAACACTGAAAGTGTGATGAGAGAATTGGGGACACAAGTGGACAGTGGTCTCACCTTCGATAACCACATCACCACAACAGTCACAAAATCCTTCTATGTGGCACACCTCATCACTGAGGGCTTTTCATCCAGAAAAAAGGAGGTCATTGTCTCACTGTACTCATCCCTCATTAGACCCATTATTGAGTACAATGCCCCATTTGGTATGTACCTTACAAGACATCTGCAACAGCTGGAAAGGCCACAGAAATACCTCACTATAAGAATCACAGGCCTAAAGCAGATGCCCTATCCTGACCATCTAAAACAAAACTCCAGTTATACTCTATGGCATATTGTCTACTCAGAGGCAATCTCTGCTTAACATACAAGCCATATCAAACCCTAAGCTGTTTGACATGCTCCACTTAAAGAAATCCCAATCCCTCAGAGCCACACACTCCAGGAATCTAAACCTTGTCATCACAATGAAGAAAACATGTTGAAGAGATAGGTTCCTGACCCAGAGACTCCCCATACTATGGAATAGACTGCCCATACATGTCAAGCAAGTGCCTACTTGGCCCTTTTCAAAAGGAACTTTGACAATTAGATGGAAGAAAGGAAATTCACCCTGGGGATCATGTCAGTTGCCCTGTTAGACAGGGATCCGTGGAAATAAACATTGTGAGAAGAAATATCCAGGGAATTGCTATGGTAAGGCTTGTATAGGCCCTAGGGCTGATATCCTAGTACCAACCTATGAACCTATAAGAACCATAGCTATCCATTTCCTCAACAATAAAAACTGATAATATGTGTAGAATATTAGCTGAATTTGGACTGTTACCTCCAGAGACTGGAGTGGCAACAATGTAATCATGTTGCATAGCCGATTGGACAGAATCAAGTGTGTCAAGAAGACACATGTGCGAAATAGAGGTCTATGTATGGGACAATATTTTTTTTTTTTTTTGTGGGACAGGTGCCCTGTTTTCTTTTTTTAATTCAGTAAGATAGGAATGTTGGGTAAGGGACATAGGTGTTTCTGGGTCAGGTAAGTTGGGGTTAAAAAGCAAATGCAAACAAACAAGACAAACAAGACAAGAGACAGGGATGGTGAAGGACACAAAAGGTTTGGGGGACACCATGATTTGGGTGAGTGAGGGGACACCACAGGCTCATGTCCATCAAACATGGAAACAGTGAGAATCGAGTCCTCACCCACTAGAATGTCATCACTGCCTCCTTACTCTGCTAGTGACTAGAGTACTTGACATCTTCTCCTCCTACACACCATGAGGGAGAGCAGCCTCTCCATCCAGTGTAGGTGTACACCAGTGGTGTGGTGCACAATCATATGCACCAACCCTGGCATCTATAGGCAGGTGATGAAATCACCACCTCCACTACTCCTGGAGGGTACTACTGCATCAGCTGCCAGGAGAGTACTACCTGAGGGTGCATGAAGTGCAGGGGCAGTAGAGAAAGTGCTTCCAGGCTGGCTTTCAGATGTGTTGGGCATTGGTGCTGGAGATGGTGGAACAGTGGCAGGCTGATCCACAGTGCCTGGCCTACCTCACTGTGCTGTGTAGCATTTAGTGATCTGGTACAGCTGGGTGACATGGAGACATTTTGATGACACATGATATAAAATGAAAAAGAGAGATACGTGTTGGGGTGCGAGAAAAAATGAAATAAAATTAGTACCATCGTATGTGTATTACAATACATTAACAGTACTAAACAACTATTTTATCTTAAGTATTACATTTAAGTATACATCCTAACAAATACATACTACAACTACAGATTGTTGAAAATAATGCACATATGCGTGTTTCAGTTATACAGATTATACTTAACAGCAGGGCATTTATTTCATGTATATAGAGATTAATTTAATGTAAATATTTATTAAAGAAATCAGTCCCATGGTAGTGGTGCTACGGAAGCGTTGTCGCCTCACAGCAAGATGTTGTCCCGTTCGATTCTCAGCTAGAGCGTCTTCTGTGTGGAGGCATGCATGAATGGGTATGCCTTCATTGAAGGTTGTGCATCGGGGCTGGTAACTCGGCACATAAAAATCCACTACCAAACATTAGCGGACCGGAGTTCCGCTGTGGCGACCCCTAACCGGGATAAGCCAAAAGACACAACAACATTTATTAAAGAAATCCAGTATTATATATTTGTTACTCGTGGTATTTGAATTCAGAACCTATGACTACAGTCTTATGTTTGACTCCTAAAGTTGGTTTGTACCACAGTCTAATGCATGCATACTTGCTGTTACAGTTAGCATATGCATGCTCGCTTTGCTACAGCTGTATAAAAACCCCAAAATGTATCTAACTTTTAAAGCTTCCACTTCTCTTGCACTGCATACATACTACTTGCTTCACTCAGTCTCTCCAAATGAGCCCATCTGTTGAACTCTATGTTGGTGTTAGCTGGGGAAAGAACAGAAAAGAATAGAAAAGCATTATGCATACCAATCTTGCCAACATTTAGCTTTCTAAGTATTATAAATTCTCTCCTGTTACCATAATTACATAGCTTCGGGATGTCCGCAGTCTCAAACTCATTCAACCAGTGGTTTGGGGTATCCCTTTTGCACCTATGTAGGTCATTAAAATGATGCCTACACAGTTCTCCGGTGCACAAGATGCCAGTAGCACTGGATGTAGACAGAGGTAAACTACTCCATGCCTCAGACTTGTACTGGGAGCCAGAATAATCCCCCTGCAGAAGCCTTTGGCTGTGGTGCTTTACCAGGAGTCCAATAAATATCCTTGACTCCTGGACACCCCATCTCTGCAAGCTGAACTTGGCAGCTTCCACACTTGCTCCAGCCATGTCTAACACCTGACCTAAAGCAATGGAAAATGATGCTTTCCCGCCAGTCCCAGTTATTGCATTTACTGGTAATGAACAAACCCAAGCAAAGATGCCAACCGCATTTGTATGGTGTTAAACAGAGAGCAGCAGTGCCAAGCTGAGATGACATAAATACTTGAACTAGGAAGGTTAATCTGATACTTGGCCTTAGTATGAGGAGTGACTGCTACTGCACCTTGGGAATATATATTGAAAATTGGGAGGAAACTGTTAGGTGAGATAAGTTTGCACGCCTGCACTGGGGGCACAAATGTCATGATCTGACACATTATTTTTTAGCTTTATATACTGAGAAAATTGATTTTAAAGTGTGGGATTCAAACCTAGGCATAAGGTACAAAACATTTTCTTCCACAGCGTTAATGTTCCATCTTTCCACAGAAGAAGTGCTGCTCAGACACAGTCAAGAATCATTCATAAATGCAGTGACAGCTTGCTGTGTTACACATGTATGTGTGCGACTTGACAAAGTTCTTGTATATACATCTACTTGTGTATGTATCTTATGTAATTGTGAAGGCCATACAAGTCCAGATAGCAGAAGTATACTACATAACTATAGTAGACAGTATAGACTAAGTCATACATCTGAAAACCCAATAAGGGTGAATTATTCCTCCTACATATAAGTCATATCAGCTCCACTATCTAAAGTGCTATAAGTGAGGGTGAATATAATGGGAAGTGGAACAACAGTAAAAATGTCTGGAATGTTCTGTATTAGAACCCAGGGCCATCTGTGTGGCGGTCTTACACTTACACCTGTTGCCACGTGAATGTTGAAATAACACTTGACTATTTTTCTGTTCATTGCTATTAACTATACTGTCACAACTATAATAATATGTGGCACAGCCTAGGACCCAGGGCCATCTGAACTCCAGCCCTAAACGTACACATGCTACCACAACACTAGTTACATGACATTTCCATAATGTCTTACTCATTCTTAAGTTAACAGTGTTAACCACTAATCAACACTGCTTAGCATGTTTGCTCAGTCTCCAAAAGAGTTAATTGAATGCATCCATTTTCAATTAGTGGCTGCCTGCAGGTGTTCTATGCCTGCAGGTGTTGAGAAACATTGGTAACTGACTGCTTAATGCCACGTAACAGCATTATGTGATGAAATGCAAGAATTAAGACAATGTATTATTTTTGACCTTTACACTTTTACATATGCCCTGTCTGCAGGTGTTTTGTCTGCTTCCTGTGTGGCCCACTAGTCTAGTACGTCTACTGCTAAGCATCATGCAAATGAGATAAGCACAGCCAAACCTGACATTACATTTTCTCCATTTTCCTTGTTTGCACTAAGCTGTACACCACACAAACACTGGAATTAAAAAAGAAAAAATAAATAAAAGGGAAAAGTAGTTGAAATGAAAAAGGCAATCTATGAAATAAACACGACAAAATGTTTAATACACTTCATATATTTATACATCGGTAGGACGTGAATTCTCACTCCAATGACCCTTCAGAACACAGTAAGGGTGCATTATCCCTCTTTGCCACATGAACAGCTTTACAACAGGGAACTGAAACTCAAATAAAAGGGAAAAGTAGTTCAGATGAAGAAAATTACACAATGAGGCCCAAGTAGTAACACTCAGGTGGCTTAAATGAGAGTGACAATCTCAAACACACTTGTAGAATGTTATAACTAGGTCAGCTAAGCAATGCTGCCTGGTGATTTCAAAAACTGTGCAGTCAAATAAGAAAGTTGCAGGTTTACCACCACTTAGCAGTATCTTAGGAAACTCTTAAATAATGCCACAAACTCCAGTCTTAGTTCAAAAAACACATATTAAAAAACAGAAACATAAATACGATTAAGCGCTTTCATCCTAGTGGAAGTTAGAGAGATATACAAAGTTAAATAGATTTAATACATAAAAAAAAAAAAATCACTGTTCCTAAAATTCATATAAAAACAGCTTGGTGCATATAATTCATTTTAAAAGCTGATGAAAAAAATGTATGAATAAATAAATAAAAAAAAAATTATTCCAAGACTTATTGTAAGGTTAAAAAGTTTAAAAAGTGCTAACATGTAAAGTGTGGAAATAGGCTTAAATATGGGCCTTGTAAAAAGACTAGGAAGTGTAGAGAGCTAGCTAGTATTAAAGATTAGCTGCTCTGTTTTTTAGAATGGGGTTAATAGGGAGCATTGCAGCATTAAGTCTTAGTTGCCATATTAGCTCTCTCTTGTCTAATTCTGTTTCCCATGCACCACCCCTGGGACAGAAAAGAACAGTTTCCAAGATACCAAACTGAAATCTAGTGTAGGCAGGGCTCATTACATCCGAGTGATGTCTCCAGGTGCATCTGCAGTTACCTCCTACTGCACCTCTAGGCGTCAAATATTGTTTGTTCATATTTGCATTAATAATTGCAAAACTGTGCTACATACAAGGTATCAGAATATTTTATCTTGAAACATACATGATGGAAAATACAATTGTATTGATGTTTGACCTATGTCAATGACTTTTTTGTTAGAATTGTAAGGTGATAACTTCATTTTTTAAAGGCTGAAGCCACGCCCACTTGGAGTTAAAGGTACACACTCAAAAGAGCTGTACTGGAGGGAATGACAGTGCACTGTTGGGGTTTCTCTTGTTGATAGCATACAATGTTCATAGATTATTTTTCTTAACTGTCTTTCTGTTTTAACTATATAGAAATTCCTGCAACCATCACAGATAGCAAGCTAAATCATCCCCTTACATATTCAGTTTCCGTCACCTAAAAAGATTTCTGTAGTGAGAAACCTTACATTTACCTTGTTCTTGTTTAAAATGTAAAAACATTGATTGCATGCACCACATCTTTTTGTTCTAGTTAATTTATGCCTTGAACGGTCCTTTTTAGGGTTTTCTAGTAAGTTTTTCAAATTCCTGCCTGTTTTAAAGACACATTTAGGTGCATCACCTAAAAATGACAAAATCTCCAGGTCACCTTTAAAAATACACCAGTTTTTGGCTAGTATATTTTTAACTTCCTTCGAATGTGACCCAAAAGGTAATACCATAAAAATTGATGTAGCTGCTGTTTTGGGGAGAATTTGTTGGGGGAATAGGGATATCAGTCTGGTCTACCCCTAACAAGGGTTTATATTTGTTCCCTCACCTAATACTAATTTCATCACCTAACTTTTTCAAAAGGTCTTGAGGGTAACCACTTTCTGTAAACATGGTGGTCTAATGGTTAAGGTGTTTGCCTTACAAATGCAAGGTACAGGGTTTGAATCTCACAGGGGATAATTGGCTAGGCTTAAAATGGCTCGCAAGGGCAGTTAGCTTAGTACTAATCTATGAACCTATGTAAGTCGGCTTGTTTACCTCCACTTTGAAGTTCACCAAATCTGAGCATATCCTAGCAGTCCTGACCAGTTGCCCCTTGAAAATGTTTCTTTTAGTATGCCATGCATGTCAACTGTTGAATTCTAAATAGCTATTTGAGAATGTTGGTTTCTTAAAAATGGTGGATCCAACACATTCCTTCTCCAAATCTTTGTATAATATGATGACAAGATAATTAATTTTGTGGTCAGAGTGTGTGTGGGTGAATTTGAGAAAAGTTGTTGTGTTGTTAATCTGAGTACAAAAGTCTTCTCTAAATGTCCCTTGGTCTTTCCAGAGAATAAGTATGTCATCCAAAAAGCAGAGGTAAACAAACCACTTAACATTGTACTCAAAGTTAAAGAAAAAAGTACGTCCCCAAGTATACATAACATGGTTAGTGTATACAGGGGCACAAACTGCACCCATGGCTACTCCTCTTAGCTGTCCGAAAAACTCCCCCTCAAAGGTAAAAAAAACTATTGTGAAGCATGGTATTCATAACTTCCATAATAAAGTTTATCATTGTTTACGTGGAGAACACAGAAAAGAGGGTGTTACTTTGGGATATATCTGCACAGAAGGTTATTGAACTTGAGAATGCATGCTTGCATTTTTCAGCTATATACTGCATATGCTGAAATGTCACTCAGAAAAATCTGTTTAATATATACATCATTTTGATTAACAAACGCTACACTTTTATCTGTGCATTAGTTAGAAGTTTGCTGATGGCATGGGCATGTTTGTTATGGCATTTTACAGGTATATATGATTTGCAATACCTTATAATGGAATGTTCTGTGTAAAATCTGTAGCCATGTTTCAGTGACAGTTCATTTGTTAGCACGTTTAGCATTTCAGTGATGATTTTGTAGCAAAATGTGTCATTTGCCTGTCCTTTCAGGGCGGGGGAGCAAAACTGCATTTCTTTTATGGCACAAACAAAGATATGTTACTTTTGTTACTCTCCCTTTTTTGGCATCCAGCCTGTAGTTCATATTTCAAATTTCTAGACTGTTTTATGTTTCTCCAGTGGGTAATACTGACTGGTTACCTTTTCTGTTTTATCTGGAAACTATTATTCTGTAGTTATGTGATACTTATGTGTATTATACTTCTGTTATCTTTTAGGACACCTAGGATTATGGGACCCAGGTATCTCAATCCCCAAAAACCACCCTTCACTGAACCTAAAAATCAGGTCATTTTGGAAGCTTTTAGGTGACATGATGCCTTTCTGCTTGAGAGGGGGCATGGAGATATGACAGGCAGAATGCAAATTTGGCAACATATAGTTGCAGATGTGAATTTAGTAGGGAGACACAACGGGACATATGATCAGGTGAGCCATAGGGCCACTGACATGACCTCATCTGCACACAGCAGAGCAGCTGCAGTGGCCAGTGATCAGATGGGTACCGGGGGGCCTGCTACAAAGCCAGCATTAACAGGAAATGAAGAGTTCCTGTCCACTGTCAGGGAACCAGACAGCTTACAGGAAAGTGCAGAACAGCATGTCCTTGACATTGGTGCTACAATTTCAGCGGCAGCAAGTATGCTCCAGGCAGAGCTTCCAGGTAGGCTTTTATATGTCAACTGTTAAATACTGTTGTATAGTTAAGCAATAACCCATGGATGGGTGTGGATAATGCTGGATTTACCCAAGGTTGCCTTTGTTTGGTCATGAGGGCGAAGTATAACATAGCAAGATATTTTTAAAAAAAGCAACAGAGAAAGGAAGATCTCCGTTGCCTTTTTTAAGTTATCTCGCTATGTTAAACTCATTTAACATAACAAGATTAAAGCAATGGAGATCTTCCTTTCTCTATTGCTACCTCTGGACAAGAAAAAAAAAATCAGGGGATATACTAATAGAAAAAGTCCGGGTGGGCGGACCTTTTTCCGTTAGTATATTCTCGGATTTACAACGGGCACGCTGGTTGGGCTGGCCAATCAGCATGCTCGTTTTTGAATGTTTAGGACCAGTCATTGTATAATAAAGTATTTACTTCAATACATTATTTCTGCTTAATAAGAAATCAGTTGGGGAGTTGGAAGATTGCTATAGTTACCAATACATTCTGATTGATTACACATGGGGCTTAGATTGGGCTTGTCATCCAAATTCTTGTTAAAAGTATAGTTAATGGACATATGAAGGGCAAAAACCATTACCCCCTGTGTTACTGTTAATTGTGGTGGTATTGTCCTTACCTTTTGCTTAACTTCTTCCAGGACCATCCTCCATAGGGAGCAGACAATCATCTGCACATGGTAAGCCAAACATTTTTATGTCACTACTGATGAGCAGTTCAAAGAAATGTTTTACTGTGTGATGTTGATGTCAGGATTGTTGTGTGCATTGGTGGACTGTCTAATAGTGGCACCACTGTTATTTTGTTAGCATATATTGGACTATAGTAGTGTAAGTATTAATTTTTTCCTGTGTTTGTTGCTTATTATCAGAGGTGATCTTGACAGTAGAAATGTGGGACTTCTATCACCTAATGTCAGAGTATCAGCAGACTCTGATGATGATGGTGGCCAAACAGGGGCACAGTCAGGGAGTGCAGAGGTTGAATTTGACCCTGAGGATGACATACAGCCATCCCCTGAAATTCCATTGGACACAGCCAGTAGGCTATGCCTACCCATTGCAGTGAGACCATAGATACTGGACAGGTGGAGGGTGAGACAATCTATCAGGGAATTGTTGTTACTGCTGCTTCAGTGTCTGTTGAGTCTGACCATAACCAAGGTGTGGGCAAGTTGCCAGACAGGAAGGTTGTTAGGGTGCTCAGAGGAGGCCTGCTGTCCATCCTCCATCTGAACCAAGTGTCTCCTCCCATACCACTCAACATATGTTTAGGGCCATCATGGAAACACAGGCATGTTTCCATAGGTCCTCCAGAGAAATGCTTAGGGTTGTAGATGTGGCACAGGCTGACATGCATGACTGCCTCTACCATGTTGCTGATTTAATGGATTGAATGAATGACACATTGCAATGGGTGGTGTCTGTGATGGAATATCTGTTGGGAGGGGGGCAGCATCCTCGTGGGCATAGGTCAGCCACATCATCTGTGTTTAGCAAAATTTCTATGCCTGATCACACTCCCATAGTAGCAGTACTTCCATTGCTCCATCAGTGGTTGGGCGGTCCACACCTAGATGTGGCTGGCCATGGGGTCATGGTCCTGGGCATCCTCATGATGGGAGTTCATCCAGCAGACATCAGTCATGTTCAGGTAGCAGCAATGTATCTAACAGTGGGCATGGAGATGTCAGTGCAAATTCTGGCAGAGCCAACTCTCCTGGCTGGGTATGACAATGATGAACTACCTCCTCTACCATGCACAGCTCATACCTGTCTGACATCCCAAGATGTAGAGATTGCACAGAGCTTGGCTGTGTTCATCCAGGCACTTACACACAAATTTCACTTGGAGGACCCATAAAGACACACACACACAACAGTTACATGGTTCAGATGTGAAGCTTAAAACTCATTTTGTGTCACTGGCCATTTGTTACTTTATCCGAATGTCTGCCTGCTTCTCTTTCTGACTCCCACACACTCACCAACCTTTTGTGTCAGCCTAGGTTTCCTGCCCCCCCCCCCCCACACACACACACACACTCACACACAACACCCTGTGCAAGTGCTGATAACTGTGCCATATCACTGTTTTCTATCTTTTGGATACAGAGATACATAAGCTTTGTGTCTGATGCTCAGGGTGCATAGCTGACTTAGTGCTTAGTATAGCTGCATTTGTAGTGTTGAATTGGTAAATGTACCTTTGACTTATATTGGAGTTAGAAAGTTTGACAGTTGATAGCATAAAAATCTTTCCATTTTATTGTTAATGATCTTTTCAGGGTTGTGAAGTCTTAAACTGAAATGTCTATCAATAGTTTCTAACTTCTCTCTTTAATGATTTTCCAGTACAAACATATGGTGCTAAACTGAGTGTATACAGTGACCATCACTACTTTTGAGAGGTATGACTGTGTGAATCTTTGATGCCTGAGGCCTACTTCTTAATAATGGAAAAACATTTGCATAATTGCTCTGTATATTCCTCCAGGAAACAACATACCAATATGTCTATGCACCTGTCACCCCTGGGCTTTCGGATATTGGCAAAGGCTCTTGCTACCCCCATAGTGCCTTTTTTAGGCAAGGATCAAAAGACAAACCCACCTCTATAGGTATCACAAGGGATAAGAAACTAAGAGTAATGCTACTCAACGCCAGAAGTCTAAACCTCAAGATGCACGCACTCAAAACTCTCCTTAGCATGGAGAACATCAATATCTGTACAGTAACAGAAACCTGGTTCAGGGCTCCTGAGAGCACCCCAGCACTACCAGGTTATACCTCATACCATGCTTTTCGGCCTCAATACTTGGACCGAACCACAAAAGGAGGGGGAGTATATATATTCATCAAAGATACCCACAACTCCAGGTTGGTGGCAAAGCACGAAGCATCAGAGACTATCCATGCGCAACTAACAGTGGGTAAAACTGCCTTCCAGTTTATAGCCTGCTACAGACCACCCTCCCAAACCCAGGAACCCCACTCGGCCTTCCTGAGAACACTGGAAAATATGAAGGTCTCTCCAAACACCATTATATTGGGCGACTTCAACTACCCAAACATAGACTGGGAGCATTACTCTAGCTGCAACACCCTATCCCAAAGGTTCCTAGAATTTATAAACTCAAATGCTATGGAACAACTTGTTACCACTCCCACAAGAGGGGAAAACATACTGGACCTGATCATCACCAACATGGGGACTCTATGCTCCAGACCAGAAGTGTATCCCTCACTGGTAAGATCGGACTATAAACTAATCTCACTGGATATTCACATCCCGACCCCACCCCCTGCCCAGAAAACCACAGTGAAAAACTTCTCTAAAGCAAATTTCATACTCCTCAAAACTGAGGTGGAATCCTTCAAAGCCCCCGGGCTTGTGGAAAATATGGCCCAGACCGCAGAATCCTTTATAAATGCATTCTATGAACACCTTCAGGAATGCATGGATCATGCGATCCCAAATAAAACCAAGACCCAATCCTCCAAAGGCAGACGTCCTGTCTGCTGAACCCCAGCCATAAACAAACTATACAATAGAAGGAGGAAGCTACTAAATGATAGAGCAAAATCCCAAAAAGGGAAGGCATCACTGATCAGTATTAGCAAAAAACTACGGGCACTCATAAAATTGTCTAAGGCCAACTTCGAGAGAAAAATTGCACAGGACACTAAGGATAATAACAAGGCTTTCTTTAGTTATGTTAGGAACCTGGGTGGTAATTCCCAGATATGCTCAGAATTAGTCCAAAATGACAAAAAATACACTGAACCCACAGACATTGCCAACATCCTAGCTGACAGGTTTAGCGCAAACTTCTACCCCCCCCCCACCAAAAGGGCAAATATCTATCCCAGCAGAGTGCTGCCCCCCTGACATCTCAGATGCTCAGGTAAGAGCCGCCCTCTCCAAAGCAAAAAACACAGCATCAATGGGACCAGATGGTGTCCCGGGCTCCATCCTACATGAACTCTAAGAAGAGCTAAACCCAAACATAAAACTACTGTTCAATCTCAGTCTTACTACAGGATATGTGCCCAAAGAGTGGCGTACAGCAACAGTGGTCCCTCTCCATAAAGGTGGTGCCTCAATGGATCCTGGAAACTATCGCCCCATAAGCCTGACTAGCTTGGTCTGCAAAGCTTTGGAAAGGATCATCATGGACCTCATAAATAAAGATATTGGGGACCTACAGACACTGGATCCTACCCAGTTTGGCTTTGTTAAGGGCAGATCCTGCCTCTTAAACCTAGTTGATTTCTTTGAAACAGTCACCAAGGCCATTGACGAGGGGAAGGTGGTCCACACAGCCTACCTGGACCTCGCAAAAGCCTTCGATACAATACCCCACTCGGGCATTATAGATAAGCACACCAGCTTAAATATAAACCCCTATGTCACTAGATGGATTGCAAACTGGCTCAAGGACAGAACCCACATTGTTAGAATTGCTGGAGCCATGTCAGACTCCAAACCAGTTACAAGTGGTGTCCCACAAGGCTCAGTCTTGGGACCTCTCTTGTTCGGTATATATTTCTCGGAGGTACAGGCCAACACGGAAGGACTGTGGCTGACCAAGTTCGCAGATGACTGCAAACTGGGCATCATAATCGACTCTCCAGCCGACACAAGCATCCTCCAAAAGGGCCTCATAGAAACAGACAACTGGTTCCAGAGCCATGGCCTCAAGCTAAATGCCAAAAAGTGTATAGTCATCCCCTTTGGCAAAAACAAAGTACCCACAAATTACCACATAGGTGGTAATCCATTAAGTACAGAAGAAGTAATTAGGGACCTGGGGACCCAAGTTGATAGCAATCGCTCATTTCTCAACCACGTGGCCAAAGTGGTTAGAAAAACATTTTATATAGCCCATCTAATCATGAAGGGATTCACATCTAGATCAGGGGAGGTCTTCGTGCCTCTTTACTCATCCCTCATCAGGCCCATAATTGAGTACAATGCCCCTTTTGGAATGTACCTTACCAGACACCTGCAGCAACTGGAAAGACCCCAAAAGTACCTCATCAAGAGGATCAAAGGGCTCAAACAGATGCCATATGCTGCCCGGTTAAAGAAACCCCAGCTCTACTCAGTGGCATACCGCCTGTTCAGAGGCGATTTGTGCCTGACGTATAAAGCCATGTCCAACCCGGAATTAATGGACATGCTGCACCTCAGAAAATCCAAATCCCATCGAGCTACATGCTCGAGAGACTTGAACCTCAGCACTGAAATAAATAGGACATGCTGGAGGGACAGATTCATAACCCAGAGGCTCCCTTCACTCTGGAATAAAATCCCAGTCCAGGTTAGGCAGAGTCCCTCATTGACTCTCTTCAAGAGGAATCTTGAGTGGATGGGAGATCGTAGGTTTACCCCGAGTATCACTTCTGTGTCACTGTTAGACAGAGGCACAGTATACTAACCTCGAAAAAGGGCATAGCAAAATAAATTTAAAATGGGTGGCGAAAGCCAAGCACATTTTGGCTAGGCTTATAAATGCCCTAGGGCAGATAGCCTAGTATGAACATATGAACCTATGAACCTATTAGAAAACATACTTCCCTGGACTTCACAAAACATAGATAACGAAACCATCATCTTAGGTGATGTAAACATTGATTGGTTAGACATTGCCCACAACAATCCCTCAAAAAACATAAACCTTTACAACTTCTCCCAACTAATTGAAGACATCACCAGACCCCACAAAAATAACATTTGGGGCTACACAAAAAACTGGATATTAGTGTCCCACCCTAACAATATCATCACTGCAGGCATACTACCTAATACCATTAGCGACCACCACCCAGCATATATCCTACGCAAAACCACCCCAACCCCAGGGCAGCACCAATACAAATCAACCAGAAATTTGACTAAGTTCCAACCATCCATATTTAATGAAACCTTAGCTAAAGTAAATTGGGAACCCCTCAAATCCCTGCCATTTCATGAGGCTGTTGAGTTCTTTAACTCAACATTCCTAGACATCCTAAATAGGCAAGCACCCACTCACCAAAAACAAATAAAGCATAACCATTCAAGCTGGCTCTCAAAATCTACCAAAGAATTCATGTCCACAAGGGATAGAATCTGGAAATCATGGCAGAAAAACAAAGACCCCTCAACTCTACTACATTACAAGCAACTCCATAACCAGGCAAAACATCTAATAACCACTGATAAAAAAGCCCACTGCCTCCACCTACAAAGCCAACATAAAAATAATCCCAAAAAATTCTGGTCCTCCATCAACCATCTATTACATCCAGGTTCTCAAAGCAATCCATCCCCTGACCCACAAATAATCCCCATTGAACTTGCTACCCTCTTCAGTTTCTATTTCAATGACACCATAGCTAACCTAACCGCCACCTTTCCTACAGTTAACAGCACCACCACCAAGACAGCTGATGACCAAATCATCCCAGAAAAGAATCCTACACACAACTCTAACCTAAAATTCTCCCCCATACCCATTGCCACAAAAAAACTTTTACTTAAGCTTAAACCTGTACTCTAGCCCCTGACAATCTACCCCTACACTTCCTGCAGCTAGCTGCAAACTTTGTAGCTTATCCCATCAGCATACTCATTAACAGATCAATTAAAGTGTCCCTTGTCCCAGAATTCTGGAAAAAAGCATTCATTCTCCCTTTACACAGAGGTGGCACCAACACAGACTCCACAAACTTTTGACCCATAGCTATTCTCTCACCCCTCTGTAAAATACTGGGAAAATGCAACCATGCCCAACTCCTCAACCACCTGCTTGAAAATCAAATTCTGTCACCCACTCAGCATGGTTTCATACCAGGGCACAGCACCTCTACAGCCCTCCTCTCCTTCCTTGGTACAGTTAACTGGGCATGGGATTCTGGTAAAATAATTGCTTCTTTTCCTAGACCTCTCCAAAGCTTTCAATACCATTTCCCACACTATCCTCCTCTATAAACTATCTACCCTCCACATTTCCCCACTTACCCTACAATGGTTCAATAGCTATCTCTCCAATAGGCAGCAATCTGCCAAATGGCAACAGTCTTACTCTCCCTTCCTCAATACTTCCACAGAGGTACCCAAGGCTCCATACTTGGTCCTGCCTTATTTAGCATCCTTATTAACAACTTTCACACCACTCTCCCACAATGTTCAGTAATACAGTATGCTGATGACTCCACAATAATATGCACTGCAAATTCCAGCTCTGAACTCCAGCAGATCACCCAGAATGCCCTCACCTCTACCGAATCTTAGATGCTTAACAATCATCTTGCCCTAAATCCAAACAAAACTAAACTAGTAATTTTTACCCCAAAGAAAATCACTACATTAGATAAAAAACTCTTCACTATACAAGCCCAAGACAACACCACTATAGAAGTTGTCCAACACACTAAATTACTAGGCATTGTTATAGAAGAAAACCTAAACTTTGACCTACACATAAACAGTAACATCAAAACAACCCACCAAAAGCTCGGCATGCTGTACAGGCACCAACACTTTCTTAGCCTCTCTACTAGACAAAGCCTTGCAACTACATTGTTATTACCCTCTCCTTTATGGTGCCCCTCTCCTCACTACTATCCAAAATTCTACAAAATCCAAACTTGATATGTGTTACAATACAATAGTCAAATTTGCCACCAAGGCCAAATTCTCATCCCACTATTAACTCACTGAAACAATTAGACTGGTTATTAATCCCCCACCAATTCTCATTCACCCAGCTAACTACAAGCACACAAAATAATTTAGAGACCCACAGACTGTCCTGCTCTCTCAACTCTACTTGCCAAATACCAACCCAGCAGGCAACTAAGATCTGAAAATCATCTACTTCAAAAAGTAGAAAAGCCCACCTTACCGGCTGGTGAACTGCTCTACTCCTTCTCTGTCAGCAAACTATGGAACTCGCTTCCTCCTTCTATAAGAAACATGGGCAACACCACCACCTTCAAACAAATACTGAAAAATCATCTCAACCCTTCCTGGTTATGTACCTGCTCTATAACCTAACCTCTTCCTTCTCTTTATTGTGTCTTTTGGCTTTTCCCGGTTAGGGGTCGCCACAGTGGAACTCCAGTCCACTAATGACTGGTAGTAGATTTTTACGTGCTGGCTTGCCAGGCCTAATGCACAACCTTCAATGAAGGAATGCCCATTAACGCATGTCACCACACAGAAGACACTCTAACTGAGAATCGAACGAGCAACGTCTAACTATGAGGCGGCAACGCTATCACAGCACCACCACCACCGCAGTCTCAACTAAATTCCTGTGCTTTTTACTACTAGTGACTGATGATACTTTCTCCATATTTTTTTTTTCTTTCATCACTTTTTGATACTGGTACAATAATGCTGATTAATTTATCTCCATTTTTACCACTCTGAATTCATCTGGCAACCAACTAAATTCCTGTATTTATGTATATATTCTATATATGTTACTGTAATCAAACCAACTAAATTCCTGACTTATGTATATACTCTGTATATATTACTGCGACCACTATGTGCAACACTGTTTCTACTTCTCTACCAGTTAATGTTTGTTTTTTTTCTGCATCTATGTTCTTGTCAGAACTTTTCTCCCTGGGCCTCCACCAAAAATGGGCTCTTTAAGGCCCAGTGAACTTTCCCGGTAAACAAATGCAATAAATAAATAAATAAATAAATAAAAATAAGTTTCTGCTGTCACATGTTGATGTCATTTCTGTACAAATCTCCCATCTTTTACTTGCTTACACTACCAAGTAACAACATGCAAGAATATAGTAACAATCCAGAAGGCAGAATTTGCAAGAAACACACTATTTTAAAACACACCTTTTTAATACTTTATTCCATTAAGCACTTTTGGCTAGAAAATGCCAGCCTTCTTCAGACAGATGGATCATTACTATTTTCTCAGATTTTGGTTCTTAACATGCAAGGATATGCTAGTCATTCATATTATTACATAATACACTCCAGATTCAGCACTTACCTTGTAAATCCAGCAGTTACAGCAGTTTTAATTCAGGGCTAACTCTGTCGGATGCAAGCAGTACACAGCCATCTCATGGGTAGGTATAGGTTGTGAGCATTGCCTGACATCAATGTTACTATATGTATATGCATAGGAGGAAGGTTTTAGCCCCTTAAGTGGTGAGTGAGTATGCTATGCATTGTCTCTTAGCCAATGTGAGGGCATATTGAGCATGCCTACATTTGTCTACACCCACAGCAGGTGCTGGTTCCCCCTCTGACTCTTCACATGTGTGGCTGTGGTGGCCTTGCCATTGATGGTGGGTTGTGTGCCCCTTCCCCTTGTTGATCCTGCTGAAGCTGTTTTCTCAAGGTGAGGTTGTGTAGCATTGCACATCCTGTGAAAATGTCAGTACATGTATATGGATTGTACTACAGAGCTCCCTCAAATGTATCTAGGCAGCAGAACCGTGACATCAGCAGCCCAAACACACGGTCTATGATATTTCTGGTTTGAGCATGCGTCTCACTATAGCATCTTTCAGCAGGTGTGTGTAAATTTCTGATGGGTGCCATCAACCATGGTTCCAGTGCATAACCTGCATCCCCCAGTAAATGACCCTGTAGGATATCTCACCTAGTGAACATCTGATACAGCTGGGAGGTGTGCCAGATATGTGAGTCATGGTAACTGCCAGGGTTGCCAGCACACAGATTCAAGATGATTCCCTTGGCAATACACATGACATGGCAGTTAATAGAGTGGAAGCCCCTTCTATTAATGTAGAGCCTTCCCTGTTCCCTGGGTGATGCCTTGGTTTCTATATGTATACAATCTATGGCACCCAGTACTTCAGGGTAGTGTACTACAGGGTAGAACTCCTGCATATATCTAACCCTATCCTCAGGAGTATAGGGAAATATATGTGATCACTGGCATGTTGTAGCATAGCACTCGGGAACTGATGGAGGTTCCTGGATGCTGTTGCCTGTGACACCCCCAGCATGTTCTCTGTTGGTCTCTGAAAGGTACCTGTAGCTAAAATTTTAAGTGCTACACATTCCTTCTTCTCCAGTGGGATGGGTGCCTCTCTGTTTGCCCTATCTCAGAGTCGATGATGACAGAGGTTGCAGAATTCCTGTAGTGTGCCTCTCTCCACCCTGTAGCACTCTACAATTTCCAAATCATGTAGGTTGTGATAAGTTACCCAGGGTCTGAAAACTCTTCCCCTTTTTGGCCTAGGTCTATTAGCAGTAGCAGCAGCAGCACCAGCATAGACTTCAGCCTGCTGCACATACACATGAATTAAAGCAACAGCAGCCCCAGCATTCATTCTGTTTATACTTCTTTCCGTAGCTGTATTCCAATAGGGTTTTCGAATTTGCAGAGAAAACCAGCACTGAGTCTACACATTTGCTTTATAGCTTGTTGAATAGTTCCTCCAGCTTGGATTGATTGATTATCATAAAAGTCAGCTACTTATGCTGTAATTTGCATGCCACAGTGTTTACCCTGTTTGCGCAGCTGTGCATGGCTCTACAATCTTGTAGAGATGCTTACTGAATCCAAAACAGTGCACTATGCACGCACTGTGTAAATGGACCATTTAGGTTTTATTGAATCTGGCCGCCTGTGTTTACAAAGTATAGCAAACTATTTGCTTAAGCTGTGCTGATAAGGTCAATAAAAAGGTTGAAAAATGCATGTGTACAATTAGTGGGGTTTGGCTTTGTTGGCCTGAATGTAAACATAAAAACTTAAAAAGTAGAAAAAGTGATAGACACTTGATGCCCTTAAGGTACCATTTGAATATATCTTATGCGATTCTACCACAGGAGTTTAAGATCGCACACAATGAAAACTCTAGTTTGGCTGAGTTTTTCTTGGTGCTTTTACTATATATATATATATATATATATATATATATATATATATATATATATATATATATATATATATATATATATAAAATCATTGTGCACCATTGAAGACCTATAAGCCAGTTGCCTTTCCACTGAGAATTATCACATTTGTTATATGCCTTCTTGTTTTCTATGTTTTTTGTTAATTTGTTCTTGAACTTTGCTTCCTACTCAAAACTTCTTGCTCATTGCAATTCTTTACAATTTTTATTAAATTTTCTTTTATTTTATGTGGAATGTTTCTATGGAAAACAAGGATGTATGTCTTGGCACAATATAACCTTTTTAGATGGATACTCCATCAGACTGGTATCTCACAATTAGATGAATTAGCGTATTTTGTTTTACCAACTGCATCTAAAGCAGAATTACAAATTTCTGGAAATAGATTCCACCCATGAACATGCTTAGTTGAACAATAATCATTCGACCAATCAGTGTTGTCTGCTTCTAATCAGTTCTTCTATAGCAACATTATAACAGCTGTTGAAAGTAACATTAAGGAAAGGATAATATACATAGATTTTATTCTGACCATAAGCTACTATAGCAATAACCCACGCCTGGGTGTGGGTAATGCTGGATTTACCCACGGTTGGTGTGATTTGGTCACGAGGATGAAGCCCGAGTGGCCAAACAAAGCCAACCGTGGGTAAATCCAGCATTACCCAACACCCAGAAGTGGGTTATTGCTATTATACAATGACATTATTTAAGAAAAAAAATAATTACTTTTCTTAAATAATGGCATTGTATAATGCCTCCTTGCTGCCCTTCCGCAACTGTCAGGTATTCTGTGGCAGTTCTGATGTACTGCGCATGCGTATGCCTACGCAGTACATCAGAGCTATGGGCAAAAGCAACGGAGAAAGCAAGATCTCCATTGCTTTTTACAAACTGTTTCGCTATGTTAAATGGGTTTAACATAGCGAGACAGCTTTAAAAAAAGCAACGGAGTCTCCATTGCTTTTTTAAAAGCTGTCTCGCTATATTAAACCCATTTAACATAGCGAGACAGTTTTGAAAAAAGCAACAGAGAAAGCAAGATCTCTGTTGCTTTTTACAAACTGTCTTGCTATGTTAAAGGAGTTTAACATAGTGAGACAGCTTTAAAATAAGCAGCGGAGAATCTCTGTTACTTTTTTAAAGCTGTCTCGCTATGTTAAACTTGTATAATAGGGAATGACAAGTAGTCTTTGGAAACTGTTTGGGAGTGGTTATGGGATATAGCTAGGAAGCCTCCCCAGTGTCCATCATCAGTCTGTATATTTTCTAAATACATATGTCCAACATAAAGATCCCAGCATGTTTTTGCTATGTTTTCTCAATCAGAAGCTCTGAAAATATATCACTAATAATGAATATAACATGCATTTACAAAAATGCCTAAATTTGGGCTTATGGGCAGAGGCAAATAACATGATTATTAATACTGATAAGACTAAAGATTTGCAGTTTGGCATACTCAAGATATTATGTAAATGCAAGGTATATGGAAAGGAGGTGAACATTTTTAAACTATTTAGGGACTTAGGAGATTTTGTAGACAATAATGTAAGATTTAGTCACCATGTTAAACATGCGGTAAAAGAATGTAGTAAAATCACAGGTTGTCAGAAGAAATTTATGAAATCGATGGGTGAGAATCTGTTTAAAACAGTGTTCATTTCCCTAATTAAGCCTAAAGCTGAACATTGCAGCCTACTAAGGAACCAACAATTTTATGTCAAACATATACTACAAGTATTTATTAGTATTTCTATTTATAATGTTAAGGCTGTTTAGATTTGATGATTTTATATAACTATTGTGTTTCTCAGTCATGCCTAATGATCACTATAATATAACAGAATTACTTACTTGAGTACTCCAGAAACATTTTGTCAAAGAAGGTGTGGTACGTATATGTAGTCACTCAACAAGGCACACAGTTGCAAATTTCATCTTTAACATTTGTCACATTATAATGTATTTGTTAATACCCAGTAATTATTTGTTCTTATTTTTTGACTTCCAAGTTGGATGAGACTTATCAAGTCAATATCATGCACATTTTCATATGTCTGTATTATTTTATTATTTATGTGTCAGAAAATGAAGTAAACCCCTGCT
>NC_056725.1:364268908-364486408 GCF_019279795.1 Protopterus annectens
CAGAGTCCAGGAGCCCTATGAGGACAGTCCGAGCAAACCTGATCTGGACCTAGAAAAGGAATCTACTTTGCTTGGTGAAGGTGTGTACAGATGACCAAGTTGCTGCTTCAAGTATATTTCTAGTGTCCATACCTTTCCAGAAAGCCCCAGAAGTAGCCAGAGCCTTTGCAGATTGAGCCCTGACTTTGTCTAGAAGTGTCTAGTTATGTGGAGAATAGCAAAAATCAACAGCATGAAACAGCCATTTAGACATTTCCTCTTTTGACATGATTGTCCCCTTTTCTTACCTTAATAGGAAATAAACAGTTGATTAGAAGTCTTGAAGATTTTGGTCCTGTCGATGTAATAGCCAAGTTGCATATGGGCATCAAGAGTGTGTAAAATTCTTTCTCCCTTATATTTAGGTTCTGTGAAGAAAACGGAAATGGCTCACCTGGCTCAATGTAAACTCTGGAACCATCTTAGACATAAGGGTCTGTCCTGGTCCTACGTAACTTGTCTGCAACAATACTTTGCTCTGACAGAATGTGGGTAAGACTGGATGGCCAGATTGTCCTGAATTGTTTGTTTCTACACTACCATAGATAGTCTAGAAAGGTGGTAGGACCTGGTTTCCCTTCTTTACTTTAACTACAATAACACTCTGGTGTTGTCTGTGAGTTTTACCATAGGGGGTGGAGTCAAAGGTTTGTGTAACTCATTGTTCACAAACCCCAGCACTCAAATCTAAAATGAAAGGGGGTACTGGTGTTGGGACCAAACTGATTTTAAAAAATAAATCACGTTTCCTCATGTGAAGTCTAAGAAAAAGAATTATTAAAATAGCAATGGCCACAAAACCTAGAATTCTGAGATTCCATTGCAGATGTTACTGACTGATTGGAAAATATCAGAAACTACTCCTTGTATCACTTCCCTTTGTCCTGTGGAAGAAAAGCCGCCATGATGGATATGTCCAGAATATATCTTAGAAACACTATCCTGTGGAATGGAATGAAGAAAAATTTCTCTGAGTTTACCGGAAACATTTTTTTTTGGTTAACCCAAGCCAGAGCTCTATTCTTGACAACATATGAAAGAAACTGCAACTATAAGGCAGTTGACTAAGTGTGGGGAAATGTGAATGCCCCACAATCATTACCAGGATATTACAGGAGCCATGCACTTTGTAAATACTCTTGGTGCTGCTGGCAAACCAAAGGGCAAAGTAGACAATTGTGAAATGCAAACCAGACACAGAAAAATATAAAATGAATCTGGAATTTCTGAGAACTGGAGTTTGATGAGAAATCTTGAGAGGTAGAATGAGAGGTAACAGAGAATATAGAGAGGGCTTTTTGAACTTTTGGGTTTTGATCTGAAGGATTAAAAAAGAAAGGTCTAGGACAGGTCTCGAGTTGGTACCAGAAAGATTCGTAAATAAAATCCTTAGCATCTTTTATCTTGGGGAACAGGTTCTATAACAACCAGAAACAGTATATGATCCAGGGTAGGAGGGAACAGAAGGTTTGCCTGAAAGAATGAAGGGGAATTCCTTGAAAAGCAGGAAGGAAATTCCACTGCCAGTTGTAGCCTTTTTGAATAATTTTCCTAATTTAAGTGTTTGATGTTATCTGGTGTCATAGAGGAAAGTGAAGACCAAGACCTTAGGAGGTCTTATAGGATTGCTAGGGTGGGGAGGGGACAACTCATGGAGACATATAGGCAGTCTATTTTTTTTAGATTCTTCTTGGTTTTTGGAGAACCTTCCTTTCTTATTTGAACCTCCCTGCCGTTGCTTTCTGAAATGTTGTTTGAATGTACCTAATCGAGATTGTGTATTCTGTTTTCTGAAAAAGGAACCTGAAGTGGTAGAAATGTTTCTATTATATTTTTGGCAAGGAGAGTAGAAAATGTGGGTAACCCAGTGAAATGCATTCCCTTTTATTTATTTATTTATTTATTTATTTATTTTACATTTGTTTACTGGGAAAATCTGACTGGACACAGGTCCTTTTTCAGTGGAGGCCAGGAGAGAAAAGCTCCACATTTAATTAATCAATCATAAAACAATGTACAATAACAAATGACAAACTACAGAAAATTAAATGATAAAGTACAAAAAATGGTACAGGAGAATAGCAACTAATACAAAAATAGTACGTAGTTCACAGTAATACCAGAGAATACAATGCGATACAAAGAAGGAACATTTGAAAGTGGTTGTTCGCTACTGAGGAAAGGAAGTTGGGCCCCCAAGTAGGGTTACAGGGACAGAGCCAGGAATTTGAAAAGTGTGTTTTGAGTAGCTTTTTTAATTGTGGGATAGAGCTGTTGTAAACAAGAGAGCCTTGGAGTTTATTCCACAATTTGGAAATATAGTGTGAAAATAATGATTCACCGGCTGCGTTGGTTGCTTTGGGGACCTGTAGGAGGGATTTTTGGAAGAGCGGAGATATCTAGAGTAGTTGTATAGCTCTTGGAGGTTTTGAAGAGCTGGAGTTTTATCTGGGTGATGGAGGATTTTGAGAGCGAAAGTTAGTTGATTATAGTGCATTAATTGTGGAAGTTCAAGCCAGTTTAGTTGTCTAAGTGATGTGCAGTGATAGGATCTATGTCATTGGCAGTGGTGTAATGGGTAGCACACCTCTCTCGGGTGCAGAGAGAAATAGATTATATTCCCATACACATTAGATCAATTGCTAACACTGCAGTGCAGCATAAGGGAGGGTACTGCACTCCTGAGTGTGTCGTTTTTTGGATGTTACTTTAAACAAAAGGCCCATCTGCTTGAGTTGGTGGCAACTTAGGTGAATTCAAAACATCCAATAGCACCTATCAAAAAGAGTAATGGTCCTTATTTATATAAAAAAAATAATTCTTATTCACAACATATTTACAAATATTTGCAAATGTACAAATATATAGCTATACAAATATATGTATATGGATTCACTTCATAATCTCAAAATACTGAAATATCGAATTTCAGTATCTTGAGACCATGAAATCGAATCCACAAAACACCAAAACAATAAAACCCCGAACCCAAAACCGCAAAATTCAAAACACCGAACAAACCGCACACACTACACCATACATACACCACAACACCCACATCACAACAGAAACAAACAAAACTAAGCACATACACACCTCATACACACATAAGCAGGGGGGCAAGCCCCCATTCACCCCCCATGTGGGGGTCTGCACCCCCACACCCCCCTTACTTATATATACTAACTCCGAGATCGCACAAACAGGAAACAAAACCAAACTCACACACACACACACACACACACACACATTCTCCAGTCCCTCACACACACATCAAACATATCAGCTCACTCACATGCACTCTAATTCCCACTCAAAACCTTTACAAAACGCTCACTTACCTGACATAACACCTAGATCCACACACGGCACTGTGCACCATCAACAAACAATCCCGGACATTACGTAGCATAAGGCCATAACCGCCAATTCGAGATATTCAAATTCATGATTATGAACTTTCCCTATTGCAAACATTCGGCTTTAATAGTCTCAAGATACTGAAATTATGCATTTCAGTATTTGGAGATTATAAAGTGCTCCCATGTATACATATTCATAATTTTCTTTACAGTCATACTAAATGTTCATCCTTATTAGAACCCCACTCCTCTTCCATAACCACAATCTGATTCTACTTAATATTGTTGCTAAAGCTATTTATCATTAAACATTGTTTAATTTATTCTTTCATTTGGTTTACTATCAAATGTGTGAACATCAAAAAGAATTCTGAGCAAAAGGCCGACTCACATGTCTGATTTCAGAATGCTGAAAAGGTCAAAATGTTGCAAACACAATTCCTGTTACAAATTCAACCTTTGTCAACATCCGTAGACTGCAGCTCTATACTGCATATCATGTAAAGTAAAGATGTTGGATGGGGCAAGCCCCCCTGCACCCCTCCATGTGGAGGGCTGCACCCCCACACCCCCCACAGTTTATATATTCCAACTCTGAGATTGCACTACAGTGCAGAAAAGGGTATATTTCCCAATCCACACTGTACCGTGATCTCTAGTTATAAGGTCAACCACATATGTGTGAATGCACAGTGCATTTACTGAAGCAGAGACTCGCAAACATGAAGGTTCGGCAATACGGGATTCAGCCAACTGTAATTCAATATCCCGTGTTCGCCAAACCTTCATTCATTATTGTAATGGTAAACCATTTTATTCTCCTATAACCCATATGACATAAAATAACTTTTTAGCTATTCTTTTAACTTATTTACTTCTATTCTTATAATATCCATATTGAATCATATCCATGTTTATTTTATCCAACTTTTTTATATCTTCAAAAAAGTCTTCTTTACATAGTTTTCCCCATAACTTTTTTACTCTTTTGCATTTCAAAAACAAATGTTCAGTAGTTTCTTCTTTTTGCCAGTATAAACATATTCCATCATTTTTCTTTTTATATGTCATATTTCCTTTTACTGGTAATTACTAATCTATTACTAGTCTCCACAAAAAATCTTGACATACTACCTTCTGATTACATCATTTGCTTCTTATTTTGATAGCTTTAATTTTTTTCATGTGTTAAATTTTCCCATGGTTTTACATAGTAGTGTTTTATCATTACATTTTTACACCATACATCTTTATCTTTTTCTATATCATCGATTTTTGTTTTTCACAAAAAATATTTTTGGTAACATTTTTTCTTAATTTATGCACTTTTTTTCTCTTTTACTCTTTTTTACCATACTTATATGTTTATAATTTTACTACTAATCTCTCATTTTTTTCTTTTATCCATTTGAACACTTTGTACAAATTTAATGAAGCAGCATATGCCATTGAGTTAATTAAAATTAAACCTCCTTCCTCTTTATTTAAATACATCATTGTCTTATACTACACTTTATATGCACCTCTTGGCTTAGCCAGCCATTTACAAGTCTGTTTATTTTATTATTACTATACTCTGATACACATAATTTCCTAACTTTATCACTTATATTATATTCTTTCATTATTATGCATTCAGTTTCATGTCCAGTTGCATCAAATGCCTTATTAAGGTCTCATATCATGATTTTCACTTCTTCTTTTCTATTCATAATATCATCCACAATCTCTCTAACTATTGCTAATCATTCTTGACATTCCCCTTTATACTGTATATATTCTTCCATAATATTTTCAAATCATTTTTACATTATTTTCATAAAGATCTTATATTATTCAATACTATTGGTCTCCAGTTTTTGTCTTCTACATTCTTTCTTCCATATGAATTTAAGTATTCCACTACATAATTCTTTATACATAAAACCTTCATTTAACCATTCATTTAACCAGTCATTCAAAATCTTTATTTTTTTTTCCCATTCTGCAAATTATTTTGCCAATCCCTTAAATTTGTATACACTGCATACCCCTATTCCACCTGTTATTGTAGCTGAATACATTTACTTGTTCTCATACTTTATCTAGCTCATATATATAAATAATTCTCCTTTTTCAACCATTTATTCTCTTTTTCTGTTAACTTTTCTATTTTTCATGTTTTTCACTACCTTCTTTTTTCTTTAAACATTTATTCTACATATTGTCCTGCACTATTCATAATCTTTTTCTTTGTATTTCTCATTTTACATTTTTTATTTCTCTCATTATACTGACATCTTCCTTTTCTCATCTTCTTAAGTAACTTAATACTGTTTTTCTTTTTCCATGTAAAAAATTTTTTGCTTGCATAACAATTCTTGTATTTTTTCATTTCTTTCACATAATTCTTTATCTTTGTCAAAGTACTTTCTATCATGATGTTATAAATCTTCCAATGCATCATTATGTTCTTTTATATTTTTCCATCTCTATTTTTCTCACATCATATTTCCACTGTAAATAACATTTTTTTATATTTTTCCTTAAATACCAGCCACCATTCAGACCAACTTTTATAAAATATTCTCATAATAATAAGATCTTTCCATAATTGTATTAATAATGTTTTTCCTTCTTCATTCATGCATCATTTTATACCTTTGCCTATTTTATATATTCCTTGCTTATATTTATCACTAGCCTATTGGAAGATGATGATAAAATTATGTTTCTACTACCTCCCTTTTTCCTATCACTACATTTTCTGCTACTATTAAGTAATCTATTTAAGTTCTAGGCATAGCCCTTTTGAAACTCCATGAATTTTTGTCCCAAAGTTTTAATTTACCACAGCATAAATCTTCTAACATTTTTTATATTGTTCCCTTTATTTTTACCCTTGCCAAAGGCTCCTGTTATTATACTATTCATATTTATCACTACACAGTCTAAAATCTCATGAAATAAGCTTTCCCTTTCTTTACAACTCATATAAGCATATAGTGTTGTAATTCTATATACTTGTTCTTCCCATTTTAAATCTACAATGGTTAACCTTCCCGTTTTTGCTATAGTTACATCTCTATAGAATACAGCTATTCATTAACATCTCTCATTTCCCAAATTCCAGATTATCCTTCCATCTCATAGCTTCTCTGTTTGTAATCTTTCTTTATTTGGTAAAAATCGTGTGTCTTCTAATATAATTACATCTACATCACATGTATTATGCCATTCCAATATCCCTATTCTTCTTACTATATTATTGATATTATTCACATTTATAGAAGGCAATCTAAAATTTTAATGTTTCCCTTTTCCTTAGATTTATGGTTTCATAACTAATTATTAGGCTAGGTGCCTTAATGGACCATTTTAAGCTTAACCGATTTCCCTCCCAAAGGTGAGAATCAAACACTGTTACTTATGACTGTGAGTTAAACACCTTAACCATTATACCAACCCCCAATCATTAGCTGTATGTTATTTTTCATCCATACTTTTTTCTTTTTACTTTTCCCTTTAAATGTTCTTTTTGTGTCTCTTACCTTTGACCAGCATAATTATTTTTTCTTTTACTAACTCCCAATTTATGTCTTCTTCATATTTCAGAGCCTTTTCTATGTCCTCTTTATTGTTTTCACTCATCTATTTTTTCTTCTATTTTTACTACATGTACATTTTCTTTTCTTTGTTCATTTCTTCTCATTTTCTTCTTTTTCCTTACTCTTATTTTCATTTTTATAATCCATCCATAAAAGTCCAATTTTGTACATGTTGCATGTATAACATTTCAGCTCATATTTTTTGCATCATGTCCTATTTCCCCATAAATATAACATTTTCTTTTATTGCAGTTACTTATCAGATGTTCTTCTTTTCCAAAAATGTTTTTGGGCTGTTCATAGTTTTTTACGACACCCCTATTCCCCTCCACATTCCTTATGCTTGGTATATGTATAATTGTTCTCTTTCTATTTTTAACACAACATTACAATCCCATCTGCCAGCCCCTAAACCCTTTTTATCATAAACATTTCTGATGTCCAGTACTTCTTTACATAATATTTTCAAAAGTCCTTTCAAAGTCTCTCTTTCCACCTCTGTTCAAAATTGTACATTAATATTATTTTTTTGTTTCCCTGTTAAATGCTTATATCACATAAAGATTTGATGGGTTACAGTGTTTTTTTTTTTCATATTCTCCAAGAAAACTTTCCATTGAAAAAAACATTCTCAAATATAATGTCACAAAATGCCTCTTTGTTAGTAAGAACAAATAAACAAATGTTCTTTGCTCATGTGCTTTTACACCCAAAGGCATTACTAAATTGTCCCACACTTTATACCTGTCCATTTCTTTGTTTTCTTTACTTCAAATCCTTATGATATACTTCCACTTTTCCTTTTCTTCTGCCTTCATTTATGCTACTCCCCTTTTGCCTTCTTTTACTTTCGATGCATATGTTTTTTTTTTCATTCTCCACAATTCTTCAGGATTATCTCTGCATTTTCCTTTTGTATTTTCTTCATAATGCCTCCCCAGAAACAGTTCCTTCATTTTCTTGCTTACTCTGCATCACCATTTCTTTAAGTAAGTCATTCCACAACCCTCACAACTGGAGGGTGGTAATTATACATCCTTCATTTGCCCACTCATGTCTATCAAACAGATTTCTTTGAAACATTTCCTCAGAATCTTGTACATGTTCTCCAGTCTCGGCACTGGCCCTCTCTCTCCATCTGCCTCCCTGTTTGTACATGCTGCGTCTGCACCTGAAATGGAAACGAGAAGTGGTCATGCAAAATGGGTAACATTTGCAAGAATGACGAGTAGGGAATGTCCTCAATGCCTGGCCAAATTTCTCATAGTAGTATAAATACCACCTCAGGTCTCCCCTGAATAGAGGCTAATAGCCTAGTGGGACTAACCTGTTCAACAAAGGATAAATAAATTGTCAGATGGAATAGGGCTAGATGCCATATGAAGTTTTGCAGAAGCTGATTCTGAAAGAGAAATTACTTCAGGATCTGACCTGCAATTATAAAAAAGAAATTTGTTGGTCAGAACACACTATATACTTTTTCAGACATTCTGGGAACTGTTGGCTGACTTCAGGTAGAATGCTGACTGCAAAGAAAACATCCTCTAAGTCTGACAACACAGGAAGAATAACTGCCGACAGGAAAATCCATCTGTAACAAATCATATTTTTGCTGGTATCTGCTGTTTCTTTTTGTTCTTATTGAAATAAGTTCTTCCTTCTGATGACTGTATCAGAAAAAAGACAGCTCTTCGGGCATGGAATCTGAAGTACAACTTTCCTCTAAATTAGATCCCCCATTCTGTGGAGTAGAAACTTTAGAAACACATTTTAAGTCTAATTATTGTTCTGCAGTCTGGGAATCATAATCTGTGAGACAGGAAAACCTTTTTATTTATAAATGAGAGGAAGACTAAGCATTTATAGACTAATCGGCTCTAAATAAACCTTTAACAAAGCTCAGCCAATGCTTCTTACCTGCTTTAAGTGAAAATAGATGTTTAGCTTTATGTTTTTTTTTCTTGGAGAGTCTCCAGAAAAGAGCATATTGAAAGATAGTCCCTTTTGTGTTAATGAATTTCCTCAGAGCAACTTAGTGAAGAAGCATTTCCCAGTCCCTACCTCTATGTTGGAAAGAGTGGTTCTTTCTTACTGAAGAAGGGCAGCTGAATAGCTATAGAGTACATGCACTTGTTAGCTGCACAGGATGTGCCTGTCTGCCTCCATCCTAGTCATTAGTGCCCGTACAAGGAGCAACATAGGGACTGGGAAAAAGTGATACGTGGTCTGAGGAACATGAGATAGCCACAGCAGTATCAGTCATCAGTAGCTAAGGTGAAGGGGAAGCCTGAGTCAAGACCAACACCTACCAAGAATATTTTCCGTTCTTGTGGCATGAGAAGTGAATAATCAAATTATAGGGACCTTGGTCTATGTCCTTGCTGCAAAAGATATCTGACTAAAAGCTAGTGGAGCCTTGACAGGATGGACTAACCTCCTGACAGAAAAGTTCAATTGAGAGGTAAGTGTTTAATGACAACCACTGGACACTCAAGCCCCAGCCACTAACAACATTTTTTGACAGAAAGGTAGCATTTTTTCACACAAAATGATAAATTAGATGGGAATCCCCACACCACAGGGAATAAGAACCACTTGTCTATTAAAAAAGATGTCTGATAAGTGGGTAGCAGAGCTTAGGAGAATCAGGGAAACAAGATTCCTCCAAAACCACAAGTCTTAGTGACTAGCCACAATTTTTGAGAGAAAAGTAATTAATTTTTGATAGAAAAGTATTTTTTTTGCCCAAAAAAAATATTTGAATGGTATTTCCCACAACAATTATGATAAAACATGTAAGATTTGAGGTAAAATTTTCAGTGACAGACACTAAAACCCCAGTTCTAATCTCTAGCATAAATTTCTGAAAGAAAAGAAAATACTTTCTCCTCAAAAAAATGAAGAAGTGGAGCGTATTTCCCTAAGGGGTAGTTATCTGCCAAACCTTGGAGAAGTGTGAAATGACTATTGATCACTGAAGCCCTTAGGGAACAGAGTACTTTTACGGCAAAAAAGTTCTGAAGTTTTGGTGCCCTAGTCACTGTCTTTATACTGCAGTTCTCAAGATGTACTGTGGCTATGGTGTCTGGAAGGGACCTTAAAGCTTTGGAAGATGGACAGTCAGTCCATTCACTGGTCCCATATAGCTTAGCCTGGTCCCATATAGCTTAGCCTACTGCAGCAGTGATCTAATGATGAAGATTAGATTTTCATTTTTGTTTTTTAGTAACAGAATTATCCATTAAGGTCTGGAAAACTGGAGAGACTTTCCACAACAATAGCTAGCTACTGTTCGTTTATCAGTGGCCGTGTATGCATGGACCTGGTACCATTTGCTTTTTATTTTACATCTGATGGGATGATTTAATTTACATATCTAAGGAATTGACTGAATATTCATTTGGAAAAATGGGAATTTTCATGCACATTTTACAAGGTCTAGTATACTTTTAATAAAGATGAGTTTGCAAGAAGTGAGGTTTAACATATAGTTTTCTAAGGTGGAGCATCTGGCAGTTTGATGTTATTGTGTAGTTTACTATGCAGCTAACAGTGATGATCATTACAATTTAAAGTGCTGCAGATTTCTTTTTTTGTTAGTTGATGATCACTGTTGTTTAAGGATGGCTTTGGGTGGATAAGACCTTACATGGGGTCCCACTATAGTGGTGGTAAGGGCAAATGTATAAACAGATACTGGAAACTAATCTCAGATATGTTTTTCTTCTGGAAAACAGCATTCCAATTCCCAGTTCTCATATCCCAGGACTTTTCTGCCACTTAAATCACAGGAGGTGTAAAACATACCATCACAGTTTGTCTCCTTGTGGGAGAACTAGAGGGTAACAGTGTCAACTTTGGTCATAGTGAAATGTTAGGACTACAGGATGGTAATTTAAACATTATTTAAAGTGAAGTGCTCCAGCAACAAAGATATGCAGCTGAATAGTAAAGACTGAGATGACAGTCTGCATATATTAAACTATGAATCAGTAGCACATTTTGTGAATGACAAATGCTGCTCCTAAATACTTTATGAAGGCAGAGACTATAAGGCAGGGAATCTTCTGTGGATTGTCCTTTTTCAGAGAAATATGAGCAGCCAGTTTGATTTTTTTTTTTTTGTTTGTTTGTTGTTTTTTAATTTAAGGATTAAGTTACTGAATAGTAAGAGACATGAGTATAGCTTGGCATCCTCTATATTTAAAAGTAAAATGTTCTGGTGTTTAGTGAGTATATGCAAGGGTTTTCAAAACAAAGATGGATGTAATAGGTTTTCATAGATTCACAGATTTACAGGTAATTAGTAGTCTATCTACACTTGTGGGCCATTTTAAGCGTAGCTAATTTCCTTTTTGGTGCTTGAATTAACCTATCCCATTTGGTGTTAGACTGGCTTAACCCATCCCATGGTCGATAGTTATATATTACCCTTGGTGAGAATAACTGTGGCCATACTAGAAATTTTGAGGGGATCTACACATAGGTTCATAGGTTCATAGGTATGTTCTAGGCTAATGGCCCTGGAGACTTTACAAGCCTAGCCCATAGAAGTGTCCTGCCAACTAAGCCCACATGGGATAAAGAAATTTGGAGCTGCCTCTGTCCGTTGGTAGGACAGGAGGAAGTCCTGAGGTAAATTTTATATTACCATCCATAGATCCAAGCTGCGCTTAAATATGGGCAGGAATGAGCTTTGTTTTACATAGATGAGGAGTTTGTTCCAAAACAGTAGTATCTTCCAGGAAATATGCCTGTCCCTCCAAGCTGTTCTACTGAATCAAGTCAGCAAGTCAAATGGCATCAGAAATACCCAGTCCAGGGATCTAAACCTCTTTTGCAACATAAATAGGACATGTTGGAGGGTCAGGTATGTGTCTCAGAGACTACCACTTCTAGGGAACAGTCTTCCAATCCATGTGAAGCCGAGTTCCTCCCTACACTTATTCAAGTGAATCAGGAATCATAAATGTACCCCTGGTTTGCTGCTTATATCACTGATAGAAAGAGCAAGCATGTAAGTGCTTGCCTATGCTACACTCACTATAAAAAGAGCTGTATCTGAACCAGTCAAATACATTTGAGAAGCATGGCTAGGCTTAAAAAGGCACTGACTGAATGGTTATTAGCCTAGCAGCCACCTATGATCTTTGGGCCTGATGATAAAGTTAGCTACATGAAGATAACATTATTTAACAGAAAAGATGGAAGACTGCAAGCAGCCATAAGGGCAGGAGGCTGGTATGGGGATGCATTATCCTATATGTTTAAAACAGCTTAGTAGGGACATGATTTTACTCACTTCAGAATGAGATGAGTACAGAAAATGGTACTGGGAGAAGAGAGGAGGTACACAGCTGAGCTCAATAATAGATAGAGATACACAGTCAATGGACATCAAGTTTCTATAGAAATTTGATCTAGGAGCCATCTAGGTACCAGTCAGACAGAATGCATCAGGTTGAAGTGGATTTAGGCTGGTGCTACTTACATATATGATCAGAGCTGGATCCAGAATTAGGCAACTAAGCCCACTGACTGACAAATTTACATTTCTTCTTTGAGAACTCACTCTGCATGCATTACATTTCTTCTTTAAGAATGCATACAGAGTGTGTTACTTAGTAACATCTGTGCATGCATCTTTAGTACAAAGCATGCATATTTCCACTGGAGAGGAGTGTGTGATTTTTCAGTTAACAGACAAATGAGATTATTGGAATGGAGAACGAAGAAGCAAACATGGAGCATTTTCCAGACAAAGTTAGTGAAGAAAAGTGTGTGTGTGTGTGTGTGTGTGTGTGTGTGTGTGTGTGTGTGTGTGTGTGTGTGTGTGTGTGTGTGTGTGTGTGTGTGATGCCCTAGTTAGGAGGTGGGTGACAGAATACCTCTCAGCTGTCCAGATTTTCTCAGAACGTCTAGTTTTTTTTTTTTGCCTAATATTTTTGGTTTGTTTCTCATAAAATTGTAGTTTTCTGACAAATCACTGGTAAATTATTGAGGATTGAAGTCAGAGAATAATGGCAGACATTTCAGTGTCACACTTCATACCCTTCAGAAAATTCATGCTAATGCAAAGCCTGTTATTCTAAGAAGTTTCTGTTTGTAAGAGCAATATTTAAAAAGTGTCCCTATTTCTGGGCCTTTGTTCCCCCATTGTTTATGGTTGTGTCCAGATTTCTTGCTCTAACAGGTTGAGAGGTATGGGTGACAGGTTAGTTAATTTAACCAGGATCAAGCCCTGTAACTTCGTCACAGAAGACAAAAGCCCAAGCCCTCTACACCTACCACCACAGTATTAGTTTTAGTACATTTTGAAGGAATTATGAACTTCAAGGGAAAAGAAGTTTACTGCTGCACATGCTATCTGTTTTCAATGCATAACTGTTTTGTTAAGCAAATGGTCATTATTGTTTGTGCTAGAGAAGTTGTCAGCAGTTTTAGTAGCACAACAGGTTGCATACTTGCTTTTGATGCAGGTTCTATTCTCACATCATATAGATTGCTGATACTGTATATACTTTAAGGGTGGGGTGGGGTGTTGCAGTCTTGAGTATGTCCTTCTGTTGTAGATTTGCCATCCATTCCCTACTGCAATATTACCAGCTTACCATTTTTTCTTAATGTAACATAGGTAATGTATTCTTCAAAGGCAGCAGGCATTGACTTTGTAGACGAAACACTGAAATGTAAAGTTCTTTGCTAGTAGCAACCTCTTCATTATTTAAAGGTATCTGTAATGTGGAATTATTCAGATAAATTTTACTTCTGCAGATATTGTGCATATTTATTGACACTGGTGGATTGTAATGGCAGAAGTATGAGGGGCCTTTGATGGTTGAAACGTTCTGAAATGGGCAGTTGTGTCATTATTAGTTCATATGTTTTATTTCATTGCATACTAGAAAAATGTTCAAACCTACAAATTTAAAACACATTCTAACCAGTGGTGCTGTATTATACAAAGAATATAATTTAATACAAGCAGGAAGATGTGTGTATGGTCCTAAATATGTGCAAGGGGCCTGTGGTTTGAAAACAGCCCAAAGGTAAACGTAATTCACTGACCAGATATATTTCTTTGAATGTGGCTTTCAATTTCATTTCAATGAAGGCGAGTTTCAAGCACAGAAAAGTTTACTGTCACTGCTAGGTCTTATTTTATTGCAAGGCTGTATTGTTTTGTTTAGCAAATGTGTAACAGTGTTTGTACAATAAAATTTGAAATAAAAGTTTTGAATTCAATCCAAGTATCTCTGATCATTGTAGACATAAAGAAGAAAATAGTGTGCACACTGCCAGGTTTGAATAGTGTTTATGGCAAAGAGAAATAACCAAGTAATGGGGCACTGAAATAGCTGTGTGTGTGGAGGGGGGGGCATAAAATAGTATGCACACTGACAGGTCTGAACAGTGTTTATGGCAAAGAGAAATAACCAAGTAATGGGGCACTGAAATAGCTGTGTGTGTGGAGAGGGGGGGGCATAAAATAGTGTGCACACTGCCAGGCTTGAATAGTGTTTATGGCAAAGAGAAATAACCAAGTAATGGGGCACTGAAATAGCTGTGTGTGTGGAGAGGGGGGGCATAAAATAGTGTGCACACTGCCAGGTTTGAATAGTGTTTATGGCAAAGAGAAATAACCAAGTAATGGGGCACTGAAATAGCTGTGTCTGTGGAGAGGGGGGGGGCATAAAATAGTATGCACACTGACAGGTTTGAACAGTGTTTATGGCAAAGAGAAATAGCCAAGTAATGGGACACTGAAATGGCTGTGTGTGTGGGGAGGGGGGCATCCATTATTCTGCTTAGGGCCCCATATGACCATGATCCAGCCCTGTATATGATTTTATGAAAGACCTAGGGGTAAGCAAGGTAAATCTAGCATAAAAAGGGGACAACAAAAGAACACACAGAGTGAAAGTAAAAACACTCTGGATGAAGAGCAAGAAAGGAAAACTAATGTGAGGCTCAGTTGAAACAAAAGAGTTTATATATATATATATATATATATATATATATATATATATATATATATATATATATACATACAGGTTCCCTTTTTAATTTTGAAATACTAAAATCCCAAATTTCAGTGTTTCAAAATTAAAATACCGAAGACTTGAAGTACCGGTAAACCAGAAGCACAAAATTCAAAATCCCGAAGTACGGAAATTTTGAATTAGCACTTCTGATGTTGTAGTGTGTGAATGGTAAGATGTGAGTTTTGGTATGCATGTATGTGTATGTCTGTTGGTTAGGGCCTTTAGTGTCTGTCAGTGTGTGTTTTGACTGTGATGTGTGTGCGCGAGGGTGTGTATAATGTGTGGGAGTGAGTTGCTTGTGTGTGTCTGATTATGCGATCTCGGAGTTAGTATATATAAGTAGGGGGGTATGTGAGGGGTGCATCCCCCCACTGCTTATCTGTAGTGTAGTTTATTATATTTGAGTTGGGGGGAAGTGGTGTGTATGCATTTGTGTGTGCTGTATCTGTAGTATAGTGTCTGGATTTAGAATTTTGCGGTTTTAGGGTTTCGGTGTTTGGTGTCTTCGGCTATGTAATTCCGTAATACTGAAATTCTGGATTTCAGTATTTCGAAATTACATAGTGAATCCATATATATATATATATATATATATATATATATATATGTGTGTGTGTGTGTGTATCTAAATATATAAATATGAGTAGGATATGAAAAGTCATTGTGCAAAAACATTGATGAAGAAAATAAAAAAGGACACCGATTATAAAGGGAAAACAAAAATTCTCTGTTGGTCAATCAAAAAAAATCCTAGTAGTAACTTCAGATATGTGATGGGGAGAGGAGAAGGGGGGGGTTGGTTGAGGTAACTACCCTGAGCTGATACATGAGTTAGGAGGGTTACACTGAGTTAAATAGGGAACAGCTCAAATCTGTGCAGCACATTGAATGTAGAATGTTGTTTGGTGTGTGGCATGAGCTTCTGATACAGTGGGGTAGTCATAAATGTCCCTTTGAGGTGACTGATACCTTCTAAATAAATGCTGATATGAATAAGGAAATGACCCTTTGGCCTTTCCCACATTAGCTGAAGTGTTTGCTTGACCTGCTTGCTCTGAATATTGCTGATCTCTGGCTGCTCCTCAAGGAAGAGTAAACCTGTCTAGTGGACAGCAGCAATAAACAAACTCTATAATAAAAGAAAAAAAAATTGCAGACCAGGTCCAAGAAGGGGCAGGTGCCAAGTCGGAAGCAATCTCTCCTTTGTCAGAACAAGCAAATAATGTCTCTGGTGAAATCCTCTAAGGTTGTACAACTCCCATGATTTGCAGGTAGTATTACAACTGGTTGAAATTGTGTTGAAAAATAATTTTATATTTTTTGGTGGTGAGTTTTTCTACCAGACGACGGGATTAGCAATGGGGGCCAACTGTGCCCCCAGTTATGTGAACATTGTTTTGTCATGGTGAGAAAAAAAGTTTGTACTCTGCTCTGAATACAAGACAAGTTGGTCCTTCTAGAAGAGGTTTTTGGATGATATTTGTCGATTTTGGACAGATACGGAGGACCAACTTGGGAAGTTCTTAGAGTTTCTTGGTCACACTACTGACTTCTTGAAGTTTACTCACAATGTTTCTTATGATAAAATGGACTATCTTGATGTCAGTATTCACAAAACAAGCTTTGGGTTTAAATCCACCTTGTTTCTTAAAGAGACTTTCTCAAACTCCTATTTGCACTTTCACGGTGCGGACCTTTTTCAACAAAAAAAATGTATTGTGAAAGGTCAGTTCTTCAAGGTGAGTAGGATGACCTCCAATAATGAGGATTTTGAGGTTGAATATGACATTCTAGAGAAACTCCTTAAAGAAAGGGGGTACCCTTCTAACATGATTAAGAAGATAAGAAGGGAGGTCACACAACAGAGATCTGAAAAATATTTCCCTTTGTTAGGAAAAGGGTCTTTGGGGTCCATTGTTGGAAAGACTGGGGAAACACTACCCAGTACAATTGGGCCTTGACTATGGGTTTTTGTGGTGACGTCTTTTTAGTGAAAGATATTATCAAAAAGGAATGGGAAAGATTTATTGATTTAACTGATTTGACTGTATTACGTAAAGAACTGCTGAGTTTTGTATTTAGAAAAGAGAAACATTTGAAAGAAATCTTTGAGTCAAATACAGTTTCTATTCCTGTTTCCAACAGAAAGAGAAATGGCATGTAGAAATGTGGGGTATGCTCAGAATGTGCGTATATTCTAAATAGTGACAAGGTCTACCTTGAAAGCAGGGGGAGAGATATTGTTGGTGGTGCCTTTTACAACTGTAACACTGTTGAGGTAATTTACCTTGCCATCTGTGAGTTATGTCAAGTTTTCTACATTGGAAAAACTGAGTGTAAATTAAAAAAGTGGATATACAAACATTATTACGGTATTAGGACCCTCAATGGGAGGAATGCTCTATTTAAACACACCTTGATCTGTAAGGGTGCGAGGTTTTTGTTTTTTGTGAATGAGCATGTACAGGCTGACATTGAGGGGGCCCTGGGACACAAGATTAGAATCCAGGGAACTCTTTTGGCAAGTTACCCTGGATACAGGGAGATCCCCAGGGCTTAAAGAGAACATTAGTATATCCCCCCTATTAAAACTTAGGGCAGCTAAGTTGTAAATTGTAGCACTTTCAACCCACCTGCTGCTATTATTGTTTTTATTTGTGTAGGTAAACCATATGAAATGACAGTGTTAGATATTGTATGTGGTAGTGCTCTATGAGAACCCTGGCTCCTTGGGAAACAATTAACTAACCAAAAACTTTTGCTTTATTTTCAACTGGATTTACTGCCTTTATGACATTTGTCCACTAGATGTCACTATTCATCATCAAACTTATCTACCATCCACACACCTTATAGTTTTTAGGGATTTTAACCAATGTAAAATACGTATACATTTTCATTTTTTATAAATAGCATGAATTATTCAATTTTGAATGTATTTTGTATTTTAACAGTGTTTCTACCTGGATTGCAGGATTATGAATTCTCATTTGCATGCTTACTTTTTCACAGGTCTTGTTTAATTAATACACCTAGCTTTTTATTGGTTGAGCATTTTTTGAAATGGGTATATATGTTAAGGGTTTTAACTGTTGCTGTATCTGATGAAGTCTATGTATTACAGGATGAAAATGTATTTCTACATTTGTAGCGTTCATGTCTTTGAGTGTGAAATAAAACTGTGGTTTGGGTTACATTGTGCTTTGTGCTCCGTGAGTGTGCCTGAACAAGTCTAGAGAGTATAAGCTAGATATGCAGGTATTCAAATAAAGGGGCATGTTCCTCATGTCAGTGTGTGTGAAAAGGCAACTGGTGACATGCATGAATTAAGCAAGACCACATTTTTAATCTAGTCAGATTAACTTTTGATAAATGGATAAGTAACTGCAAATTCACCCCCACTTTAGCACCCATGTCCCTCATGTATAGGGGAGATATTTAAATGTCCCAATATTTTATTTTTCAGCCTATTTCTAGGTTATTTGCATTCAAAATAATAATAGATAATAGTTTTTTGGCTTTTCCTGGTTAGGGGTCACCACAGTGGAACTCCGGTCCACTAATGATTGGTAGTGGATTTTTACTGTGCCGAGTTGCCAGCCCGATGCCAAACCTTTAAAGAAGGCTCACCCATTCATGCACGCACCTACCTGCATGTCTTTCAAACTTCACTCGACTGTGGGAGGACATGCAGACTCCACATAGTAGGCATTCTAGCCAAGAATCGAACGGGAGAACCTCTTGCTGTGAGGCGGCAATGCTAACTGCTGCACCACCACGGCCTTAATATAAGGTCTAAAACCTAACATGGGAATGCAAAGATGGGCTTCTTAAGATCCTCACAGATCAAAAGCCTAGTAAGTACCTATGAAACTATAAAAAGTGCTTAGCAGGGTTCCACAGCAATAATTCTTGAGCCAATTATCTTTGGCACTTTACTATCAGGCACCATGAGGAATACTAAGGAAAGGATCAGCCTATTTGTGGATGGCAGTGAGATAGAAGGAACAATGCACAATGCAAATGCTTTCAAAATAACATTAGAGAGTATGAGAATTGTCTCAGAAGTGCATTTGTGTTTTCTTAATTTTTTGGCAATTGCTCCCCTACTATCTGTCATACCATTCTTCTGACTCCCAAGCACTGTAGCACAATACGAGAGGGAGGTGAGACCTGGATGACTCATACATCATCTAAGAATGTTAGAATGTCTACTGTGTTTCTTAATAGGCTTAATTTTGTCTAGAAAGTGTTGTAAAATGTGACTACTCTGGCCCCTGTGTAAGTGCATACATCTGCACACAAACAATTATCTCTTGAAAATTCCTTAGGCTTGTTGATCAAGAGTGTCAAGATACATATGCTAAGGCTTTGGGCCTTCCTGCCCTTAAACCTCTTTTAGTAGAGCTCTGCCACTACTCCTTATGTGGGAAGAGAAAGCAAAATGCCTATATTAAGCTAGTCTAGAAGGTGTAAAAAGAGGTGACAAAGCTGATGGAGAACAAGGGTTATAAAGTCAGATTACAGGAGCTGAATGTATTCATTCTTGAGAATAGATTAAATAGTGGAGACATAATATGGGTATACAAAACAGTTAGGGGGTTTTGTGATGGCTTACACCTCAGGAAGAAAGACAGAGGAAGAAGGAGGGTGCATGTTTAACAGAGTATTTTTACAAAGCACAAAGTAGACATTAGGAAGCAGTAATTTATCAAGTAAATAGGGGACTGTTAGACCACAATGCTCTTCTAGAAGGTCAGAGATGGATGATGGCCAAAGAGAAGTGGCATAGAGGGGTTAGTTACTGATTAGGACAAACTAGATAGATATCTTCTATTTTCAGCGATTACAACTAGTTAATATAATATTATGTAAAAAATATGAACAAAATTAAATTAAAAAGCCCCATACTCTCAGAATATCTTTTAATCTCAGATGACATGAAAATATATTCTTTCGGAACCTCAATAACTAATAGCCTTTTTGGATATAATGAGCCTTACTAAAACGAGCTCTAGGTGTGCTTATGTCAGCTTATGGTCCTTATTCTTAAAATACATGCAAATTTCTTTATCCCATTCTGCCAAAGCAGTATTGCTGAAGGTTTCTATTCCAGTTTGCAGTGTAAAGCATAATTATTTTATATAAAGGGCTAACTGATCCGAGTAATTATCTTAATAGAAGCATTTTGAATTGCATAGACCTGAAGGAACCTCAGCTAGCTCTTTATGTTAAAAGGTAACAGTTGCTGTCCATTCATGTTTATCAAATAGATGTCTAGACCTATATTATTAGTCTGTCTGTATTGTCTTTGTACCAGATATTAAAAAAAACAGTGTTGACACCTTTTTTGTTTTTAACTTGCAGCACATCTGAAGTACTTGAAGTACTACTGCAATTCTGACTGTTAAGTGAGGTAAAATATTGCTTTTCCATTGATTAACTGCAAATGGACATGTGCATGTCTGCATAACATAACATAACACGGCATAGCATAGAGTATAAGATAACATAAGTAACATTATGTAGTATAATATAATATAATATAATATAATATAACATCATACCAGTCAATATATAGAAATGGTGAGTCTCTCTAGTTTGCTAGTCCATTGCAACTAGCAGAAGATAGCTGATGCCAGCCCTCCCATCCATTATATCTTGTAATATTCTACCAGACATTATGACAACAGCGTTTCCCTGATAACCACCTTTAATCTGAAAAATATAATTTCGCATGTCAATACCAAATCCCATTCATTTGCTTTGCTAGTTATGTCTCATCCTACATTTTCTACTTCACTTTTATAATGCTATCCCATCACATTTCCTCATTAGTGGCCTGTAGACCCATATCATACCTCCAGTTTCTTCTCTTTTTTAGTAAAAAATGTCTGAATTATTTTAGGGTATCATCATATGTCATTCCTTTTATTTGTTCACTCACCCAGGCATCTTCCTCTGTATCTTTTTCTTAATGTGATCTCCATTGCACTCTGCAAACACTATTCTAGTGGTGGTCTAATTAATGTCTGATAAACAGGTAGCATCTCCCTTCTGACTCTGGGGTCTACCCCTAAATGCATAGGTCACTTTCTGGTTTGCTTTTGTGCTGCAGTTTCACTTTTTGATTGATGATTTGTGCTTTCTGCAATCATAGCCTCATACTCATTTTCCTTTTGTAGAGGTTTGGTCTGATTCCACTGGTTGTATATTTAGTCCCTGGAATGTCATTCCCCAGAACCATCACCAGGTATTTGGAAGGGTTGAGGTGAGGTTGCATCTCCTTAGATATCTCGTCATGCTTACCCCATTATCTGTCACCACTAACTCTTCCTTGATGTTATCATCAAAATGAGTGGTGCATCCTTTGTGAAAATTGAGACACACATTGTATCAGGCTAAAACCGTGGCCAGTAACTGAGAGATATCACTTGTCATTTGATAACTCCTAATCACTAATGTCTTCTGCTCTATGTTAAATCAAAAGTTCTTTATATGGCTACAAAGTTTGCTTTTTTTCTAATCATATCCCACTTGCCTCTACAAGATATATGTGGTGCAGAATAAAGTAAGACTTTGACATATTCCAGAAAAGGATCTTCCCTTCCTTGAGATTCAGTTATAGAAATGGTGAAGGGTAGTTTGACAGGATCAATCTGCAATGAAGTCTTGCTAAAATTCATTTTACAACCCATTCTACCCTGCACATTTTTAATTCTTTACTTCAGCACTGTTTTAGCTGGTCTGTCCTCCACTGGTAAGAGTCTCACTGTTCTTCAGTTTTCTGGATAACTCCTTGCACCACCATTTAGATGGGTACTATTACTGTGTACATGCAGTCCACTGCCACGACCTCCGCTCTAAGGGACATGGTAAATATCTTTTGAGGAAAATCTCATCAGAGCATTGATCACCTTTGAAACCCACAGTGACCTTTCATTTTCCTCTGTTGGTACCTTCCTGTCTCTCCCTCTTATACCTTAACTGATTGGTACTCCAATCCCCCTTCTACCTGTTTGGTTAACATTGATGTTAATTATTTATTCATCATTTTCTCCTGTCTTTCTTTCTTTCTTTCTTTCTTTCTTTCTTTCTTTCTTTCTTTCTTTCTTTCTTTCTCACTGCATATTTAAATAAGGCAATCATTCCTGTCTTAGTGTCTACTGTTAACTTTTCTCCCTTTATCCTAGGCATGCCCTTTGCCGTTGTGTTTCTGGCCTCTGCATACCATTTTCAATCAATCTCCTCTTTGTTACTTTAGTCTCGGTATTTTTTCTGTCCTTTTCTCTTATAGTTGACCTCACTCCCAAAGTGAACCAATCTGGTAGCCTTTTTCTTTTTACTTACACAACTCTTTTTAATCCTTTATATATACTATACAAGATACCCTCTTCTAAGCTTTTCCATACTTCACCCTTCACTCCTTTACCTTCTTGTCACTGTCCTAGGTATCCATTTATGAATTTTCATATTCACATAATCTTTTTTCCTCAAATATTTTTTTTTTATTTTCAATTAAAATAACATTTACATAATATTTTAAATATCATTTTAAACAACTATATACAATATTTACAATAGCCTGACTTTCAATTATATACACTGTATGTTATTAAATATAGAATTAACAGATCAGTTGGCAGAGATACAATATTGATTATTGCAGAGTGTCTAACAAAGATATAACTTTCTTCCAAGGATTATTGACCAATGGCCTGGGATAGATTTGTAGTTCTTTTATTTTTATTTCCATCAATGCAGTTGTCTTCAGTAAAGTGTAGAATTCTTCCAAGGTCAGGGGTATAGTTGAATTCCACCTTCTGGTTACACTTTTCCTTGATATAGCAAGTATCGTCCATAACAAATACATATTTGTCTTATTCAGGTAGGGACCTTCATTTACATTTAGTATAATCAATAATTTAGTTAAGGTAAAGGCTTCATTAAATAATGCTTGCAAAAAATGATTGATTCCATTCCAATATGATTTAATTTTATTACATTCATAAAAAAATATGAATCCAGTCTGCTTTATTTGACTTTTCACACCTCCAGCAAAAAACATTTGTAGTAGTACTGATCTTTTTAATTCTAGATGGTGTTAAAAATGCTCTATGTAAGTATTTCCAGTTAAATATTTTCCAGTACTGTGTGTTAGAGGTATTAACTGATAGTAAGATGTTAGTTTTAATTTCTTCTGTTAACTGCAATGACTGACCTTTTGTTAAGAACTGCCAGTATGATGGTTTGGGAATTGTTTTATATGTTATTAACTCTTTATATAGATTTGAAATGGAATTTTTCTTTTCACAACTATTATATATAAATTCATACAGAAAACTTATTAGATTTGGAATATCTTTAAATGAGGAATTATTAATTAAGCTGCATTAATTTTGAGTGCACATTAGAATGCTTTGTAAGGTTAACCAGTCCTGTGTTGGAATATTGTAACCAGCTTTTATCATATGTATATCTAAAAACATTTAATTTATTTACACATTGAAACCAGCATAAGAATCCATTTTGTTCCCAGGAGGTTATTATTTCCCCATATATTTTGTGGGGAAAGTTCTTAGTGATGGTAAATGGGGTTAAAAGGTCAAACCAAAGTTTTAGATCTATGTTTGCATTGATAAGTTTCCTATAGTCATTGATGTAATGATTAACCAGTGTTGTTTTAGAAGGTTTTGTTATATTATATTGTATACTTATGCATAATATGTACCAGGGTTTGTTTGATTTGTCTACTATTATTTTTTTTAACAGATTCAATTCATTAGTTAATATAGCCATTGTTCATTCTTTCCAGTTGGCAAAATCATTTGGGTTTATCCAGTCTAATGTAGTTTTAAGCACAGATGCTTTTATATATGTTTCTATTTCTGGGAAGGTCAATCCTCCTTATTTCCAGGGTCTAATGTGATGAGTTAAAGCTACTCTATTCTTTTTGGGATACCATAAAAATTTTGAGTTTATTTCTTTAAGACTGTATCTTTCAGGAATTAACTGTATTGCTAATGCTACATATAGTATTTTTGGCAATAAGACCATTTTTATTAATTGCAATCTGTCTTCAAAAGTTAATATAATTTTGTTCCACTTTTCTATATATATTTTTATTGTTTCAATAATGTTTTTATAATTTATTAATATTGTTTCATTTATATTTTTGCATAACACTATTCCTAAATAATTTAACGTAAGTTCTTGTTTTCCTATGATGGATTTATCTGTAACTTGTAGTTCTTTTTTTTCTTATTTAAAAATATAAATTTTGATTTTGATCTATTAAAGTGTAGACCTGACATCTTATAAAATTTCTCCATTACTTCGTCTAGCTCTCCTAACGACTCTCTGGAGTTTGATAGGGTTAATAAAATATCATCAGCAAAACGCATTATTTTAGATATGTACTGATCATAGACTTCTATTCCTTTTATTCTTGGATTATTGCGTATTATTTCTGCAAGTATTTCTATAGCCAAAGCAAACAAAATAGGAGAAAGGGGGCATCCTTGTTTAGTACCTTTCGTTATATGGATAGATTCTGACATGAAAGGACTTAATTTAATGTAGGTTAAGTTATTAATATATATGTTTTTTAGTAATAAGATGAAGGGAGGGGGAAATTCAAATAATGCTAAAGTTTTAAATAGATATTCCCAGTTGAGGGAATCAAAGGCTTTTTCTATGTCTAATCTGATTACAAGGGTTTATATTCTTTATTCACATAATCTATAAGAGTAAGTATCCTTTTAATATTATCATGTGTGTGCCTGTTATATAAAAATCCAGTTTGATCATTATTAATTGTCTTTGAAAGTGGGATTTTCATTCTGTTAGCTAGTATTGACATGAATATTTTGCAATCATTATTCAGTAATGATATAGGTCTGTATGAAGTGCAAAGGTCTGATGGTTTATTATCTTTTAGAATTGGTGTTATGAGAGAATATTTCCATGACGGTGGTATTTTTGCTTCTGACTGGACTTCTAGCAAAGTTTTATGAAAAAGGGAGATTACTGTTGAAGGGAAGAGTTTGTAAATTGAGCTTTGTTAGATTTACTTTCTTTTATCTTGTCAACAATTTCTTTGTAGGATATAGTTTTTTGTAGGTCTAGTTAAGTTTTCGGGAATTTTTTTTATATTGATAAGGTTTGTATCTAAGTTTATTTGGTTGGTATCTAGATCTTCTTTTTTGAAGTGTTCCGTATAATGGAACCGAAAAGCTTCAACGATGTCACCTATATTTGATAGCCTTTTCCCTTTCTTTTCATGATATATACTGCTAATGTTATTTGCTTTAGATTGTATTTTAATTCTTGTAGATAAGTTGTGTAGATATCTGAAGGAGGTGTCTAATGAGTCTATTTTTAATTTTTCCAAGGCTAGACAAGCTTTCTGTGTTAGAATTTCATTATATATTTTTTTATTTAATTCCTCTATTTCTTTTTTGACTTCTGGACAATTCTGATTTTTTTTAGATTTTGCTGTCAAGAGTCTGGTTTGCAAGTCTAATGATTCAGATTCCCACTCTCTAACTTTGTTTTTGTACCAGCTAAGGGTCTTACCAAATAAATATGCTTTTAATGAGTCCCAAACCATGACCCTACTGATTTCAGTTGTATTATTAATTTCAAGAAATAATTGTAGTTTTGACAACATCCAGGGTCTGAATTATTTAATTTTCATGATATATGATGGAATTCTAGTTGAGAGGATTAAAGGTTTAAACTCTGTTTGGAGCTTCATTATCAGAGAGTCATGATCTGAGAAAGGGCATGGAACTATTGAGAAGTTGAGGATTTTTGTTTGTAAATATTGAACTACGAATAATTTGTCTATTCTGGTTTTTGTTCCAAATCTATGGTCTTTATGGGAAAATAATAAGGATTTATCATCTTTTACTTTAAAAGTGTCTATTAAATGACATGAATACATCCATCTTGTTAAGGATTTTGAAATAGCTGCTATGCGAAAAGACTTCTTGGTGGTTTCAGAAGCTTCTAAGGTACAATTAAAGTCTCCTCCCAGTATAAGATTTCCTTTATAATTGTTGGAAATAAAATCTAGTTGTCTTTTAACCATTCCTGTTCCAATTCCTTGGAACCAATATAGCTTAGCTAAGGTCCATATTCTCTTATTAAATTTAATTATAACAAATGCTCGTAGACCTTCTTTGTCTTCATATTTATAAATAACTTTTGGATTAAATATGTTTTTCTTCCAGAAAATTGATACTCTTTTTGTCTTTGTTCTATAGGATTGAGCTAAGATGAAAGCGCTTGGATTTGGTCTATTTGGATTAGTAATATTCATTTATTTATTTTTGTTTTCCTCTGTGTGTGTTGTTAATAAAGTGCTTTGTATTATATTATACACCAAGTGGATCATTTTTTCACCACTGAAGCCATTCTGGTTTATTGGTTTTTACAGCTTTTTTTAGTTTGTACAGTTTTTTTTGTTTATGGCTTCGGAGGTACAAGGGATGGAATCCTCCCAGCCACTATATTCTCCACTGTTAAATGAATCTATCGACTCTATACTTCAACAACTTGAACAGATCACACAGAGGCTTGATGCAATTGAGCAAGCCCGTATGACGTCAGCTCTGAATGGAGGACACAACCAGGAAGTCACTACTGCTGCCATTGACTGTGGTGTTGAAGGAACTTAGTTTTCTTCTTTTTTGGATGCCAGTAATACTGGAATACCACCAGGAGGTGATAGAATTGTTAATTCTAATGTGCATGGCACTGAAGTTTGTGTAAATGAGGCTGGAGGGTCTAATGCATTGCAGGTGACAAATGTTGATCAGCGTTTACAGAACAACAGCTGTTTTACTAGAGGAAATGCTTGTGGTGGTAATTAATCTAATTTCAACTTCCCTACTAACATGAATGACTGGTTGGGAGAAGAAACAACTTTGTCATACAATGAACCTGTAAGTACTGTTAGTTATGGATGTAACCTACAGATATTAGATCATATTTTACTAAAAATAAAAAAACCCAACTTGATAATGCTTATTTTAGAGAGTGTTTGAGACACAAATTAGTACCTAAGGGTTTGCGCATGTGCTGCTTTCCCACAGGTTTAATGGCTGGTTCTGATTTTCACAAAGAGTTACTTTTCTTCTTTGACATGCATGGCTATGAATATATGGAGTTTGTAATTAGGCATAATGAACTCAGGTACAATTAGAACCAGCAAAGTCCGGCTTCATTTACAGTGAACAGAGGTCGGGAGGTCAAGCATAATTTTTTTGGAGGGGGAAGGGGGGACGCCGAGGTTGGAATTGAATGCACAGGTCAATAATGTATTAAATTGTTCAATTTTAAAAAAATATGAAAGGTGATTTTAATGTATATAATTTCTCTTCTTTGGAGGTAAATGTGAATGATTGTGACTTATTGTCCAAGGGTTTAACTTTTGTGCCTATGAAGAATTTTGATACTGCACGTACATTAGTGGATCTTCATCTCTTTGTAAGAAAACTGAATCTAAATATGTTATTTAGAGCTGTAGAACATGTTAGTAACCCACTGCATATTTCAAGTACATATAATCCACCTTTACATCCTTCTATAGCAATGTTTGATAAGATATGTTAAGTTGATGTCAGGAATCTAGAAAAAAATGTTAATTTTTCTAATTTGCATAAGGCTGAATTTGATAGTTTGAACAAATTAAGATACAATAAGGATATAAGAATGATAAAACCTGATAAGGGTGGTGGTATTGTAATTATGGACACAGGTGATTATAATGAGAGGATGATAAAAATTTTAATGAGTGATGCTTATAGAAAAAATAATTTAAATAAATTGAATCAAACATATAATAAGATTAGGAATGAATTGAATGATTTATTTATTGAAGGTTTTTTGCCAATCGATGAGTTTAATTTTTTATCTGTTCACCACCTTGTTACCCAATGCATTTTTAGGTTGCCTAAAATGCACAAAAATATGTCTGACCCACAAATGCATCCTATTGTTAATGGACGAGGTTCTATTACTTATCCTATAGCTAGATATCTAGCCATTAACGTAAAAATGTATGTGGCTGAAGAGGCCAACATATGTAGGGATTCATGGGATATTTGAAGAGAATTAATAACTTAGAATTCAACGAGAGTGGCTTCTTCATAACCATTGATGTTAAGGACCTCTATACTTCAATACCTTATGATACAGGGGTTGAATGGGTATGTGACTATTTACTTGAAAAAGGGATACCCCAACCCAGAATTAATGTGTTCAAACAACTGTTTGATCTTGTTTTAAAAAATAATTGTATATTTTTTAACAAAGAATTTTTTATTCAAATGGTGGGTGTGCTATGGGTTCCCCTTGTGGTGGCCTTTAGGCTAATATGGTGATGCTACAATGGGAAAAGAGAGCTGTTTTTAAATCACATTTCTTTAACTATTGTAGAATGTATGTCAGATTTTTGGATGATATGTTCATCTTTTTGGTTAGTCCAGGGGACCTTATTGATGATTTTTTAATTTATATTAATAATTCAACACTCTTTTTTAAATTCACCCACAACATTGGTGAAGAGGAAATTTCATACTTGGATATTAGACTATTAAAGGATAGACAGTTAGGAAAATTTGTATCAGAAATATATAGAAAGGAATCTTATTCTAATAGTTTTTTACATTTTGACAGTGTGCACCCTTATAAACAGAAAAGAGCAGTAGTGAAAGGTCAGTTTATAGCAGAGACCCATATGGTATCTTGCTTTGACACTTTTCTGAATGAGTGTGATTTACTAAAAGAAATGTTTATAAAAAGAGAGTTTCCAAGTGATTTAGTAAACAATGTAATGTTAGAGGTTGTTAATAAAAGAGAAAGGGGTTTCTTTCAAGCTATTTTAATGGTTGATGGTATTCAATACAACAAAACACAGAGTGAAGTAGATGGACAAATGGTCTTTAATAATAATATACAGAATAATGGTTATAATATGAGTCTTGAAAATCCAATATTATTAGAAACCAACTACCGTTGTGCTTTTATTACCACATATAACCTTGAAAGTCATGACATATTAAGAATCTTAGAGAAGAACTAGATTATTTTAACCTCGTGTAATGAAATCAGACAATGTATAGGAGAAAGACCTATTGCAGTCTACAGAAAAGGTCAGACCCTCAAAAACATACTTGAAAACAATACCCAAGTTTATAATATTGGGGGCATGAGAAAATACGGATCTTGCAAGTATTGCCAATATATAATGGAAGGCATGAAATTTAACATTAATGGCATTAGAGTTACCTTGAAGAAAAAATGTTGTTGTAACACTGAAAGAGTTGTTTATTGTGCTTTTTGTTACAAATGCACCTGTTTCTATATTGGAGAAATGGAAAGAAAGTTAAAGACCCGTATTTATGAGCACTTGAGGACATTAAACTAAAAAAGGATATAAATGTTTTGGCAAGGCATTGTAATGAATGGCTGGATCATGGTTTTAAATTTACTGTTATAGAACATATGGAAGTAAATCCAAGGGGTGGACCATGGCCATTATATTTGGAAATGAATGAAGCTTTATGGCAATTAAGAACAAATGCTACTCAATGGCCAGGCCTGAATGATTCCATTTTAATTACTTGTTTTTTGAAGTTAAAGGCCCTAGATAGGTAAATTTGTTATACGTTGTATTTTAACATTGGTGGTTATTCAACAATTTTTAAGTGTTTAACATAATAGGTTCATGTATTTATTTATTAATTTATTAGAAATACATTTACACTCATTTATTTATTATGTTTTTTTTTAATCTTTTATGATACCAACACATATGTATATTGTTGGCAATGAATATTAATTATGTGCATTCTGATCCTCTAAAATGAATTTTATGTGCGTATATAAGTTATAAATACTCACACATACACTTTTACTTATAAAGATACGCCTTCATTCATATATTCATGTTTTTTGGTGAATAGGTTACATAAGCATGTGCATATGTGTATGCACTTGTAAAACCTAATACAAGTAAATTAGTTATATACCTTTTAATATACTTTTTAATTTCATGACAACTGGCTGTATTGCATAAACAGTATTCACACATATATGTTTTAATATTTGTATTGTTTGGTTGTGGTAGAACTGCATATTTTATTGCATATTTTATTGTGTTACACCTTTAATTACTACACCTTACACTAATGGATTAATTAGTAGAAATAGAAAATGATTGGTGTTTTGGTTTGAAATTTAATTAAGGATGTGTAAATGTTTTCAGTTGTTGGGCATGCTCTGTTCTTGAAAAAGTCTCCTACACAGGAGACGAAAGCACTTAGATTTGGTCTATTTGGATTAGTATTATTCATTTATTTATTTGTTCCTCTGTGTGTGTTGTTAATAAAGTGCTTTGTATTATATTATATGCCTAGTGGATCGTTTTTTCACCACTGAAGCCATTTTGGTTTATTTGTTTTTATGGTATTTTTTAGTTTGTACTATTTTTAATTTTTCCAAGGCTAGACAAGTTTTGTGTGTTGGAATTTCATTATATTTTTTATTTAATTCCTCTATTTCTTTTTTGACTTCTGGGCAATTCTGATTTGTTTTTAGATTTTGCTGTCAAGAGTCTGGTTTGCAAGTCTAATGGTTCAGATTCCCACTCTCTAACTTTGTTTTTGTACCAGCTAAGGGTCTTACTAAATAAATATGCTTTTAATGAGTCCCAAACCATGACCCTACTGATTTCTGTTGTATTATTAATTTCAAGAAATAATTGTAGTTTTGACAACATCCAGGGTCTGAATTCTTTCATTTTCATGATAATTGATTGACTTCTAGTTGAGACAATTAAAGGTTTAAACTCTATTTGGAGCTTCATTATCAGAGAGTCATGATCTGAGAAGGGGCCTGGAACTATTGAGAAGTTGAGGATTTTTGTTTGTAAATCTTGAACTATGAATAATTTGTCTATTCTGGTTTGTGTTCCATATCTATGGTCTTTATGGGAAAATAATAAAGATTTATCATCTTTTACTTTAAAAGTGTCTGTTAAATGAAATGAATGAATCCATCTTGTTAAGGATTTTCAAATAGTTGCTGTGCAAAAAGACTTCTTGGTGGTTTCAGAAGCTTCTAAGGTACAATTAAAGTCTCCTCCCAGTATAAGATTTCCTTTATAATTGTTGGAAATAAAATCTAGGTGTCTTTTAACCGTTCCTGTTCCAATTCCTGGGAACCAATATAGCTTAGCTAAGGTCCATATTCTATTATTAAATTTAATTATAACAAATGATAGTAGACTTTCTTTGTCTTCATATTTATAAATAACTTTTGGAGTGATTATGTTTTTCTTCCAGAAAATTGATACTCCTTTTGTCTTTGCTTTATAGGATTGAGATAAGACTGTACAGACCTTAGGGTTCCAAGTAAAGCTATCAATAGTCTTAAAATGCATTTCCTGGAGAAATACTACTTGCACCTTATTTAGATTTACATATTTTAATATAAACTTTGGAATTCCTTAAAACTACAACTACAAAAGATGGGATATCAGAATTCAATGCTTTCTTTGGGAATTTATGATATTACATATCCCTCCAAATAATAGATCTAGATCCCAGATTATCATACTTATGAATATTTTCCTGGTAATGAAACTCTACATAGCTACAAATTGGCTGAACCCATCTCAAACTTCTTGGGACAATTTTAAGATCTTAGCGATAAAACATATATTAGCCCACAAATATGTTATCAATAACCACAGCAAACATCTAAATAATCTGAAGATTTGGGAACAAATTTTCAATATTATATTAGCTTAATGCACCAAACACAGAAAACTCCCTTGTTATATATAGTATAAAACCCAACCCTATCAGGAACCATATTATTACAAGATAATATCTCTGCAGATAAGAATCTTTATATGTACTTTATGCTAAATATGGAAGCATTCATGTAAATAGTGTATATATATGTTGTAAGAATGTTGTTAGAAGACTTGTTTGGAAATTACCTGTGTATTTCTCTGTCAAATGTTTGTATGACTAAGGTGGAAAATAATAAAGAATTATTATTGAAAAAAAAAAGATTTACATATTTTAATAAGTTTAATCTTTTATTTGCATTATTTAAGCCATTAGTATTTAATGATATGAATGTTAAATCCATTTCAAGTTATTGTTGGAAGAAACATTTTGCTTTTTTTTTAGTTTGATTATAGTAGTTATACCATATTCTATGATAACATTGATCCCCGGATTCACAAACCCTCCGTGTAAGACTAAATAAGTCTTACTCGGAGGCTGCAGTTGAACGGTATGACATCAGCATGCCATGAACATTCATGAGGGCATGCTGACAAGTCTAACACATACTGTGCAGGAAAGCAGGGGGCGTGTCTGACTGCCGAGGAGTCTAAAGGTCCATGCCCCTGCAAGTGTCCGAAATGCAAAATATCAACACACAAGAGTGAGTCCACTCAAATGTCCATGTACCCAACACCGCACTCCCTGACATTGTAAACCCCCAGCACAGTTATAAAAAGTAAAAGATTATTTTTTTTTCTAAAATTCCCGATATAGCTGCCCGTATTTGCGCGTGTGTGCGCGGGTGTGCTCATTGCTTAGCTGCAGTTAGCAATCCCAACATGAAAGAGCATAAGAAGGAATGTTTATGCAAATTATGCCAAATAGCAATAGTGTAATGGTAGAGCGTTCGCACAAAGAGGAGGCATTCATGGTTCGAGTCCCACAACTCCCCTTCCTATTTATGTTCTAAATTAGTACATGAAATAATTCCTGACATATATGATTAAAGTTTTAGTAAAAAGCATTGAAATGGCCTATGTATCAGTGGACAAAATATGTATTTATAAAGGATCCTGACATATAATTGCCTGTAGTTAAGCAGCGCTTTAGCCAGCGCAATATAGTTGCCCGTAGTTAAGCAGCGCTTTACCCAACGCAATAGAGTTGCCCATAGGTAAACAGTGCTTTACCCAATGCAATAGAGTTGCCCATAGTTAAATAGTGCTTTACCCAGCACAATCGGTTTGTGCAGAGGTGAACGCCGTGCCAACCAGCGCACCATAGGGCAACGTGGAGCAACATAGTGCAAAGTTGCCTAAACACAGCCACACCCCCTAGCCTGTCTGGACAGTAGTAAAATAAAATGCAATGACAAGGTTCGAACCCAGGACTCTGTGCACCATAATCAAAGCACTGAACCACTAAGCCATGACAGCTTAGGATAAACAGCCACTGTTAACATACATATACTTATATATGGTAGATTAATCATTACTAAGCAGGTCTACATTCAGCCGAGAGTTTTCAAAAATGGTTAATCACAAAAAAGTGCAGGAAATACGGCATATTTAAGCCCCATAGGTGGAAATACTTGCCATAACTGATTGTAGCTCCCATCTGCAGTTAGAATGGCTGGTGCTGGAGAGGGTACATGCTTTAGAGTGCAACATTGGGGCATCGAGGAGTCGAAATACATGGTTTGGCTCCTTGTCCACTGTCATGAGTCAAGACTCCTGCAGGGCCAGTTCTAAGGGACGGAGTACAAGGCAGAGGCTTGGAACCGGTTAGCTCATGACCTCACCAGTGTCACAGGCGTTCCTCGGACTGGTGAGCAGGTCCGTCACCACCATGTAGACCTGAAGAGACAGAAGCAGGACCTACTGAACCAATGGATACAGGAGGCCCGTGGGATGCAAGATGCCCCAATACTGAGTAGGTAGCCATGGAATGCAGTATGTAAGACATGCTAATAGATTCTGTATACTGGATGGGTATGTCTCAATATCCCTTCATTTACTTCACAGCTGCAGGTGTCCATGCTGCGAATCAGCAAGCCTATGCGGATAGGCTGCTAAGGCTGTGCCACCAGGCAGGTTAGTAATTATTCTATATGTATTGTTATATAAAATAGGTGAGAGAGCCTGAAAGAAAGTCTTGTAGCCCAATAATACAGCCACAAAATTCCCTGAATAATTCCTCTGCATGTACTGTTATAAAAAATAAGTCAGAGAGCCAGAAAAAGAGTGTAGTAACCCATTAAGAAAGGTAAAATATGAACGGAATAATATCTCTGCATGTACTGTCATATAAAATAAGTGAGCGAGCCTGAAAAGGAGTGCTCTAACCTATTAATAAAGGTATAATATGTCTTGAATATGTCTTCCATGTGCACTGTAATATCAAATAAAGGAGAGAGCCTGTGGAAAAGTGTGTAATGTAATTAATAAAGGTATAAAACCTGGAGTGTGTCTGTGTCACTTACTTTGAAATGTTGTTGTACCCTTGCATTATACAAATAGTACTGTTTTAATAAGTGCTGGCAACCCACAGTTGGGAAGTCCCATGTAAAGTGGTTGATGGAAGTGCCAGTAGCTATAAAGCATATATACAGTCCTCAACAGTCAGTTACTGACTGGCATGCATAAGTAAATCTGGCACATGAGTAGCTTGTTAATTAGAACCCTAGAAATGTGAGTGTGCTACACGAAATGTAGGGTTCTGTACAAATCTAACTAAAAATGTCATGTGAACACATCCAGATATGTAGATAAAGAAATATAAATACAATCAATAAATATGTAGCAGTAACATCTGCATCTTGGACAGTTAGTATGACAGATATAGGTCAGATATATAATGAACTAGCCAAACCCATTACACAACCTAATGCATATTGCCAAGTGTAATAATACATGTAGGGGATATACACCTGCAGTCAACAGGAAAGTAGTGTAGAGTAAAAGTACTTATAAGATGTTAATTGAGGTTTCTTTCTACACCCTACTGTATGTGCATAAACAATGCAATTCCACAACTCAATGGGTATGTGTAATCTCAAAACATTTGTTGGGACATATGTCCTATTGTTCTATAAATATTTGCATTCACTTTGATGCATGTGCCCTGTTCAAACACTACAATCATGGTGGCCTGTTGCCACCAATCATCCCTGCATGCTGTTGGAATGTCCACTGTTTTTCGGTATATGCATGTATTATGCTTACTGTTCAACTGTTGGAACCTTGGTGTGTTGGGTTAATGGGAATATTACTGCATGCTATTACAACTAATTTGGAGTGTTGCTGTTTATGTTGTAATTAAACACACCTAATCACAGAACGTATGGGAAGGCCGGTCCCAGCGGACCCACCTGTCTCTCCTCAGCTGGCGAGTGCACCTGGAACCAGCAGGTCCGGTGCCCAGCCTGGGCTCCCCGCCTCCTTTGGTCCTGTGCCACCTTTGGGTGGAAGCGCTGCAGGGGATGGGGCTCATTCCCCCTGTGCAAGCGTGGGTGGAGAAGGGCCGTCTGTCACCCTTCAAAGGGTCTGGGTTGTGGTGCGTAGGGAGATACAGCGTTCAGTCGCTGATCCCCTATGCCAGCTCAAGGCGAGAGTGGTGTGTCTCCTGGGTGAGCCTGCCCGTCCTACGCAGCCCCCAGCACAGCCACCCTCGGGGCTGTGAAGTGTGGTGACTGCCCATGGGTGGGGATCTCAGTTCCACTGTTACCATCTGTGAGCTCATGGGCTTGCGATTTCCAAACACCCGTCCCCGTCAATTGTGTTCACCCAGCCCATGTGTCATACACCGCCCCTGTATGCGTCTTGTTTGTCTTGTCTGTTTACCTCCCCAACCTACTTCCCCAAATGTACCTACTTCCTCTACCTCACTTTCCAATCTCACCTGAAAAAAAAAAAAAAGGGCAATCTGTACCCACAAAAAAATTATGCCCCATACATAGCTGCTCATTTCGCACACATGTCCGCTGGACATGTAAACTGATAATTATAATTGGCAGTACAACATACTTTGTTGTCCTCATCCCTCTCTCAGGGGTGGAAGGTTTCAAATTTCACTCCAAATTTATTGTATATGCACAACTGTTGCTGGTAAAGAAATGGGCAGCTATGGACCTTCCCTACACCCGTCCTGCACATCCCGAGCTTGTTTTCCTACTGTCTTTCCCTCTTTGTGCCCCCTTTTTCACCACTTTCCTATCTCCCCATTTTCTTTTCTTTCAAAGAAATTAGCGTGGTGGTTAGCGGGAGTAAGCACTTTTAAGCAGTAGTAAGTGGGTTTAAGCAAGTCTGCGCATGTGTGCGCTTAGCTAAGTGTCATGCAAACCCGCTTACAACTGCTTAAAAGTGCCTTAGTCACTCTATGTCAGGGCCCTTGTTCTGCTCATCAGCAAAATAAAATACCTCTGTCAGTCTTGAACCCCAGACCATTGACACACTAGACTGCATGAATTACCACTAATCCACAGCAGATATACAATAACCTGGTGCTGAAATAAATATATCATGCATTACAATGTCTGAATGTAAAGGAAAAATAGGAAGGCTATAAATCAAAGCTTGTTCTGTGGATCTTTACCAGCAATTGTTGTGGAATGCATTACATGAGTGTGATATGAGAAGCAGCCATTCTAGCAGCAAATAATGTAAATAAAGAGGCCATACTACCTAACTGTGACTACTTTACAGAGATGTCCCTGATTGTGAAACATATTTTAGCTGTGTCCCTCTGAATCCCTCTGAAAAGTACCAACATCAGACAGAAAGGTGGGGTATTACACAATGAATACTGATAATAATAACAGTAGACACCGCTTGTACTTCATAAAAGGAGTACTAATCCATATGCACTGCTTCACTCAAGTCTACACTTACTGTCTCTATTATGTGTAAGGTGTACCTCACGTTTAACTACCTATTCCTGACTCCATGCAAAGATGTATCTGAGTGTTTCATAGGCCTGGCAGAGGCATAAACACACAGGCATATCAGCTATTCTGCTGTTACACACTCTGCAAATAGCTTTGCTAGGACCTCCACAAGCATACCCTTATGTAGGAGTGCAACACAGAAATACCAAAGGATGTAGCCATGTTCTGGTAGCAATTGACTGTAACAATGCCATTGTACCAGTGATGAAAACACCTGGGGGTTGCACAAACAAAGAATAACAGTGTAACATTTGACTACCATCTGGATGGGTCCACAGTTGGGAACTATGCAGACAGACCACCTGCCTTGATAAACTAACAGATACACACCAATCCTTTAAGTCCAGTAAGATAACATTCACACAATAATACATAATGCTCTCTGTATGTCAGTACCCCCCCCAACACAATTGTGTTTAGGGTCTACCAAGGATGTAGGGAGGCATACACAGTACTGGAATTGTCCAGTTGTCCTGTGAACCCTGTGCTAATGTCAACAATAAAACCACAAACCCTGCAGAAGTGAGTACATTAATATTCACAGTATAACAGTTCACAAACAGTTCATGTGCCAAAAGAATACTTCTCAATAACTACGTTTGTATGGCAGTTAATTATATGAGTAGAAAAGAAACTACATAGTCACATAAATGTTGTGTAAGCATTTGTAGGGGTGAGTTAAACTCTACACTGATAGCGCTGTACTGCAAGTGGCAACAGTCAGGTTTGAGTACAACATGTACATCACTGTCTACACCTCTAGCTTCAGATATAAGAAGTATACCAACCTTCTGACTTACACAACAGTGTCCACAGCAAACAAGCATGGGCCCTACTCTGGAAATCTGAAAGGGCTATGCCTACATACCTTAGCAATTTATAGCATTTGGTTGCTATGGCAGTGAGCACTGCAATTACCACACAGCAGGCTGTATGCATTTACCAAATGCTGGGAACCAATTGATGCAGAGGTGCATCACATGCACATGCACAGATACCTATAAAAGCAGACTGTATTTGCTATCCCCACATGCAATCATTACATTGCATGTGTCAGCAACTCTAGAACTCCTGCAGAGTAGTGACAAACTTTATTACTTAATAAAGAAATCTTTAATTAAGTAAAAAATATATTTACTTAATTATAACCTAAATACATTAATTAAGAAAAAAACACTTAATTAATAACCAATAATAACACTTTAGTAAAAAACTTTACTTAATAAATAAAAAAAAAAAATTGTCAAAGCATACACAGACGGACCTGAAAGTGAGTAACAGGTATGTAACAGATTTGTAGTTACCGGCAAGTAGTAGATGTTTATGAATAGTACTGTACATACTCTGAAACATGCATATGTGGTAGCAGTAGGTATATATGCAGTGATGTCATGCATAACTACTGCCATGGACAAATTAGTGTGTAGCTGTGTGCAGTGGGACATAACTGTGACATAAGTAGCTCAGCATTATATGTCGAACATCTGAACATGTCATCTATGGTCTGTACAGTACTGCGTATAATGGCAGTTTGGGGGAGTAGTGCAAACACCTACATAACTTGGATGTGACAGAGTAAGACATGCATGATAGTCACATAATGTGTAGCGTAGCATTGGCAACTACTGTACCAGGCTAGTATAGTAATGTTAGCATTTGCAGCTATATATACTCCCTGTACTATTACTGTATGCACAAATGTGACAACTGTCCATGTTGTCGCAAGGCCCAACAGGTTATCCGTGAGGTGTATGGACTTACAACAGTGTGGACCCTGTGTGTGTATGGCACACACATATGGAGAGATATTTATGTGTCTGATAAATTAGCATCTGAACATGTGCATAGAGCAAGGGACATACTGCAACTGTTTGTGAAGGGTGGACATTTATATGTTGGTGCAGGTTGTTATGTGCATATTTATATGTAGGTTGTAGTGTGTGGCAAACAAGACAGCATACAGTGCTGGCACATGACATGTGGTGTTTAAACGCCATGGGTATGATTTGTTAGGTTTTTAGTATTCCAGATAGGGGGTCCTGCTAAAGATACATGGGCTGAGAATACCTTCCATGCATTCTGCACAAGACTGTGCAGTGTCATTACATAACTGCATCCCTCTCAACCTTTGCATAATTGATATTCCCACCATGTAAGGTGGGCTGTATATGTGCCTATATGTATATCTATATGTACACCAATGGATGTTCATATGTACGCTCAAGCTCAATGTTGTAAACGTATTGCCATCGCTTTTGTTAAAAACCCTGTCCCCATGAACTACCACATAGGTGGTAGTCTACGCAACACCGAAAGTGTGAGAAGAGACTACTAGACACAGGTGGACAGTAGTGTCCCTATTGATAATTACAGTGCCACTGTACTGATCTAAACCCTGTAACTTCAAAAAGCAGAACATGATGGAGTGGTACGTTATCATATCAGACACATACCATACTCTAGAACTAACTACCTATCAATAGCAAATGAAGGTCCTCATTAGCAGTTATCATGATGATTGGATGTGAGATAGGAAACACAACCCGGGAATCACCTCTTTGGCTCTGCATGACAGGGGCACATGAACCTACTTTACATGGGTGTTGAAGGGCAGGGTACCATATGGCTAGGCTTCCATAGGCCCTATGGATAATAGCCTATTAGCTACCTAGGACCCGATACACACATGCATGTACTTGTTGCATTACTTGCTATGTGAGGTTGACTGGGTGTGATGGTGAATGTGTAGGCGAATGTGTCAAAGTTGTGCATATGTGTGATAGCCTAGTGGGAAACTGTGTATATCATGGTATGTAGTGTTGTAGCTCCTATCCCAGCAAAAGATACTTATGCTATTGCTAGGCAGGAAAATCAGTATGACATAAGGTGTGACATAGTCCCATGGTGTTGACCAGAGTGTGCCATTGTAGGCTAAAGCAGTACATGTATGCTTATTGATTGTTAACACTAGTGAATACAATCCCGTCTAAACTGTAGTACTACCTGAATCTGTAGGCCTAAACAGCACAGTATGGTTTAGATCCACATTGCTTGGAAATACTGTTTTGTTTGTTACTTGTAGTTCTCACATATTACATACCTCAGGCATGAGGTTTTGTAGGTGCTGACACAGTACTGTATGTTACACAGGTAAAACTAATCTGGGTTGCCATACCTTTGTGTCTTGTAGGTATGTCTGATGTGTGTGTGGGTATGCCTGTAACATGGCCTTGGTGGTATGTGTGTCACAGGATATCAGTGCATATCTAGCAACATGTATAGTGTAGTACAGCAGTATGCCACCTATAGTGATGAATGTGCACATATGTTACTGAGGGGTTTGCTATCAACAAGTAGCGTGGTATACTGGTAGTACTGTAACTGTACTTTACATTCATTTCAATGGATGACAAATGTCTGCATGCATTCGCTTCATATACACCTTCTGTGGCTAGGTGGTGCATTGTGTAACATACAGTGTGCCATGTACTGTTGTATAGTCTTACATACTGGTTTCACTTTGTTGCTGTGCAGAACATGGTTTGGTATATAGTATGTGCCAGGCACTGTCAGGCAGTTGTGGGCTGAGCAGTCATATGTGGTATTAAAAGTGTGTATCTACTGACAGCCAGTAGGTTGCTATATATGGCATTTCATTGATGTCTGTACTTTAGCATGTTAAGTGTGCCACAGGACTTGCTCACAATTACTGTTTTATTGTCTTCCAGGGATATGTCTCACAACAGGAAACCTGCCTATTCCCCTGAAGAGGAGGAAGTCATCTTTGATGCCCTGATACATCACCACAATCTGCTGTTCTCCAGATCCAGCCAGGATCAGCATGGGCACACTGCACTGTGGCAGGATGTTGTCTGTCGGGTGAATGATGTAGGCATGCATAACCGGACTTATGAGCAGGTACAACATCACTGCAGTGATTTAATCAGACATGTCTGGCAGCATGCCTCCGATGTCCACAGACAACAGCTTACCATAGGTGGTGGTGCAGCAACACCCCCCCCCCACACACCAGAGTGGAAGAGCTGCTCCTCAGCATGGTGGCTCCTGGCCAACCAGTACAACAGACATGTGTCATCATGGAGGCCAGAGTCACCCAGCACGTAGATACAGAGCGTGCAGGTAACATGGCATATCTGTGGACTACTGTTAGCTGAATTGTTGGAACATGCATTTATCAGATATGTACTGTGTATTCAGAAGATGTGGAGCCTGGTGTCAAGCAATACTGATAATTTGGAACATAATTTTTATGCCTATGACTGTCACCTCTTGTACTACTGTAAAACTGCAAACACACAGCAGCAATGCCATAGTTGCTGACACTGAAAAACTGTCTCATATCCTTGAGGTCCCTCTGGTCTGATAGCAAGACAGCAGACCCATGCTGGTGAGTGTTCTACATTTAATATAGCATATAATATGTGCATGTCATAGGAGACTTGTAGGCCATATACACATGTAAAACACCTACACATAATGCATGCTCTGCATGTTCTCTGTGGGACTATGCACATCCCAGTAACATGAGTAGCTGCCTCAAACACATGCAATACACAGAGCATCCCAACCAATTGTAGTACACTGTAGTGGACATTGTATAGGCAGTTTCAATACACATGCACACAACGTGCACCACTTTGTCATATGCAGTAAGTGTTAATATGATACACATGGCGTATGTAGACACCTGCTGTAAGGTCATACTCCAGTATCCCAAATGTCATCAACACAGCACACATACTATACCTGAGGGGTAGAGGCCTATCATGGGGCGGTGTGACATGCTTCAACACACAACACATTCATGTTAGGCAATGCTCCCTATTGAACACCTTACATACCCATGTAACAACTGGCTGTGAAATGGTTAATGTAGCCAAAGTGGTGCAGGTCAGGTACAGCAAGATAGTTGCCAGTGTGACATACATTAGTGGCCTTGAGTGACCACATGATGCTGCCTGATGAGGGCTCATGGTACTGAACTACATCCAGTTACAGTAACTACAGTACTACACATTGCATTCATTGCTATACACCTGACAGTTGTGTGCATCCAGCCATGGTATGTATACCTATGAGTGATGGTGCACAGGACATTGGAAAGCATTTCAGACTTGCACAGCAATGTTGTGTCCATGTACGCATTGTGTTCCAGGAAGAGGCCAATCATTGAACAACACACATGCATCAACGACATGTATACTGTTATCAACAAAGACTCTCCACACTCGTACTGCATGCTGATGAGCAGCACACATCCTGCATGCTGACATGTGTGATAGGACTCTTTGCCTTGTGATACTGTACTCCACCATCAACCACTAATGAATATGTTCTGTATTGCTGTTGGTGTGTGTGTGCGTGTGTCAACTTGACTGAGTAGTGTATTTGTGTGCATGTGTTCATGTGTGCATGTGTTCATGTGTGCATGTGTGTATGTGTGCATGTGTGCGTGTTTTCATGTGTGCTAACATCTTGTACAGATTGTGAAGTGTGTTTCCTGTCTTCCACTCACAGGTGCTGAGGTATTGTTGGATGAGTGCAGCAGGGAACCTGAAGTCACTGCCACAAATAGTGGACATGATGACACATGTGTAGTGGCACAGGCAAGTTTTTCAGGGTCTGTCATTGGTCCGCCAATCGACAGTACACAGCTGTCCACCCCATCTATGTGCACATTCATACTGCCGCTACATCCCTCAACACCAATGGCCTTAGCGGAGGAACAGCATACAGTAGGCATCGACCAGGATAGTGTGGTATCTATGGCACATGCAACCCCACACAGCAGCCATACCCAGACACCTGGAATGGTGCCACATAGGCATATGTCCAGGGGTTCTCTTGGGAGCACTGCTGCTCATAATGCCCCTGGCAGACGTGCCTCCACAGGTCTCACAACCTCAGGTATGTTCCGGGCTGTAATGCAGGCACAGGCACGTATGGAATGGTACACCAGGCAGGGACTAAGGGCGCAGACAGCTCACAACACTGCTATCAATGACAGTATCCGTGACCTTGCCGGTGCCATCCGTAATTACACTGAGGTCATTGATAGACGTTGGGGGGAGACACTAGATGTCCTCCGCAATGTAATGTCCATGTGCCAGGACAGTGCAGGATGGCTGAGACGTCGATGTGGATGTATGCCAGCAACATCATCAGCTGGCAGTCGTCATGGATGACACACAAGTCCCAGCCACTCCCATAGTGGCAGTACCAGCCCCAGCAATGTTGGGGCTGGGCTGTCAATAGACCATACTAGATGACCAAGTGCACGTGACTCTGGTCAGTCCCAGCAGGGACATGGGTCCAGTCGACATCCCTCTGCCTCTGACAATAGTACCCAGTCTGGCTTAGTACCCGATACTGTCCGTGGCACCCTTGCCAGGCACAGGTACTGTGTCCATGGCCAGCAACAGTGATCTGTACATCCTGGCAGGTACAGTCATGGCTGTCCCACAACCTCCCGTATTTGGCAGCCACAAGGTGGAACTGTGTGCATGCAGAGACACATACATATACCAAACACCTAGGGCTAACACATACACACACACATATTACACTGACATTGACCCATACTGTACTGTTGTCCCTCACCCACACACACACACACACACACACACACACACACACACACACACACACACACACACACACACACACATACATGTCAATTGGATGGGTCATTGTCAGGCTCTGGCAAACCAATAACACACCCTGTGCATATGATGAAACTGTGCCACCTCCTGTCATCTGTGACAATGATGCAGGAACAGGCTTACATGGTGCTGATGCACAGGGTGACCTAATAGCAGTGTAGCAATGTTAGCATGTTGTCAACAGCAAAGTGTACTGATATCCTTTTAGGTATATATGAGCAGGCATGATGCATTAAAGCTATGATTATCAATGTAGTATTGTTTACACCAGTGTTAATTCCAAGACTGCATTGTCAGCCTATGTGCCACTTGGCTGATGTGTGCGGTACTGGCAGCATGTGTTGGTGAGTGGATGGTATGTGTGTGATGTGAGCAGTACAGATTTGCAGGTGTACATTTGTGAACATGGTGGAGGTGCACTGTCTGCATGTATGTGCATAGTGGACACATGGGAAGGGTGGCATGCTCTGTATTATGCAGTGTTAACACTTCATATTTCCTATTGGTGGCCAGTATGCATTTTACTACACATATGTTACAACTTGGGTACACATGTGTGTATGACATGGTTTGACACTATGCTGTGGGTGATACTGTTTATATCAGTCACTGTTTTGCATTCCAGTAATATACATAACCTCAACAGCCTGATTCTACCCAATTGTTAGATGATGTCTTGACAACTGACACACAGATGTAGGATACACAGTAGCATTTGTATCCTTCCGGTACTATACTATACCAGTAACCAGTGGTATTGTCCGCCACCCATTCCTGGGACCACTCCTGTTTGGCATGTAGCTGTCCTAGGTACAAGCAAACACACTAGGGATATGTCCGTCCAGATCTGGTAATCCATACAGTGGCCTACAATGCATTCTCTGGATGAGACACTTATCCTCCACAAGGGTATCATACAGACAGATACCTGTTGACCAACCCATGCTGTAAAACTATAAGCCAACTATAGCATAGTCATCCACATTTACTATACATAGTATCCTGACAGTACCACATTGGTAGTAGCCCACAACATGTAGCAGGGGTACCAATGTGTACATACGGCCACATGTTATGTCATCTGTCCTTTGGTATTCACATTTCCAAAGGTATGCTGATGTCCCTCAGTGCATCACATAAGCAAGAAGGGGTCTGTATGCATATCCACGGAGGTGTTGTACCCCTATAATGAATGGCCATTATTGACAGACTGTGTTGTGTTTGAACATGTCTGACATATACCCCAGGCATGAACCCTCACTCACATTATTCTATAGAAACTGTCATGGGTGTGTGTGACACAGATGACCTAGGCCACAGATCACTACAGTGGCTGACCTTGCCACATACATACATATGTGACCTAAGGTCTGAGAAGCAGCAGCACAGACTGCCAATGGTAACAGATATATTCAGTCACATGTACATTTGCCACACAGATACCTGAAGTGTGCAATGCACATACTGTTATTTTACTGATATGTCATACAGTTGTAAAAGCAAAACCCACAACACATTGACCAGCAGTGTCACACACCCACACACTCAGCAATTGCAGGATTCAAACCCCTACCTAACTATGTTATGATACTAGAGAGACATGCATTAACATGACGAGCTACATGCTTTACTGGCGGTTTTCATTTCCACTGCTGTATTTGTGGGATACTGACATCATCAGAGTTGCCAAAGAGGAGTTTACCTCTTTTAATGTGTTTGCCCAGTCTCCAAAAAAGGGCAGTCCTCTCACAGGAAATCACACACACACATAGGTTCATAGGTTCATAGGTTTATACTAGGCTATCTGCCCTAAGGCATTTATAAGCCTAGCCCAAATTTTTGTGGCTTACGCCACCCCTTATATGAAAAAATACTGTGCCCATTAGTTTGTTGTGCCTCTGTCCAGAAGTGACACAGAGATGATTCCCGGGGTAAACCTACGATCTCCCATCCACAGGTCAAGATTTCTCTTGAACAGAGCCAGCGAGGTGCTCTGCCTCACATGGACCGGGATTTTATTCCACAGCATAGGGAGTCTCTGAGTGATAAATCTATCCCTCCAGCACATCCTATTTATATCCGTGCTAAGGTTTAAGTCGCTTGCTCTAGTGGTTTTGGTGGATTTGGATTTTTTGAGGTGGAGCATGTCCATTAATTCCGGGTTGGACATGGCCTTGTATGTCAGGCACATGTCACCTCTGAGCAGACGGTATGTGACTGAATAGAGCTGGAGTTTCTTCAATCTGGCAGCATATGACAGATTTTGGAGTCCCTTTATCCTTTTAATTGCTGCAGATGTCGGGTGAGATACATCCCGAATGGGGCATTGTACTCGATCATTGGTCTGATAAGTGAAGAGTACAGGGGAACAATGACCTCACTAGATCTGGATGTGAATCCCTTCATGATCAGGTGGGCAATGTAGAAGGTCTTTCTAACCACTTTAGCAATGTGAGTGTCAAAAGAAAGGCCACTGTCAACTTGGGTCCCCAGGTCCCTGATAACCTCTTCTGTGCTTAGTGGATTGCCACCTATATGGTAGCTTGGGGTTACCTTGTTTTTCCCTAAGGGTATGACTATACATTTTTGGCATTTAATTCAGGCCATGGCTCTGGCACCAGCTATCTGTTTCCGTGAGTCCCTGCTGAAGGATATCCGTGTCAGATGCACTTTCCACTATGACGCCCAGTTTGCAGTCGTCTGCAAACTTTGTCAGCCAAAGTCCTCCCATGTTGGCCTGTACTTCTGAGAAGTAGATGCCGAACAATAGGGGGCCAAGGACCGAGCCCTGTGGGACACTACTTGTGACCGGCTTGGAGTCTGACATAGCGCCAGCAACTCTAACCCTGTGGGTTCTGTCCTTAAGCCAGTTTGCAACCCATCTTGTGACATATGGGTTTACATTTAAGCTGGTAAGTTTTCTACAATACCAGTGGGGTATTGTGTTGGCCTTTGCAAGGTCAAGGTAGGCTGTATGGACTGCCTTTCCTCATCAATGGCCTTGGTGACTGTTTTGAAGAAGTCGAACAAGTTCAAAGCATGATCTTCCTTGAAGCCAAACTGGGTCGGGTCCAATGTCTGCAAGTCCCCTATATCTTTGTTTATGAGCTCCATTATGATCCTAGCTTTGCAGACTAGACTTGTTAAGCTTATGGGGTGGTAATTACCAGGGTCCGTAGAGGCACCTTTGGAGTGGGATCACAGTTGCCGTACGCCACTTCTTGGGCACGTATCCTGTGGTAAGGCTGAGACTAAACAGCTGCCTTATGTGTGGGTTTAATTCCTCATTTAGCTCGTGTAGCACACAGCCGGGGACACCATCCGATCCCATTGATGCTGTGTTTTTAGCTTTAGAGAGAGCAGCTTTCACCTGCGCGTTTGAGATGTCTGGGAGGCTACACTCCACTGGGATAGTTATCTCTCCTTTAGGGTGTATTACATACACCCCCTACACACACACTGAACAATTGCAAGATTCAAACCCCTACCTATGTTATGATACTACAGAGATACGCAGTAACATAACACGCTATATGCTTTATTGAGTGCTTTCTTTTCTCCTGCTATATTTGTAGGATGCTGACATCATCAGACTGGACATGGTAATGTGTGTGCACTTTGTTTTATGCAATCCCAGGAATGAACCATGTGGGTCAGCAGGTGTTAACAGCTTGAACAGGACTTGTGTGATCTCTTTGTGGACAAATTGCCATTCCTTCATATGACAATACATATTTATGCACAAGTTGTTGATTTTGTGGATACAACATGTGTCTGTGATGTTGATAAAGGGCTATTCAGAGTCTATGTGGGACGTGTGTAGCTCCCTTCAGCGATGTGTGTCCTGGGTGGCTGCCTTGCAAACAGTCTAGCAGCTTTGGGAACCATGATCTGCCCATGATCATACCACAGTTGGTAGGGCTGTGTGTTTGTCGGCTTACAATAGCTCTGTTTATGACTTCAATCATGATGGACTCAGTGGCCTTGCAGATCAGACTTAGGCTTATAGGACTATAGTTCCCATATTCTGTTGTGCACCAACACTTGTGGGGTGTGCCATATGTTGCTGTAACACATTCAACAGTTTCAGATCCTGTAGAGAGGGTGAGGCTCAACACACTGTTCAGGTGAAGGGTCTGTTTGTTCTGTAGTTCACTTATGACACATATAGGGAAACAATGTAATCCAACTGATGCCATGTTTTCAGCTTTGGAAGGAGCTGTTTACCCATTCTACATGTGATATCTCCTGGTATGATGATAGGGACTTTTTTCAGTGGGAGGTGAGTATGTATGTATGGGCCTGTCTGACAGGATGTCGGCATTGTCAGTCAGGTACAGTTGGCCCTGACTCAGGACATATATGAGTGTACATTGCTATGTATGACATAACTGAAGGAAGTGTCATGGTTCTGTCTGGACTCCTTCGCAGATAATCTTTCCAAAACACCAACAAACCTGAGCACTAAACCCCTGTTATACTCTTTTACATACTTAACACCCTATTGATCCCTTTTGATCAGTCAACAGGGAGTATGTCATCATAATATCCTGGCATGTTCAAAGGTTGGTTTTGTGTGTACTCTCCAGTCCAGCTGGTGAATATGGGACTTTTGAGGCAATGTTGCAACTGCCTTATGTACACAGACAACCCTCACCTCCTCCCAACAAACTCAGATATATGTAAGGGATACAACTATATAGACAAACAGGAGGCTGAGGTCTCTCGACCCATGACCGGCACGGTCTATCAGGTGGTGAAGGTAACCACACACACCACAAATCCAGTCTCACATAGACCTATAGCGACAGCAAACAAAATACATTACCACACAAATACATACTCGGAGACTCTAAATAATATCTGCCTAAGCAGCAGAGACCTCCTACGCAGGCACCCAAACAACTGCTACCCCACAACAATACCCATATATCACATGGTTCACAAAGTCAGTATGCCACACAGTCACTGCCCCTAGGGCTAAACAACACAACTAATACACTTGTAATAGTTGACTCTATTGTCAGACACACTGATGTCACACTCACCAGGCTGAACAAGGAGAAGGACACTCTGAGCTGTCTGTCGGGTGTCAGGTTCCACCACATTACACATGCACTCAAGTCACTCCAAAGCAAGTACAAATATGGTTCCATAATTGTCCATGCTGGTATGAATGACCTCAGATGTTCCTCCCTGGACTACATGACAAGAGACATAGAGGAGCTCTCTGATCATGTAACCCAGGCCAGTATGACCCTGACCTTGTGTAACATCTTACCCTCACCAAGAATGATGGCACAGTATACAGACAAGCTGATCAATTGTAACAGTTGGCTAACATACTGGTGTCATTCAAAGGGGATCCAGTGTCTGTCAGCCTGGGATGACATGCTCGACATGCCACATAGCTCAGCTATGGACAGCTTGCTCCTGTCACCCCTGGACTTTTGAATACTGGCTAAGGCTGTTGCCACCCCCACAGTGCCTTTTTTGGGCAAGGCTCAAAAGACAAACCCCCCTCCATAGACAATACAAGGTAATAGAAACTACGGGTAATGCTGCTCAACACCAGATGTCTAGACCTCAGAACGCATGCACTCAAGACTCTCCTCAGTATGGAGAATGTCGATATCTGTGCAGTAACAGACACCTGGTTCAGGCTCGCAAAAGCACACCAGCACTACCAGGTTATACTTCATACCATGCTTTTCGGCCACAAGACTCGGACCGACCAACAAATTTATGGGGATTACCCGTATACATCACAGATACACACACCTCCAGGTTAGTAGCACTGCAGGAAGCATCAGAGACCATACATGTGCAACTAAGAGTGGGCAAAACTGCCTTTCAGTTTGTAGCCTGCTACAGACCACCCTCCCAAACTCAGGAACCCCACTCAGCTTTCCTGGGAACACTAGAGAATATGACGGTCTCTACAAACACCATTATATGGGGTGACTTCAACTACCGAAACATTGACTGGGAATACTACTCAAGCCCCAATACCCTTGCCCAATGGTTGCCAGGATTTCTAAACCAAAATGCTATGTCACAACTGGTTACCACACCCACAAGAGGGGAAAACATATTGGACCTGATCATCACCAACATGGGGACTCCATGTCCAACACCAGAGGTATGCCCCTCATTGGTAAGGTCAGACCATACATTTATCTCACTGGACATCCATATCCCGCCCCCTCCACCATCCTAGGTTCTCTCAGTGAAGAACTTACCAAAAGCAAACGTCACACTTCTCCAAACTGAGGTGGTATCCTTCAAAGACCCTGGGACAGAGGTAAATACGGCTCAAACCACAGAATCCTTTACAAACACATTTTATGGGCACCTACTGGAATGCATGGATCGTGCTATCCCAAATAAAAGCAAGACTCACTCCTCCAAAGGCAGGGGACCAGTCTGGTGGACCCTGGCCATAAATAAGCTATACAACAAAAGGAGGGGGCTACTACATGATAGAGCACAATCCCAAAAAGGGAAGGCATCTCTGATCAGTACTAGCAAGAAGCTACGTTTAGTCATGAATTTATCTAAGACCCGCTTTGAAAGGTAAATTGCACCAGACACTAAGGATAATTACAAGGCCTTCTTTAGATGTTCATCATGTTTCACTGTTGCAGTCATCACTGTAGGGTTCTTCCTGCCGGCAGGCAGTCCTCGGTTGGCCAGAATTCCAAAGTCTGGGTCCGGCGTCAGCTGTTCAGTCATGCTCCCTGACGTCAGAGCGCTAGGAGTACAAAGCTGCCAGCCGACGCCATGTTCTCCAGTCTTTCTTGCCGTGCGGTGAAAGCAGTTTGCAAGTGCCGGTCGGCTGACTCCTGATATTTTTCCATACTTCAGTCCGAAGACTTACTTCTTCTCAAAGCTAAGTACCCCGTTGGGGAAACTTTTTTCTTGCTCCAGTCCGATGTCGGAAAAAGTTAATAATTGCATTTCTTGTGGGAAGCAAATACCTCATAAGGATTTCCATTCTTACTGTATTCCTTGTTTAGGCCCTGACCACGACATAGCTAGTTGTCGGTTTTGTGCTAGATTTAACCAATGTACGATTAAGCGCAGGTACGATTTTGCTTTTCACTACTTTGGCAGGGGATTTAATTATAAAATGTTGTCGGACATGCTTCCGACTACCGGAGTTCACAAATGATGCAAGGATAAGGACAGGCCTTTGAGGTCCAAATCAGATGACATTTTACAAGCAGAGCCAGCTACAGGTTCGGCCGTCGTCAGTGAGGCACTTCCGTATCCCCTGTCATTGGCCATTTCAGAACCGATTGCCAAAACAGACTCCCATGAGGAGCCAACTAAGCCTTTGAGCACTTCAGCTGCTGAACCTTCGGACAATGCTCCCTCGGATGGGTCCGGAGCCGCTGTGCAGGTACCGGCTTCTGAGGGGGTTTTCAGGCCTACACAGCTTCTGATAAAGGCAAAGCCAAAGACAAAGGCAAAGACTCCTTCTAAATCTAAGACACCAGCCCAGGCCTCTTCTGATCCAGGACCCAAATCTCAGAAACAGCTACTTAAAATGGCGGAGGACTTACTAACCATGATTAGGGGTTCACATCCCCCTCCAGACAAAAGGCCAAGGCAAGAATTGGATTATGAATCTTCTGATCAGGCATCTATTTCTTCAGTGTTTTCCTTTGAACAGGAATATACTTTCCCTCCTTATGAGGATTCTGATGCTGAGGAATCCATTCCATCAGCTTCTCCCCCTGAGGATTTTTCTTTTTGGGAAACTTTACATGACATGAGGGAACATTTTCACTGGGAAGGACAGGAGTACTCGGAATCTAAGAGAAGGCTTAGGGATTTCCTTCTTCTTCCCCAACATAGACCCCTGGCTATTCCTCCTATTTTGGATATTGTGGATGATGCCTTTTCTGAGGCTAATTTAACTCCTGACTCCTTTCCTTCAGCCCCTGCTAAGCCCGACAGATATTACAGGGTCCCTGACTCCCACCAGTTCCTTTACAAAAATCCTACTGCTGATCCAGAAACTATTTCTCATGGTCCTAAGGGGGTTAAGGCCGCTTCTGCGAAAAACCCTATTCCGACAGATAAGGATTCCAGAGCTTTGGAGGGATGGGGCAAAAAAGGGTACACTTCTGCTACTTTATCTATTAGGGCTTTAAATTGTCAATTTCATATGCTAAAATATCAGCAATTTCTACTGTCTGTTATGAAACAAAAACTGGATACCATTACTGCATATGCAGATAATAAGGAATTACACAATTTGACGCATGCCACTGAACAAGTGGGGAAGCATGGTTTACACTGTGGTTTTGATGCCTTGGAGGCTTCTTGCAGGGCAGCTGCCTCTGGCACAGGCATTAGAAGGCATGCTTGGTTAAAGGAACAAAACTGACCTGATCAAGTGAAAGCAAAGTTAATGGATGCTCCTGTTCAGCATGATGTTTTGTTTGGGTCTAAGGCTGAAGAGGTGATAAAGAAAATGGAGGATAAGGCAAAATCCATGCAAACAGTTAAGGATTTCTTACAAGTTCAGCCCCCAAGATTTAGCAGAAATTGGCCGACTAAAAATTTGTCCTTTCCCAGCTCGGACAGGCCTCAGAGGGGTAGATATAGGTGCTCCAGAGGGAGGGCCCAAGCATAGACCTCTTACATACATAGACAGTGGAGTGCTTCCACCCCCAGGGGTGGAGAGGACAGACCTCAATCTTATAGAAAATGCATGGCTCCAGGAACTTATCTCCTGGAAGCCCCTCTAGGAGGAAAACTCTCTCTTTTTCAACAAAATTGGACTTACATAACCCAAGACAAGTGGGTTCTGGATGTAGTTTCAAGAGGTTACAAATTCCACTTTCATACCTTGCCAAGACCAAATGGATGGCCAGACCTACCAAAACACCAATGGGCAGAGGCATTAAACCAGGTGGGATCCCTCATGGCTATGAGGGCCATAGAACTGGTTCCACAATCAGATATGGGGCAAGGCTTCTACTCCAGGCTCTTCCTAGTTCCCAGAAAGCAAAATTCATGGAGACCCATCCTGGATCTCTTAGTCTTAAACACTTTCCTGGAGATACTAAAGTTCAAGATGCTTACTCTGCAACAGCTCCTGCCAATGTTGAGCAAAAATGCAAGGATGGTGACATTAGATTTAAAGGAGGCTTACCTACACATCCCTATCAGACAGGAGTGCAGAAAATACCTCAGGTTCAAGTCCAGCTCGAAACATTACCAATTCTCTGCGCTGCCCTTTGGCTTGTCTACTGTGCCCAGGGTCTTCACCAAGTGCCTGGCACCAGTAGTAGCTTATTGCAGACTCAAGGGAATTCAAATTTACCCTTATCTGGACGACTGCCTTATTCAAGCGGACAGCAAGGATGTCTTACTCCAACACCTGGAATTTGTTCAAAATCTACTCAAGTACCTGGGATTCACTGTGAACATAAAAAAGTCAAATTTGACACCCACACAACAGATAACCTTTCTGGGTGCTCTTCTAAACACAACAACCCAGACGGCATTCCTGACATCCAAAAAACAACAGCAGCTGGCTTCAACTTTCAAAACCTTGGCGTCAATAACTCAGCTAACTGCAAGGAAATTCCTGCAGGCTTTGGGTTACATGGCCTCCTGCATCCTTCTCATACCAAATGCAAGACTACATATGAGAAAAATACAATGGTACCTAAAAAGTGTATGGTCCCAGCATTGCCACAGTCTAGACACACAGATCGCTGTCTTGCCTTGCCTACAGAAGGAATTCCATTGCTGGACCATGGCATGTCTTCACAACAAAGGGAAAGCCTTCAGTCTGCCTTCTGCCAGCCAAGTGTTAACCACGGACACCTCGGATTACGCATGGGGAGCCCACTTGCAGGGAAAAGGTCTGCAAGATTTTTGGACAGAGGATCAGAAGCACCTACATATCAATTTAAAAGAGATGTTAGCTGTACAGAATGCTCTCTTGGCTTTCAGGGATCTCCTACAACCAGGACAACTACTGATATGGACAGACAATACCACATTTATGTGGTACATAAACAAGCAAGGGGGTTCACACTCCTACCCCCTAGCCATGACTCTGTGGAACACAGCTCTAGCTTGCAAAGTGGATCTACAAGCTCAGTTCTTGCCAGGAAAACAAAATATTCTGTCAGACAGCCTGAGCAGGAACCTGTCAAACCCACACGAGTGGATGCTAGACACCCAAATATTCAAGATGATTACAGAAGCCTGGGGCTGCCTGGACATAGATCTTTTTGCATCCCCCCTCAACCACCAGTTACAGATTTTTTTGCACAAGAACATTTCACAAGCTAGCATGGAAAGTGGATGCACTATCATTCAGTTGGAGAAACATCTTGGGGTATGCCTTTCCGCCACTACCTCTTCTTCCACGGGTGTTACTAAAGATCAAGCAGGACAAGCCCAAGATGGTGATTTTACTGGCCCCAAATTGGCCTCGTCAATTTTGGTACTCAACACTGATGAATCCATCCCAGGAGCCTCCTTGGATTTCACCTCAGATTCCAAATCTTTTGTCCCAAAACCAGGGCCAGGTTCTGTGCTCTCATGTCAAAACTCTCAGCCTAGCAGCCTGGCGAATTCAGGGTCTATGATTAATCCTTTCCTTCCCAAACAGGTCATGGATGTCATCTTAGAAGCCAGACGGCCTAGCACTAGAAAATCTTATGCAGGTAAATGGAAGAGATTTTGCACCTGGATGCATGCTCAGAATTCGGATCCTCTCATTCCTAATATTCCACTGATTTTACTTTACCTGACAGACATGCTACATAAGGGTTTATCCTTCTCCTCCATACAAATACATGCCTCAGCTATCTCTGCACATTACATTAGAGATCCTCCAATCTTTTCGCATCCACTTCTGAAACAATATCTCAGAGGAGCAAAGAATTTAAGGCCCTCTAGGACACCACCATTCCTGCCTGGGACCTCAACTATGTTCTGGAAAAACTCGCTCTGCCTCCTTTTGAGCCTGCTGCCACATCTGATATTAAGTATTTATCATGGAAAACAGCTATCCTACTGGCTTTGACTTCAGCCAGGAGAGTCTCGGAGTTACAAGCACTCATGGCTGTGGAACCTTATATTATTTTTCACCAAGATAGGGTGTCTTTAAGGACCAATCCTACTTTCATGCCTAAAGTGGTTTCCAAAGTGGCTTTAAATCAAACTATTCACCTGCCAACTTTTTTCAATAATCCACAAAATAAGAGGGAAAGGATCTTGCATTCCTTGGATGTACACAGACAACTCCGTTTTTACCTAGACAGAACCAAGGATATCATGAAAACAGAGCAACTGTTTGTTTCTTATGCAACAAATTCACAAGGCAAAGCTATTTCAAAGCAGACCATTTCTAAATGGATTGCTCATGGAATCAGATTTTGTTACTCTCATCATGGAAAGCAAATCTCAGGAAAAATTAGGACTCACTCTACCAGAGCTGCTGCTACTTCAGCTGCCTTTCTCAGAGGAGTACCTACCAAGGATATTTTGGAAGTTGCAACTTGGAGTTCAGTGCATACTTTCTCTAAGCACTATAATCTCCCTCTTTACTCTAAGTCTAGGGCAGGCTTTGCTTCTGCAGTCTTGCAGGGCCCTCTAGCCGCCCCTTCAACTCTATAACCACCACCCTTTACCTCAGCTTTGGGATTCAACCCCTCAGTGATGATTGCAACAGTGAAACACGATGAACATAGTACAGTTGTGTACACTTACCATAAATGTAGATGTTCGAGTATCTTCACTGTTGCAGTCTGGGTTACCCTCCCTCCTGTCCCCTCTTATACTTTCTTTAGTGTGGTTTCCTACTTCACCCTTCTTCTGAGGTGTATTTGCTACAGGGTATGGGGTTTGTTGTATGTTACATTTTTGTTTTACTATTAGCCTTCACTTTTGGGCACCTGACATCTGGGGCAAGGAAAAACTGGAGAACATGGCGTCGGCTGGCAGCTTCGTACTCCTAGCACTCTGACATCAGGGAGCATGACTGAACAGCTGACGCCGGACCCAGACTTTGGGATTCTGGCCGACCGAGGACTGCCTGCCGGCAGGAAGAACCCTACAGTGATGACTGCAACAGTGAAGACACTAGAACTTCTATATGCAAAGCTATGGGGCGTATCATCATGGAACTCATACACACAGACATCAGGAACCTACAGACACTGGATCCTACACAATTCGGCTTTGTTGTGGGCAGATCTTGCCTCTTGAACATGGTCGACTTCTTTACACAGTTACCAGGTCCATAGACGTAGGGAAGGTAGTCCACACAGCCTACCTGGACCTCGCAAAAACCTTCAAAACAATACCCCACTCGGGCATCATACATAAGCTCACCAGCTTAGATATTGACACATATGTCACAAGATGGATTGCTAACCAGATCAGGGATATCACCCACATGGTAAGTATTGCAGGTGCCATGTCTGACTCTACAGCAGTTACACGTGGCATCCCACAAGGCTCAGTCGTGGAACCTCTCTTGTTCAGTATATATTTCTCTGACATACAGGCTAACACAGGTGGAATATGGCTGACCATGTTCGCAGATGACTGCAAACTTGGTGCCATATTTGACTCTCCAGCTGGCACAAGCATCCTCCAAAAGGATGTCACAGAGATGGATAACTGGTGCCAGAGCCATTGCCTACAGCTAAATGCCATTAAATGCATAGTCATCCCCTTTGGGAATAACAACGTGCCCACACATTACCACATAGGTGTTACTACATTAAGTACGGTAGAAGTTGTTAGAGATTTGGGGACACGAGTAGTTAGTAATCTTGCCTTTGACAAATCACATTGCCAAAGTGGTTAGCCAGACCTTCTATATAGCCCACCTTATCCCAAAAGGTTTCACATCTAGATCAAGTAAAGTCATTGTGCCCCTATACTCCTCAGGCCCATGATTGGATACAATGCCCCATTTGGGATGTAACTTACCTGACACCTGCAGCAACTGTAATGGCCACAAAAGTACCTCACCAAGTGGATCTGGGGACTCACGCAGATGCCCTGTGCAGTTTGGCTAAAGTAACTCCAGCTCTACTCAGTCGCTTACTGCCTACTCGGATGTGATCTGTGCCTGTTGTTTACAGCCATGTCCAACACAGAATTAATGGATATGCTCCACCTCAGGATATCCGGATCCCTTAGAGCTACACGCTCAAGGGACTTACACCTCAGCACAGATATTAATAGGACATGCTGGAGGGACACATTCATATCCCAGAGGCTCCTCTCACTCTGGAATGGGATCCCAGTCCCACATAGGCAGAGCCCCCCACTGACCCCCTACAGGAGACATATTGACGAGTGGATGGGTGATATTATGCTTACCCCTGGGATCTCTTCTGGGTCCCTGCTAGACAGAGGCACAATAAAGTAAACGTAAAAGGCCTATCTTGTGTGACCTACTATTCACAGACACAGTCTACTAATCTAACAGGGCTGCGAAAGCCAAACACACTCTGGCTAGGCTTACAAATGCCCTAGGGCAGGTAGCCTAGTATCAACCTATGCACCTATGGTAATGTTCGGGATGCACATTGTTTGATTGCAGGTTTTTTATCTTCTTTGCTTTCCCACTTTCTGCGAACAACCTAAGCATCTGCAGAACATATTTTATTATGACAGGGTTCCACTATATTATATATGTGTCTGTTGTCATATAACTGTGTGCACAAGGCAGATTGGTGAATAGTGAGAGGTTTCTGGGTTAACACATGCAACTGCCGGATATGTGTGGCCCACTGCTGTACTCAGACATGGCCTAATTGTGTGAGCATGCCCAATCTGTCCTTTCAGTGTTTTGTTGCCTGACATTTGTCTCATTTATTCAAGTGTGTGAGCATGCCCAGTGTGACCTTTCAGTATGTTGCTGTCTGAAGTCCACTATATTAGTTGATGTGTGTGAACATGACCAATATTAACATTTATACTATATGTGTGCTGAAAATCAGGTTCTATTCTTACTGCAGGGCTCACCTTTGTGCCATAACTTGACAGGGATTATGCTGTGCCTGCAGGGTTTCCATGAGATACTTTGCATAGACTTATCAACATTTCTTCATACAGGCTGACCAGTGCAATACTGTCATGGTTTAGTGGTTCAGTACTATGACTGTAGTGCACAGTATCCTGGGTTTGAGGCCTGTCACTGCTTTATATTTTCATACTGAGCAGACCAGACTGCTTAAGGGCCAGTAGAGCAAATATGGGCATGTTGGCTTTTGTTCAGCTATGCCCAATGTAGACCAAGCTTGTCCAACATTGCTGAATGTTAACCAACATTGCTGAACGTTGCCCAATATTGCTCAACATTGACCACAGTTGTGCTAGTGTTAGTGTGTGTGATTGCTTTACATATACTAAATGGTTGTGAAAGCTGTTTAGCACTGCTTTATATTGCTTAACACATGGCAATCATGCCTCAGGTGGTGCTGCAGGGCTGCCGATGTCGGATGCACATACTGCACTCCCTATACATGTTTGGGAACAGGTAGTGTCAAGTTAGGCATCCCTTTTACTATATGTGCGGGTCAGAGAGAGGTATCATTTCCAGGGTTCCTACTGAGCCAGTGTATGTGCTATGCTTTGCCTCTTTGCCAAGGCCAAAGCATACTGGGCATGCCTCCTTCTGCCTACTGGGGAAGGCTCAGCTTGTTCCTTCTCCAAGTCACGCTGTGCTTGTGATGGCCTTGGCAATGGTGGGGGGGCTGTTTGGCCCAGACCTATGCTGCTCCTGCTGTAGCTGTTTTTGCAGGATCATATTATGTATCATAGCACATACCATGACAATTTGGGTACATGTGATTGGTGAGTACTGCAAGGCTCCACCAGATGTGTCCAGGCACCGGAACCGTGACTTGAGCAGGCCAAACACATGCTCGATTACATTTCGTGTTTGTGCGTGTGCCTCATTATGGTGTTCATGTTCAGGTGTGTGTGCGTTTCTGATGGGTGTCATCAGCCGCAGCTCCAGTGCATAGCCAGCATCCCCCACTAGGTGACCATGAGGGATGTCCCCATTGGCAAATGTCTGGTACAGCTGTGTCAGATGCCAGATATGGGAATCATGGTAGCTTCCAGGGCAGCCAGCACACACATTCAGTATTATGCCCTGGGCATCACACATGACCTGGCAGTGGATGGAGGGGAAGCCCTTGCGGTTGAAGTAGACCCTACCCCGCTCACCGGCTGGTGCTTTGATGCATATATATTGCACCCACTACCTCAGGGAATTCCGCTATTTGCTGGAAGAGACACATATTGCTGGCCAATACCTCATGGGAATTGGGGAAATATACATGATCACCGACATGTGCTGACATGGCATCCAGGAACTGGTGCATTACCCTGGATGCTGATGCCTGTGATATCCCCATCATATCACCAGTTGGTCTCTGGAAGGTACCTGTTGCTAATATTCTTAGGCCAACACATACCTTGGTTTCCACTGGGATGGCTTCCCCTCTGTTGGTTCTGTGTGTGAGGTATGGCCTGCACAGCTCAACAATTTGCTGCAAGAGGTCTCTGTCCACTCTATAGCACTCCACTATCTCCAGCTCATGTAGCCCCTGATAGGTTACCCTGGGTCTGTACACTCTTTTCCGTCTTGTCACTGTGGGTTGTCCAGCAGCATTCTCATTGTCTCCACCCTCAGCATGTTGCATATGTTGCCTTATGACAGCAATGGCAGCCCCTAACATTTCTTTGTCTCAGTAAAACTTTTTCAGTTTTCACTTCTATTAGCTTACTGCAGTGTTGCAGTGTCTCTTGAGAGAAAGATAGTGGAATGTTATTTGCGGAGTTTTAAGTGCTGGTCTGGGCTGGGCTAGTGTACTGCTTGTGTAATTGCTTGATTCTGATTGTTTTCACCTGCTAGCTCTGCTATTACTCCCTGGTTAACTTTCTACTATTTGTTGTGCTTCCTTTTTCCTTTCTGTTTCCTCAGGGAGGCAGCGCAGTGCACACAAGTGCAAACTTGTGCACACCAGCTCACACGGGCGCACACATGCTTACACGGACTAAAACTTGCTTATTCTTGCTAAAACATGCGCACACCAGCGTAAATGTGCTTACACAACTTTAACCAGCCTTAGACATGCTTACTCCAGCTTAAATGCACGCACACAGGCATACACACACGCGCACAGTCTTACTCAGATATACAGGTGTGGACTCGCGCGCATACACGTTGCAGGCACTTCAGCAAGAAACTTTAATGTTATCCACGGCATGCACCTTCAATTTCTTGCCTTTAGCTAGGCTACCTGTTGACACACCTCTTCCAGTGATGTGTAACTGACAGCAGACACATGCCACTCTGCTCCAATGAGCTTCACTTTTTTCATACATACCCCCCACGTGATGTCACCTACTTTCTACTCTGTTACTCCCCTTATCCTACTCCTACACTGCACTGACTGTGCTCATTTGCTATGTAAACTTGGGATTCACTATCCTAACCCTCATTTGCATAGGATTGCCTACTAATGCTTGGTTACATCTCTTAGACTGAGCTTCCCCCCTTAGCAACCTTTACTCTGTAGCCATGTTGTCTTCAGCCTGCCATTCCCTTGCATTGTAAATTAAGAATTACAATAAAATCCACATTTGTGGATTTTAATTACTGGTTTTCGGGTTTTTAGAGTGCAGCACATTTGCGCAGTGCTGCACTATGCTTAAACACCGGAGACTGGGATAAAAAAAATATATATATATTTTATTTTTATTTTGCATCAGTGAACATTGCCAATGGCCATATTTTTGGCCATTGGCATACTTCCTCAACTGGATGCATCCTTTTTTTGGAGCTGTCACGGCTCTGTTTTGCTATTTGCAGAACCGTACTCAGTTGTCAATGGAGTACATTTCTGCAAATAACACTACTCTTACTCGGACAGGTTCGGGTTTCCTGGATCGCAAATTTACCTCATTTGCATAGCTTTCGCCTGCAATTGAGGTAATTTGCATAACCAAACCCTGTACATGTAAGACTTGTTTTAGGAGCTTTGTTGCACGCCCCTACCGGCTATTCCTGGATCGCTTGTTGGACATGTTGGCTGCATGGAGTTTTACTCTACTCTTAGACTCCGTGCAAGCCTTCGTGAATCCGGCCCTGAATGTTATTTTTATGTGTGTAAACTTGGGAATGTAATTTAATGTTCTTTCTTCTTTAAATACAAGTAGGGTAAAATTTTGGTCAGGCTTTAAAAAAGTACTTCTATAAAACATTAATTCTAAAGTATCAAATACAAGTAAATATGAATTTCCCATTAAACATGGAATGAAAGTCATTCCTAATCCAATAGATAAAGATAGATCTATTTGATTATCACTCATACCTTTAACCAACAATATCAACTGAGCTCCATATGTTAAATTATTATATGGAGATTTTACTTAAAAGAGATATGAAATTCTATATTATTATATTATTGTTCTATAGTATTTTATATATCAGAATGGAATGTTAGTAGTGTAAACAATTATGTTGACATAGAAAATATCCAATATTAATTACCCTTAAGAGATCCCAAACATGTCAGATATGTCATTTTGGATAAATTTAATGCAACAGAGGAGCATACACTAAATAAGCTAACAACAAATAGATTATTACTAAAATAATTTGACTAAAAGGAATCTGCAGGAGACAATGAGTGATTACCAATGAAATATGATTTTACTGTAGGTGTACTGTCTTCCTTTACTTTCCCACTCTTCAGGTCACCAACTTCAACTTACACTTATGAAAAGACATGGCTTATCAGTGGTATCCTGACTCTGAGTAGAGGCACCCTACATTCTAGTGTGCAGTGCTTTTACATATTTATAGATTTACAAAGCAGAGTCTAAGAATGAACTATGATCACCCTGACAATTCCCATCCTGCATAGGGCGCTTCCTGCTTCCAGAATGGGTAATCACATCAGGTCTAGAATGAATGTGAAGGTATCTATATGGTAACCAAGACTTACCTTAGGTAAGTATTAATCAAAGAGTATTTAGAGCATCTTAGGGAGTTCCCTGGGCAGTTATAATACTCTTAAGCCTCTCCTCCCTTGACCAAAAACATATTTCCCTTCCCTTTCTTTCCCTTGTTTTAAATCAGTACTAATAAAAGAAATTCAGCAAACATAGGTAAACAGAAATAACATTAATTAGTCCGTCTTGTACATGACTCGCAATCCATTAAACAAGTCAGTGACTAGCATCACTTTAGTAAACATTATAAAGACAAATTAAAAATAATTTCCTAGCTCTTTAAATTTTCTGATAAAGTAAAAAGTTAACAATAAGCTATTTTAACTAAAAGTATAAAACATTTCAATTTTCCTTGCATGTATTCATTTCTACTTATACTGTAGTGTCAATAGCTGTCTTTGAAATCTGTAATATACTTCACTTCTTCAAATCATTCCTTTTTCAATTCAGGTTTTGTTTTGTCAAAACAGCAACAATATTTCAAGGGCACAATTAATATTTAGACTATTTCAAATAAATAACTTGTCAGTTGCCAATTGAGTTAGTTTAGAATGTATGGTTAGTGCAAATATAGCATGTTGCAAAAATAATATGTATTTTTTCGTGTGCTCTAGAGACTGTCATATGCACGTGACATATATAATGTAGCATATATAGAGCAGATAGTTTATGGATTCAGGTTGTTAAAGTAAATTATGCTTATTAATCAGGCAGTTTCATTTAAATTCACAAGTAATTTGGGGACATTTCAGTTGAGTTTCCAGGAATGTGTAGTCCAATGTGAGTAATTGAGTCCACTTTTTCTCATAAACATATGTCACAATTCATTAAACAAAGCAGTCTAACATCTGTCTAGTAATCATTATAAAGACAAGGAATAGTAATTTCCTAGCTTCAAACTTTCTGATAATGCAAAATGTTGACAGTAAGCTATTTTAACTGGAAGACTAAAACATTTCAATACTTCCTTGTGAATATATTTTACTTTTTCTGTAGTGTCAAGAACTGTCTTTGAAATCTATGCATTACTTCACTTCTTTCAAATCATTCATTTTACAGTTCAGATTATATTTTGACTTGTCAAAATGTCAATAGCATTTCAAGGGCGCATTTAATATTTAAACTATTTTAAATGAATAGCTATCAGTTACCAAGTGAGTTTGTACAGAGTGTGAGGTAACTGCAAAGATAACATGTTGCAAACAGTAATATGTAACTTCTCATGTGCACTAGAGACTGACAATTTCAAGTAACATATAAAATGTAACTTTTATAGTACAGACAGCTTGTGAAATCAGCATGTTAAACTGAGTAATACTTTTTAATCAAGCAGCTACATTTAAGTGCACATGCAGTTTGGGAACATTTCAGTTGTGTTTCCAGAAATATGTAATCCTATGAGGATAAATCATAAAATATTTACAAATAGTCCTATTATGTATTTATTTTACCTTACTTAGGTTGTTTTTCATTTTAATAACTAAACATTACTTTTTCTTATTATTTGTTATCTGTGAGGCTAAATGCACTTCACAGGTTCACAGTGTTCTTAGAAACTGCAGCAATTGTTTACTGTTGCTATGGCAACACAAATAGAATTTGAAGAACGCTTCACTTCTCTTAACCAACAGTACATTTTTTCCCTCCTTTTTTTATATATTTGTTAACACTAAAAGGAAATAATTCAAAGGACATATGTACATGAATGGAACATTTCAGAGTTAATCATAAGCATGTCCCCAGTTCCAATAAGCATAACAGTGAATATCATTAATCTAATAAATATTGTAATAACAATTAATTAAGTTTACTATTCCAATTAGTCTACCTTAAAACTACATTAATTTAGACTATTATTTATCTATGCATAGATAGTGAGTTATTAAATATATACATACTATATTAGTATAGTAAATAGGAGAGAATTTAGAAAGGGAGACAAGATGCAGTTAAAATAAATAATGAGAAAAGAGAGAACAGAGAGAAAGAAAAGAGAAAATTAAGAGAAAATAGACATATACTATGTATGTTGATTTACAGTATAAATATTTTATGTGCTATATAACCCTCCTTCTGTGAAAGAAAAGTACCCTGTTTTGCATACCTGAGGTAATGTGAAAACTCTCGTGTGTCATCTATTTTCAAAAAATATAGATAAAGATTTCAGTAGTTAGTTATCTTTGTTTTAAAATTCCAAGCAGTAAAACTGGTCCTTTAAAGTAATGTTAAAGCAATTCATATCATTATAGATGCTTTGAGAGATTTGGCTGTAACAGTATCAGTCTTTTGCTTCTTCTTTTTGACATCTGTCCAGACATTTGTTTCTTTTGTTCTCTTGAGAGAAGGTGACATCCAATCCATATCTTCTGGTAAAGTAATCACATTATTAGTTTTAATGGTACTTACGTATTATCACAACCACATTTTTGTGGTTGTGGAAATAGATTACTTCAGGTGAAAGGAGGACATGCAACACTGTAAAGTGTTATTGGCAGTCCTTATTGTGGACAAAAAGTGTGTATTACCTTCAGGAAGATCAGTAATTTAAAACATCCTCTTCCTGAGTTGCATCACTTTAATTGCCATGACTGGTATCATACAAGCTGATTTCTGCAGGTTGTAAAAAAGAGTGTAAGAGCAAGTTTAAGAAAGTGTCCCTTTTTTGCATGGGTCAGATTTAACAAATGGGATTTATTATTGAAGAAATGAAGAGAACAAGGAAGGATGACAGACTTCAGAAAAAGTAACTGTTCCAACTCATCAAGTAGTGTTGTCAGTAAATAACAGCATGCATTTTGGTTCAGACTTAGCTCCTTCAAAGATAGCATCACAAGGAAAGTGGGTGTGGCTCTTACTTTGCCACTGCATGCTTCCTTGCCTGTTCTCTATTAATGTTGTTATGTTGAATTAGGTTCCTGCCATCTGACATGTGGTCAGCGTTGCTTGAGGTAGACAGTAAAGTTGAAAGGAGAAAAAGACACAGAGAAGAACGCTGGCAGCTTTGGAAGTTGCGGGCGATGACAGTAGTAATGGTAGCACTGTTACATTACACATGATGATGTTGTGTAATTGGTGATACAAATTACCTGTGTATGTGTACAACTAACTGTGCTCCTGATAGTTAAGCAATGAAATGTGATAGTAGGAAACACTTTGAGGATGTTTTCTGAGTCTTAAATGCCCCTGTTTCACTTGTAGTATCAGAATTCCGTGACCATACAAATGTGGTTGCAATAATACGTAAGTACCGTTTTAATAAATGAAGGGGCTTCCTCTAAGTCAATAAAAGTCCTCATCTCATTGGCATACAGTATTCTTATCTTAGCTGGATATGCAAGTTGTGCCTTGATGTTGTTTTGTTTCAGAAACTTTATCATTGGCCACACTTTTTTCCTTTGTTCCATTATTCTAGATGAATAGCCGTTATCAAATCTTAGCAGACTCTGTTTATATTTTAGAGGTGCCGTCCTCCAAGCAGATCTTAAAATCAGTTCCTTGTCCAAGTATGAAAGAAATTTGATAATTATTGACCTAGGAGGAGAGTTTGAGTTAGTGGCAGGTTTCCCAAGAGCTCTGTGTGCCCTTTCAATGCCAAAGGTAAGTCCTTCTTTTACATTTAAAAAGTCAGGGATCCAGCTTGATAAAAAGGAAATAATATCCTCAACTTCTGTGTTTTCTGGTAATCTGAAAATCCTGATGTTATTTCTCCTCTCCCTATTTTCCAAGTCATCTACTTTATTAACCAACCGTTTTGTTTAAGAAGCAGTTCTTTCTGTGTTTTCTCTTCCTTAAGTCTGCTTTCTAAGTCATTTAAAGAAACCTCTATTCCTGTTATCCTTGTATGGTGTTGTTGTAGCATTTCCTTGATGGTGACAGCCTGTTTTTGACTGCTTGTCTTAAGATTTTGTAGGTTCTCTTTAAAATCATCCATCTTCAAAGACAGCTCCTGCAGGGTAGATGCTGTCTGCTGTAGTTCCTTCTTTAAGGCAGTGTCCTGGTGAAAATTCCTTGAGTTGCTCATTTTAGCAAGTGAATATATCTCCAATCTTTTTGACAGGAAATTATTTGTAAAACTTCACCAAAGTTAGTAATTATGTAAATTAGTCCTTTATCTATAAGATTTTATACTTTGAAGAAAAAAAAAAAGAATATTTTTTCCTGTCTTATTTAACTAGTTATATGGAGCTCTAAAATACTGCTGCTTTCAGTTAGCCATTCAGGCTCCGCCTCCATATTCACATAATCTGATCGTCTAGAGTCATGGACCTTGAGCTTTGTGGCCATTACTGGCCACATTCCCCATAGCTATTGCTAAGCAGAGCACTGACCAATAGCTCCTTCAGCTTCCTCTTTCTATCAACAAGGTCATGTATTCTTTCTTTCATTTTCCTTCCAATTTTAAAGTTTAGTACATTAGTCATTCTTTACTTTCTGCCCACATTTGATAATGGGATACTAAAGTCTGACACTGGCAAACTCAGGTGCCCTATTATAACCACACTCTTACTTCATCTGCATTTGTTTATTCCATCCTTAACAAGCTCATTATCCATCATGCTTATAATAGTGTCAGAGTATCAATTTTATTCCTTTTCTCAAATCTTTATAACAAGGTAGTTTACTTGTAATTTCTTGCTCTCCTCTCCCTCACCTTCTTAATTTATTTGTTTCACTCTGCTTAATCCTTGACCTGTGTTCACATTCTCTGCCATTGTTCCCTCTTCTTCTACCTATAGTTATACCGCCAGTCTGCCACCCTGTCTACTTAACAGTGCGGGTGTATATTATGTTATCAAATTTTTAAAAGTTCGAATGTCATGTGGTCAAAGCCATATGATTGAACTTTTAAAAGTTCGAAAAGCTAAAAAAAAAATTAAAAAGAAAAAAAACTACATGACTGCATGGGGAGCTGTGCCCCTCACAACCCCTGCTCTTTAAATATACCAACTCCAAGATTGTACTACATGGCAAGAAAGGTTAATCTTCCCATTCTGCACTGTACGGAGATCTGAAACATTCGAACGTTTAAAAGTTCAATCTTTTGGTGTCAATCATATGACATTCGAACTTTTAGCAGTTTGATAACATGATATACACTCTAACAGCACTTATCTGCCACCAAAATAAATGGATTGAAACAAGGACTGAATGCTCATGTCTGCTTCTTTCTGTGAATAGCAATAATTTATCATTTTATTGCAGCGTGATGCACTGGAGGAAGCACAGATAGAGAACCACCTGGAGGGACACCCAGCAGACCATCTCAAGATAAAAAATCCCTAGCAAGGTCAGGTCACAAGCTGGACACCAGGTAGTCTGATCACTACCTGAACATGTCATCTTTCTCAGTAAGAGTGAGTATATTCTTGACATTTTAATACTATGGAAAACCAGAGAAACATGAGCCTTGTTAGGGGTCTACGATGAACTTTTTAACTTTATGCAGAGTTGTTAATATTACAGAATGACCTTGTTAAGGCAGTATGAGTGTAGACCCATTCTTAACATCCCCATCTCTGACATTCAAGATGAGGCCTCTAAAACTGAATGCCACAAATGCTGACTTATTTGATAGAGGTGAATGTTTCACATCATACTTGTGCAGTAGTAAAAACAAATTGAATCTTTAGTAGTCCAGTGTTTAATATGGTTAGTATACACTGCGCCATATCGATACATTTAAACTCTGCAGTCAACCATGTGTGCTCAAGCTGGTAGGCTTTTCTAGAATGGATAACCTACTTAGTCCATCAGCATTAGCATGACATTTTGCCTGAAATGTACACATTTATAAACTCATATCCTTAGAGCAATACCTACCAGAGCCACAACTTTAGTCAGCTCATGTGAAACCAGTTTTTCATTTTCAGTTTGTAACATGTATATGAGAAGAATATGACATCACAAATACTTAGGAAATATTTGAATTTTGCTTATTGCCATTAGTCTTTCCTTACAGAATAGCAATTTTATTCCTTCAGGAAACATCAGAATATGAGAAACAGAACCAAGGGTACAGTTCGTTATCACAGAGAATTTTGTTAGTAAGCACACTTTCTGTGCCATTAGATCAAACAGGAGGAAAGGACCAGCTCTCCATAATCTGATCATTGAAAAAGAAAACCAGGAGATTTTTTTTTTAAATTTCAAAATTTTCCTCATCCACACAGGATTCTTTTGCATCTCAAAATATGCTAAGAGTTAAACAAGGTTTATTAAGAACATACTGTTAAAAATAATGTAAACCCAAATATGTTTTTATTTCAGCAAATTTTACAGGTGATAATGCATCCATGACAGCATTTACTATAGACTTTAGAGAATAAAATATTTTTTAAATACTAAAAACCTTTGCCTGACTAAATTCTGTTTCTCTCTGTCCCACGAGCATCCATCAGTAGTGTGCATAACTTCCCCTTAACCACATTCAAAAGTCCAGCAAATAAAAAACAAAACCCTGAAGCAACTTCCTGCATACAAGAATTGCAACATTGCTGTTACTGCTTTTAAATTGGAACTGAGTGCTGTCATCTGTGTTGAGCCACCATGTTGTTTAGTCCATCGGCGTGCTGTTTCAAACTGTGTTAGTTAGATTTTACTATTTTGCTTATTTGAGCACCTATTTTGTTACTGTATTGTGTGGAAACAGGGTGATTTTACTGTAATTTTATGTCTTGCCACCATGCTGCTCAGTTCTGTTGTCATGCATTACTAACTAGCAAAAAATAACAGGAACTAAGTTTACTGGCAAGAATTACTCTGGATTCTGTGAAATTGAGATGGTGATAGACTGAATTTCATATTACTGAACAGGATGACTTACTTATTAATTATCACTGCTTGTTCCTTAACAAATTTATTTGATTAAGTGTTGCTTAGCTAAACTACTTAAATTGTGATATTTTCTTGTCTGTCTGTTATTCTCACTTTATTTTTTTTTCACTTCACCTACCCCCTTTTCTGGCTTCATATTAACATCTCTCTCTCTTTTCCTTGCATTCTCCTAACCACATTAAAAAGTCCAAGAAATAAAAAACAAAACCCTGAAGCAACTGCCTGCATACAAGAATGCAAATACTGAAACCCCATACAAACAAGCAAACAGCTATTGTAAGTCCTACTTTTATCAAAAGACTGTGAGCAGTGTAGGTCTAGTATAATCTTCACTCTGTGATACTCCCATTAGTTTTTCTGCTGTTCGCACTACTAGACCCCCCCCCTTGTCCTCCCATCTATTGCAATAAAAATATACAGTTTTCCAAAGCTTTGTACTTATTTTTGTATTCTCCCTTACTGATGCTCTACTAAATCTGCTTCACATAGATAAAAATATGCCTTTAGGTACTGACCTCAGCAAGCTGGTTGATTGTATTTCTCATCTCACAGATTTCTCCAAGTCTTGGTTCAACCCACTCCATTCTGACAGCTTTCTCCAAGTCCTGGTTCAATCTGCTCCATTCTCACATTTTTATCTAAGTCCTGGTTCAATCTGCTCCATTCTGACAGCTTTCTCCAAGTCCTGGCTCACCACCACTCCATTCTCACAGCTTTCTCCAAGTCCAGGCTCAACCCACTCTATTCCCATGTCTTTCTCCAAGTCCTGGTTCAACCCATTCTGTTCTAACCACTTTCTCCAAGTTCTGGTTAAGCTCACTCTTTTCTTACAGCTTTCTCCAAGTCCTGGTTCAATCCACTCCATTCTCACAGCTTTCTACAAGTCCTGGTTCAACCCTGTCTATTCTCACAGGTTTCTCCAAGTCCTGGTTCAGCCCACTCTGTTCTCACAGCTTTCTCCAAGTCCTGGTTCAACCCACTCCATTTTCACAGATTTCTCCAAGTCCTGGTTCAACCTGCTCTATTCTCACAGCTTTCTCCAAGTCCTGGTTCAGTCTGCTCTTTTCTCACACTTTTCTCCAAGTCCTGCTACAACCCGCTCCATTCTCACAGCTTTTTCCAAGTCCTGGTTCAACCTGCTCCATTTTCACAGTTTTTTTCCAAGTCCTGGTTCAACCTGCTCCATTCTCACAGCTTTCTGAAAGTCCTGGATCAATCCGCTCCATTCTCACAGCTTTCTCCAAGTCCTGGTGCAACCCGGTCTATTATCACAGCTTTCTCCAAGTCCTGGTTCAGCCCACTCTGTTCTCACAGCTTTCTCCAAGTCTTGGTTCAACCCACTCCATTTTCACAGATTTCTCCAAGTCCTGGTTCAACCTGCTCTGTTCTCACAGCTTTCTCCAAGTCCTGGTTCAGTCTGCTCTGTTCTCACAGTTTTCTCCAAGTCCTGCTACAACCCGCTCCATTCTCACAGCTTTTTCCAAGTCCTGGTTCAACCTGCTCCATTCTCACAGCTTTCTGAAAGACCTGGATCAATCTGCTCCATCCTCACAGCTTTCTCTAAGTCCTGGATCAACCAGCTCAATTCTCACAGCTTTCTCCAAATCCTGGTTTAACCTGCTCCATTCTCACATCTTTCTTCAAGCCCTGGTTCAAAAACTTTCTGTTCTCACACTTTTCTCCAAGTCCTGGCTCACTCTGCTCCATTCTCATAGCTTTCAACAAGTAGATGCTCAACCAACTCAGTTCTCACAGCTTTCTGCAAGTCCTGGTTCAACCTGCTCCATTCTCACAGCTTTCTCCAAGTCCTGGTTCAACCCGCTCTGTTCTCACAGCTTTCTCCAAGTCCAGGTTCAACCTGCTCAATTCTCACAACTTCCTCCAAGTCCTGGTTCAACCCTCTCCATTGTCCCAGCTTTCTCCAAGTCCTGATTCAACCCACTTCTTTCTTACAGCTTTCTTCAAGTCCTGGTTCAACCCACTCCATTTTCACAGCTTTCTTCAAGTCCTGGTTCAATCCGCTCCATTCTCACAGTTTTCCCCAAGTCCTGGTTCAACCCCCTCCATTCTCACAGCTTTCTCCAAGTCCTGGTTCAACCAAGTCCTGGTTCACCCTCTCCATTCTCACAGCTTTCACCAAGTTCTGGTTCATCCCGCTCCAGTCTCACAGCTTTCTCCAAGTTCTGGTTTAAACCACTCTTTTCTCACAGCTTTCTCCAAGTCTTGGTTCAACCTGCTACTTTTTCACAGCTCTCTTCAAGTCCTGGTTCAGCCTGATCCATTAACCCTTGCTTCACTCAGGCTCACTCCACTCCCCTACCCTACCCCCATTCCCACATACCCAAACCTTCCTCAAACATATACACCCACTTTAATTAACCACATCCCCACAACCACTCAATTTCTTCTTTCCAATCAATCCTTGCTATCCAATCACTCAACTACCTCCTCTGCCTATTACTCTAATTAACTCTTAACTACCCTCACGTCTTTCACTCAACATACAATATGTTACTCATCCTACTTAACTCCCTCCTACTACTCACTCTTTCCTCCTCTACCTCCTATCTCTCCCACTACCAGTACTTCCACTCTTCTCCTACAGTCTCCAACAAGCACTGCAATCCACTAACATCTATAAACTTCTCAATAGCACCCTCACTGTTTACTCATGTTCAGACTCTATCTTACATAAATTTGAAATACTTCTCCCTCACTCTCCCCCCACAAAACCTAAACCCAAACTTCTCTTCTACAGCCCCTTTATCACAGCATAAAACCTTCCTTTACAAGCCTTCTGCTAGCTGGCAATATTCACCCTAACCCTGACCCACCCTCAAACTCAACCACAGGTACCCATACTCAACCCTCTAATACCTCCACTACATTACCTGACCATTCTCTTTCCGCATCTCCTTATATCCCCTATCCAAACTCCTCAACCTCACACTCCAAAACCTTGAAAATACTTTTCCTCAATATTCCAAGCATTGTTAACAAAGTTACTTATTTCCATGCCCTTATCTCTCTCTACATTCCTAACATTCTCACCCTCTCAGAAACATGGTTACAACTCTATATTACAGACTCTGAAACCCTCGCCCCTGGTTACAACATCCTCCACCTCGATCGACACAAGAAACAAGGTGGTGGTGTAGCCATCATTTACTCTATCAAATTTTCTTTCTGTCCTCTACCTACATCTCCTCCCAATTTCAGCCCAGCTGAAATTCTTATTTCTAACTGTAAATTAAATAACACAAAAGCCTAGCCATTGTAGCAATCTATATCCCACCTGTCAAAAACATCCCTACCCTCAAACACTTTCTTTCCTGGGCATCTCAAAACATCTCTTATGAGACTATCATCCTAGGTGATGTCAATATTGATTGGACCTCCTTAATTCCTACTCTCCCAATATTAGCATCAATCTCCTTGTATTGTCTCAACTCATCACCTCTCCCAACCAAATCAATTAAGACACAAATAACAGCACTACCCTTGACTGGATCCTCACCTCTAACCCAAATATGTATCACAATGCCGCAGCTCTGACTCCCTCAGTGACCATCTCCCTACCCATGTTTATGACAGTCACCTCATTCTGCTAAAACCTCACCAGTACAAAGACAGCTGTAATCTTTCTAATTTCTACCTGGATACCTTCAATAATCTTCTGTCTTCTATTAACTGGTCCTCTCACTACACCCTCCATCTCAATGTGGCTGTCTCCAAATTTAACACCACCTTTCTGAATGTCCTTAACTCCTTAGCCCCCACTAGAAAAATAAGAACAAAAACAAACTTTACTCCATTGTTAAACCAATCCATCTGTAAACTAATGCTTAACTGAGACAGTGCCTTTAAAACCCAGAAAAAACAAACCTCCATCACCATCTCCAAACTTATAGAGAACTTAGGAACCTAACCAAAAAACAAGTCGATCTGGACAAAAAACCAATACTATCAAAAACCACTAGATAACCCCAACTGCACACAACAAACATTTGGAATAGTATCAACAAACTCTTACATCCAGGCAACCCTTCTACCCACAGCCCCTGTCCTAATAGTTCACCAACAGACACTGCCTCCTTTTCTAATTTCTTCTTCATTGACTTCATAAAAAAATTAACTAAACCTGACAACACCTGTCTCTCCTTCTGATCTCCTTCTCTCTACCAATTCCACCCAGTTTTGTCTTAAACCTGTCCCTACTGCATAAATAATATCTCTTCTTACCAAACTGAAAAGTTGCTCCCCCTCTGTTGAAACCTTACCTTCTCCATTACTAGCAGCTAACTTTGTTCCACATCCAGTCTCCATATTAGTAAGCAGGTCAGTTCAAGAGAACACAGTCCCTGACATCTGGAAAAAATCCTATGTCATACCCCTTCACAAAGGTGGCAACTCAACTGAGCCAACCAACTACAGACCCATTGCCATACTATCCTCCTTATCTAAAATTCTAGAAAAATGTATTCAGAACCAGCTTCTCAAACACATCATACAAGACAACCTGATAACTCCCACCAAACATGGTTTCTGTCCTCACCATAGCATCTCTACAACTCTCATTTTATTTACAAAGAATATATCCAAAACACGGAAGGCCTCTTCTTTGACCTATCTAAAGCCTTTGACACCGTTTCCCATACCCTACTGCTCTCAAAACTTTATTCCCTTAACCTCTCCTCTTCTACTACACTATGGTTCTCCAGTCACCTCTCCAACAGATTCCAACCTGTCAGATGACTTTCTGCCTCCTCCACCTTCCTCTAATCTAAACAGATGTCTCCCAAGGGTCAATCCTTGGACCTCTCCTTTTTAATATCTTTACAAATAACCTACACACTTCCTGTCCAAACTCCTCACTAATACAATACACAAGACAAATCCACTATTATCTTGTGCTTTGATAACCTTCCCCACATCCTTGTTCTTACTCAAGATTCCCTCCTTTCAGTCGAAAAATGGTTAACCAATGATCAACTACTTCTCAATCCTAATAAAACAAAACTTCTACTCTTCCTCCCCAAATTACTACAGCAACTTAAAAATACCTTCACAGTATCTTATCTTAATAATACACTTATCTCTGTTGAACCACATACTAAACTTCTGGGTGTAATCATAGATGACCAACTAAAGTTTGACATACATATTCAGCAAGCCATCAAAAAGACCCACCAAAAACTTGGTCTCTTATACAGACATAAAAAATACCTCACTATTAACACTAAACATTCTCTAGTACAGATTTTCCTTACTCTTACTTACTCTCTGCAGCCCATATTCTCACCAATATGTATTTATTTATTTATTTATTATTTATTTTACATTTGTTGACCAGGATTGTCTGGCTAAGCTGAAGAGCCCTTTTTCAGTGGAGGCCCAGTGAGAAAAGCTCCAACATATTATACAATTTTCATTATAAATTAGCATTAAACAGCAATGTTACAGGATTATTACAAGACATTAAGTAGCAATACAATGTTATACAGTGTCAATAATTAGGAGTATAGCATACATTTTTTAAGATGTATAAAAAGAAATATGTCATTAAGATGAGTATAGTTTTTGGGGTAAGTGGTTACAAAAACCCAGTTTTATCATGATACAGCTGAATGAAGGCAAGACAATTACAATAGAAAGTTTCTCTGAGGCAATTTGCTTAATAGATTTTAGAAGACAGTAGAAAGAGTAGTCAAGGTAGATTAGAGAGAGCTAGTGAGAATATTGAGTTAAAGGCAGAAAGTAGATTAAAGTATGGGAAGTAGGGAATGTTAAGGAGGGAGAGTGCAGTCGCAGGACCGGTGACGTTTAAAGTGCTCTTTGGTGGCTGTCATATTGTTTAGGATGTTTATGGGTCCTGATTTCTAGTGGGAGCCTATTCCAGGCAATAGTGGGGTGAAAGCTGTACATGTTGCTTCCAAATTTAGACTTGGGTTTGTAGATTTGTAGTAGGTCTTGGTTAGAGCTTCGGAGAGGTCTGGATGGAGAATAATGGGAGATGAGAGGGGATAGTGCTGGGCAGTAGGAAGGCTGGTATAGGATAGAATGGATGATCTGGAGCTGAGAGAGAAGAAGCTGGTGGGGTAATTCAAGCCAGTTTAGGTGTTTTAGAAAGAGACAGTGATGGGATTTGTAGGTTTGTTGGGCATTAAATCTAGCTACATTGTTGTAGGTAGATTTGAGTTTGGTCAGGAGTGCCGAGTTAAGATTTGTGAGAATATGAGAATTGTACATTAGACTGGGTAGAAGGTATGTGAGAGAGAGTAATCTTGGCTTCAGAGGTAAGGAATGCCCTGTTACGGTAAACGAGCCCTAGTTCTGAATGAGTCTTTTTGATACAGTTATTAACATGCAAGTGAAATTTAAGCTGATCATTGATGGTTACACCTAAGAGCTTAGTACTAGATTCTACCTGAATGGGAGTGTTATTAAAGGACTGTACAGAGAAGGAGGGTTTAAATTTGTTGAACTTTTAGGTAGGAACAGTAAAAGCTTTTTTTTTAGGGTTAAGGATGATGTTTCAACTAAGTTAAAAGATACCTGAGTAGCTGAGAAGAGCTTAGAGGGAGAGTTGGTTGTGGTGATGACTGTAGAGTCATCTGCATATTGCACTAAAGATGACTGAGGACAGGAGGTATAGAGCTGATTAGTAAAGATATTACAAAGTTAAGGCCCTAGGATAACCCTTGAGGTACACCCATTTTGACAGGGAGAGGAGGGGAGAGTGCAGAGTGCCATCTCACTGACTGAGATCTGTCAGTGAGGTCGCTGGAGAACCATGCAACAGTATCAGAGGAGAAGTTGAGGTTATGCAGTTTGTACAGCAGAAGAGAGAGTGAGATAGTGTTGAAAGCTTTTGAGAGGTCCAAAAATAGGCAATAAATAAGTTTATGGTCATCTATGGCTATAGTGACAGTGTTAAGGAAGGATAATAGAGCTGTAGTGGTGCTATGTTTGGGTCTGAAGCCGTGTTGAGTGGGTGTAAGCAGATTTTCCTGTATTAGATACTGTAGAACTTGTTTATGAATACATTTTCTAGTATTATTGCGATAAGTCTAAAGTTGAAGATATCGGCGGTGATACCTCTTTTGTGTATAGGTAGAGTCTAGCATTGTTTCCAGATGGAGGGGACTTTAAATTCAGTGATAGAGTCTAGCATTGTTTCCCGATGTAGGGACTTTAGATTCAGAGATAGAGTGATTCATTAGGATAGATACAGGGAGAGCAAGAGAGTCAGCTGCTAGTAGAAGAAAGGTGGAAGGAATATTGTCAGCTGATGCTGAGCATGGTTTTAATTTAGAGAGTAGAGTTTTTATGTAGCTAGTAGGTACAGGTTTGAGGTAGAAGGTATTTGAGGAGATAGTATTAGGAGTAGGTTCAGAAAAGTTAGTAGTAGAGGAGTTTAGGTTAGAGTTCAGTAGCTTAGATATTGAATCGATAAAATAGGTATTGAAGATAGTGGCAGTTTCTTCAGATGTCTTGTCTGGGCATGGATTGGGGGGAGCTAAGATTACTGGGGTGTAATATTTGGTTAATAGAGTTCCAGAATTTTTTAGGATTAGATTTTAGGGCTGTGGGAGGTTTGTTATAGAAATCCTTTTTATCTTTGTTTATGTGTTTTTTGTCAGATTTCTGAGTTCTTTATATTTTTGTAAGTCTGCAGAGAGCTTAGTTTGTGACCATTTTTTCCATAGTTTGTCTCTAGTTATCATAAGGGTATGAGTGGCTTTTGAAAGCCATGAAGATATGGTGGACTTAATTTGGACTTTGCGAGGGGAGCAAGTGAGTCTAAGATGCTCAAGAAGGAGGAGCTGAAAGCAAGGACTGCTTCTTCTAGTGGGAGTTGAGTAAGGAATTTCCAGTTTACTTTAGAGAAGAGGCCATTAAAGGTTTCTGGATGGACGTTAGAGAGTTTACAATAAGTGATAAATTTATTTTATCCAATCTATTATCTAAACTTGAAACCACCTACAACAAAAGAGCCAAATTCACTGCCAACCTTCCCTATCACTCTCACCTCTGCATAGCTTTAAAGAAACCTACACTGGCTTGAGCTCCATAACCAACTCCACCTCACACACACTATCTTCAGTTAGTCCTCCTGCTGTCCTGCCCTCACAGACCTCATTATTTCCTGTTCTCCTAAGCGCAACCTATGCAGCACAGGCCTACACCTCTTAGACATTTACAAACCCAATAAAAATATTGGCAAACTTTTATACAGCTACTGCATCACCAATGCCCGAAACAAACTTCCCCTTTCTCTAAGAACAAATGGCAACTTCCTTAACTTTAAAAAACTTCTAAAGGACTTACTTACTATTTCCTGGACCTGTCTTTGTCCCACTCCCACCTAAACTGCTGCCTCACATCTTCCGCTGCCCCTCTCAGCTCTCACATTTTACCACAACTGCTCATTTAAAGTCTTTATTGTATTCTACCAACCTTGAATTTCTTTCTGATAGGAATTGTTATACAGAATCTAACTTTTTATATTATATTTTATATACTTAATATGTACCATGGCTGTTTAAACCCTCAGTATCACTCTTGTATTCTAACATATTCAGTTATAAGTTGTATTCTGTTTCTCCTGTGCATATACACTTGTATGTTAATATTGTATGATGTTTTGTTTTTGTATTTGTTTATCTGTGGAGCTTTTCTCCTCGGGTCTCCACTGAAAATGGGATCTTCAGCCCAGTCAGACTAATCCAGTTAACAAATGTCAAATAAATAAATAAATAAAAATCTACATGTATTAAATACATGTCCTATACCATATTATACTTCTGTTTAAAAAGCATGTGTCTCTTAAAACATAAACCTGCATCCTCCAGTGTTCTCAGCATTTCCCATAAATCCTGCAGATATTCCTAAAATGTGCCAAGTAAATGGAATACCATCCGGATAAACTGTAATATATCACATACCCCATAACAATATTCCTAGTGTCCTCTCTAATTCAATGAATTCATATAACACAGATGATAAATGGTAGTATGTGAATAATCCCTTATGAATATATATGATCAAATATTTCTTCCACTAATCATCCAAAACCATGTTTGGTACATATTGATTCTAATTATGGAAACTTCTGGGTTCCTGCCCACATTGCAAATACTCAGTGACAATATATGTGATAATGTTCCAAATAAGCTACTTAGTTAATTAATTGCTAGTTTAAAATCTCAGCACATCCTAATAGTTCCAATAAATGCCACGTGTAGACCATTTTGAGCCTATTACTTGAGCTAAAATTTACTATCTTCTTTATTTATGCTTTCTTCCTTACCATACAGAAAATAAGGTGCTAATCTTTTTCCTGAAGAATTTAAGCTTCACATTTGAATGTGAAAATCAGATGACTAGTCCATTAACATACCAGCTTCTTCTTAAACATAGTTTCTTGCTCCACGTGCAATTATTCTAAAGCCTCAGATTAAATGACTAGTCATCAGATAGCTTTTACCCAGCAAACTTGAAACATTACATTCTACTGCTACCAAAGGAAAGGTTTAAGTTTTGTTCCTTATAATCAACTTTGGCAACAATGCCTCTCAAAACTTTTTTTTAATTTTTCAAAATATAAGGATTCAGTTCAATATTAACTGGCTGAAGGAAATTGTACTATATATTTCTTTGAATTTCAGTTCTCTCATTATGGCAATACTGCTCCAAGTATCAAAATCAGACTTCACAGACTCCCTTTTAAGCTTCACTGCTATTATGAATGAAATAACTTTCTGCATATTGAAATCATTCACAGTGGATAAAGGAAACATTTTCCCTGATTTCTATTTGAACTCCTTCTCACCTGAATGCTGTGTGAACTATAAGTACTAACTTTCATTTCTTCTCTCTCATTATGTACCCTCTTAACTTATTTTAGTTTGTAATTCTGTACACTCTCACTATATACAATTTTTCCTCATGAACAGCAATTACATGTTTAAATTTGCAATCCCAGCCACATGCTGTTTCCAAGTATATTAGCACTGTTGCTTTAATTTTTTTGGATTGCATACCATCTGCAGTTTTTCCTGTAATATGTCGCATGTCCTACTACTGTCTCATTTGTGAATCTTGTACATTTTATTAGCTTCTTCTACCACTAAAACTGCCTTTAAGATATTTTGGAGTATCATGTTACTTTCTGATAGCAGCCTCCATTTTAAGAGATTACCACATATTTCACTGCATCTTAATATTTGACATAGCAACTTAGTTACATTTGGGGGTTGCTTTTCTAACCCCCTTACATACTCAGTCACAGACTGAGAAAATATTCTTGCACAAGTTTCAGACCTTATCAAATCAAACAACTAGTGTTTCTACACTTCCTATTTTTTGTAATTTTATTTCCTCTACTTTTGTATATGATTTAAGTGTTGAAATATTCTCTCTCTCTCTCTTTCTCATTTATACACCATGTAGTACATTGGGTAATGAGCACCTGTCAGTGCTCATTGTTGCTGTAGCAATTATGGGTTTTACGGGCTCAAGTTGCTAGCCCAAGATCCAACCCTCCTCGGAGGGAGAAGTTGAAATACTTTTTATTTATTTCTTTATTTTATTTATGCATTTATTTATGTTTGTTGATCAGAATAATGCAGTTGGACTAGGAACCCCTTTTCAGTGAAATCTTGAGGAGAAAAGTCCCATAAAGATTGTTGAATCAGCATTTCACAGTATTCTGCAATGGTCTGAATTTTTTAAATCAAAGACAATCAGAGTTTCTACACTTCCTGTTTTTTAATGTTGTTTCCTCTATTTTTGTATGTGTTTTAAGTGTTGAAATAATCTTTATTTATTTATTTATGCTTTTTGATCACAATAGTGCAGCTGGACTGAGAACTTCTTTTTCAATGGAATAATGGGGAGAAAAGGTCCATAAATATCATTAAAACAAAATACTGAAAACAGTAAGAGAATAAAAGAATAAAACAATACAGGGTAGATCAGGTAATGCAGTAAGCCAAACTAAATATAACAGTACTAAAAGAATAAGTTGAAATAAGGATAATAACTAAAATATAGTCTATAAAATGTGCAAAGACAACATAATAGTTAAAGCTAAACCTGGCATTTGAAATCCATAAAGAAACACATGATCTATGAAGGTAAAGGCAAGACTAGCAGAAATAGTGGCTAGAAATTTTAGAGGGGGGAATATGTTTATAAAGATAAGTGTAAGAAAGATTGAGTCGGAGTCTAGAGATTTAGGAAAGCTGTAGGTAGGTAATATTGAACAGTTTTGGGTTCCTGTTCATGTGTTATAGGAACATATTCAGGAAGAGGATAGATGGATTTTTAGTTTTTTTTAAAAAGAGAGAGATGAAATTCTCCTCTTAGGTTTGGAGGAATTGAGTTCAATAATTTAAGAACATTATAAGATTAAAGGACTGCACTGTAGTGATTGCTCATTTAAGTTACATGTATATGGATTGTTTGGCTTTTATTTGTGGAGAAGGTTTGAGGTCATAGGACATCTGCTAGGATAATATAATATGTTGAACTATGTTTTGAGATGATGAGCTGTTAATACCTTCTGGAGTTCCAACCATTGTATTTGGTGGAGTGTTTGACAGTAGTGTGTCTTGTCAGAAAGGTTTGTTTCTTTCTTAACAATGTTATTATTGCACTTGCTAAGCTTGTTTTAGGAGCTTTTTTGGATGTTGTTTAGAATGGGAAAGACATACAATATAGTTGGTAGTGGTACAGTTTAGGAAGACTGGTATCAGGCTTGTGGGGTGAGCTATGATTTGATTTTATACAAAGAACCCAGTTTTTTTCTCATTTTTTATTTTTATTTTTCAAATACATTTGAATGAATTCCATAGTATTTGTACATAACATCTTAAATAACTATGTTCACTATTTACATTAGCCTGACACTATGACAGATCTTAATGTATACAGTTACTTTATAACTATGGCCAATCCATTATCAAAGTGTCTGATCAATTATTGTATCATGTCAATCAACAATAAGACTTTTCCCCAAGGGTTGCTGATAAATGGCTTTGGATAAATTCTTAGTTCTTTAATTTTAATTTCCAATAATGCTGTGGTCTTCAATAGGCTGTAGGAGTCTTCCAACATTGGTATTGTGTTTGTATTCCATCTTCTTGTTATACACTTTATGCACTTTATTGAAATTGCACGTGTAGTCCATACTAGATACATGTCTGACCTATTCAAATGAGGACCTTCGTTCACATTTAATAATACAAGAGCTTTAGTTAAATAAAATGATTCATTAAATAAAGCTTGTAGAAACTTATTAAAACCATTCCAAAATGGCTTAATTGTAACACAATCAAAGAAAATGTGGCTCCAATCTGCATTGTGTACTTGCTCACATCTCCAACATATTCCTTTTATGGAATAACTAATTTTACTGATTCTATCTGGGGTTAAGAATACTCTGTGCAAGCATTTCCAATTAAAAAATTTCCAGTGGTGTGTAAAGGATGTATATTTTATCAATAATAAGATATGTGTTTTAATATCTTCCATTAACTGTATTGAGTGTCCTTTTGTTATATATTTCCAATATGAGATTTTTGGTGTTGTTTTATAGTTTATCAATATTTTGTAAAATTTTGAAATACTGTTTCCCATGTCAAAGTCATTATATGTGATTTTATATATGTATTTCATAAATGTAGGTATTTCTTTAAATGAAGAATTTTTAATTATTCTACTTAAATCTTGCAAATATGACAGAATACTCTGTAAAGTTAGTCCTGTTGTGGAATTTTGTATGTTGTTTTCATTACTTGCATATCTAAAACTTTAGTTCTTTGATACATTGGGGCCAGCAAACAAATCATTTCTGTTCCCAGGAATTAATCATTTCTCTATATATTTTATGTGGAAAGTTCTTTGTGACTATAAATGGTGTTAAAAGATCAAACCAGATTTTTAAATCTATATTTGCATTAATAATTTTCCTAAATGAGTCAATGTAATAATTAATCATAAGAGTTTTAGCTGGTTTAGTTATGTTATATTGCATACTAATACATAATATATGCCATGGAAAAGTATCTGTTATTTGAAATTTGTTTGTAAGTCAAATTTATATATTGATATTACAGTTAGTAATTATTTCCAATTTGCAGAGTAATTTGGACTTATCCAATCTGAGATTATTTTAGATACTGATACTTTTAAATATGTTTCTATATCAGGAAAGTTTAATCCTCCCTATTTCCATGATCTGATATGATATATTAAAGCTATTCTGTTTCTTTTGGGAAACCATAAAAATTTTATTAGGCATGAATTTATTTCTTTAAGTATATTCCTTTCTGGTAACAGTTGTATTACCAAGGCTATATATAGGATCTTGGGCAGTAAAACCATGTTATTAACTGTAGTTTATCTTCAAATGTTAATATTATTTTGTTCCATTTTTCCATCATGATTTTAATTGTATTGATGATATTATTGTAGTTTTTGAGACTAATTCATTATTATCCTTGCATAACTCAATTCCTAGATATTTTAAGGTAGATTCTTGTTTCCCTATGATGTGATCCCCCTTAGTCTGCAGTTCCGTTTTTGTATTTAAAAATAAAAATAAAAATTTTGATTTTGATTCATTTAAATGGAGTCCTGAATTCATGTGAAATTTGTCAATTAATATATCTAATTTTTGTAATGTCTTTTTTGTACTAGATAATGTTAGCAATATGTCATCAGCAAATAGCATTACTTTAGAATGTTATTGTTCATAAACATTTATTCCCTTGATTTCTATATTGTTATGAATTGAATCTGCCAGCATTTCAATAGCGAGAACAAATAGATTTGGTGACATGGAACATCCTTGTTTAGTGCCTTTTGTTATATGTATAGATTCAGCGGTAAAAGGACCTAACTTGACATACGCTAAATTATTTGTAAGTATATATATATATATATATATATATATATATATATATATATATATATATCTCCTTTAGGAGATGAACAAAGGATTCAGTAAATTCAAATAGCATTAGGATTTTGAATAAATAGTCCCAATTTAGGGAATCAAAGGCTTTCTCTATATGTAAGCTAATTATGAGTGTTTATTTATTTTCTTTATTAACATAATCTATAAGAGAAATTATCCTTTTAATATTGTCATATGTGTGCCTAGGCTATATAAATCCAGTTTGATCATTATTATTTGTTTTGGATAATGGTATTTTCATTATGTTAGTTAATATTGTCATAAATGTCTTATAGTCATTATTTAATAATGATATAGCTCTATATGAGGTACAGAGGTTTGGGGATTTGTTTTCCATTAGGATTGGTGTGATTAAGGAATATCTTCAAAAAGGTGGGATTAAATCTTGTGACTGAATTTTGAATAAAGTTTTATGGAAGAGGTATAGTATCTTTGAAGGAAAAAGTTTATATATTTCCATAATTATGTCATCTATACCTGGAGCTTTATTATTTTTACCCTCTTTTATTGTATCTGTAATTTCTTTATAGGATAGGGGTGCTGGTAGATCTAGTTTTAATTTTTCTGTTTTTTTATATTAGAACATTTTTCATCTAGATTTAATTGATTGATATGTATATTTTCTTTTTGGAAATGTTCCATATAGTGATTTCTATAGGCATCAAGAATGTCACCTATATCCAAGACATTTTTCCCTTTCTTTTCATGGAAGATACTTTTAATGTTATTAGCTTTTGATTGCATTTTGATTCTTGTGGATAAATTATGCAGATATTTGAAAGAAGTGGCCAATGTATTAATTTTTAGTTTTTCTAAAGCTAAACTGGTTTTATGTGTTAGAATTCTGTTGTATTTATTGTTTAATACGTCTACTTTCTTTTTCATCTCCAAATGATTTTGATTTTTTTTCAGCATTTACTGACAAAAGTTTGGATTGTAGAAATGATAATTCAGAATCCCATTCTCTGATTTTTTATACCAACTTATGGTTTTACCATATATGTAAACTTTTAATGAGTCCCATATCATTATTTTATTTATCTATGTGGTGTAATTAATTTCTAAGAAGAACTGTAATTCAGGTAATAACCAGGGTTTGAACTCTTTAATTTTAGTTATATATGCTGGAAATCTGGAGTTAAAGATTAATGGTTTGTACCCATTTTGAAGTCTTAGTATCAATAAATTGTGGTCTGAAAAGGGGCAGGGAGTGATTGAGAAATTAATGATTTTAGAGTGTAAGTCATGGGCAGCAAATATTTTATCTATTTTAGTAGTTTGAGTATCAAAACTGTGATCTTGATGGGAAAACAACAAAGATTTATCTTCTTTAAATTTTAAAGTATCTACAAGATTAAATGATTCTACCAACTTGTTTGAAGATTTTGATACAGCAAGTGTATGCAGCTGTCTTTTATTTGTAGTTTCAGAAATATCAAATATACAGTTAAAATCTCCTCCTAATATTAAGTTGCCTTTATAATTATTGGAAATGAAATCCAAGTGTTTTTTTACAGTTCCTGTTACAATGCCTGGGAACCAGTATAGATTGGCTAGGGTCCGTATTCTGTTATTATATATAACTATTACTAATCCCATAAGGTCTTCTTTATCTTCATACGTATAAATGATTTCTGGGTTAATTTCATTTGTTTTCCAGAAAATTGTTACCCCTTTTGTCTTTGTCTTATAAGTGGATTGTGCCAATATCATATATTCCTTATGATTCCATGTGTAATTGTCATTTGTTTTGAAATTAGTTTCTTGAAGGAAGACAATCTGTTCTTTGTTCAAATTTAAATATTTCAGTAGATTTGATCTCTTGCTAGGATTGTTTAAGCCACTGGCATTTAAAGATAATAAAGTTAAATCCATCTTAAGTTATTTAGACTATGTATTTTTTGTTTTATTGTGACTATTAAACATTTTCCTCTGATAACTATAAAGTATATGTTTGAGCTTTTAAAGGAAATTATCAGTTTTATACTTTGGGTGTTTACCAATAAAGTAATGTTTTGGTCAGGCATACTAAAAATGTTTTGTGAAATAGATTTAAATGAATAAATGTTAACAAAACTAAGATCCACACTAGCCATGGAATGAAAATCATTCCTAATCTGATGGATAAATCTAAGTCCATCAGATTATCACTCATACCTTGACAAACCAGAACATCTGAGCTCCATAAACTGAATTATCATATGGAGAATATTTGTAATAGGAATAAGCAATATTTATATTATTTTGAACAGATATAGTACTAAAGTAGATTAGACAGAATTCTAATACAATATAAATGTCTACTTATTGTATACGCAATTAATATTTACATGAAAGATAGATGACAAGCAATTCAATCATAGTAAAGTAGGATGTATCATATATAAAACCTCAGTAAAAGATTATAGCAGACAGTTATTTAACATATTCACCCTTATTGATGAAGTATTTCAAAACTTATTACTTAATACAAATAGATGGTAATAATATTTATACCTAATGTTTATAATACAATGTATTTTACTGGATATATCAGAAGTTATATTTCATTGTTTGCCAGCATTTAAGAAATTATTTTGTTTGTTTCTAACTTACATAAAGCTTCAAGTTTGTTTTATGTGAACATTGATGAAAGTTAGTGCATTTTAATTATCAGTGCATCCCTCTTCCCCCCATTTCCTACACATAAGGATTTTCATATCTGTTGTTTTTTATTATAAAATGAGTGAATTATATGTTAAAAACAACAAATTCACTTATTCTGATTAATGATTACAAGTTCCCTTTCCATATTCAGAATTTGCCATTTTATGGCATATACTGAAAGTTTTTAGATTTAAATGGCAACATTATATTTTGTATAATCAGCAAAGGTTAAACTGATTGATTATTGTCAATTTAATACTATTTGATCAGAATATGTTTATTACATTCTGAGACATTCTAGTTCAGGCTTCTATTGTTTCTCTTGAACAACTTTGTCAGTTTGATGTCATGTATAAACATTAGTTACCTTGGTAACCACTTAAGTATTATATATGTTCAAGATGGGTTACAAAAACTACAATTCAAGTTAAAGGAATTACATGACTTGTTATTCATATTTATTTATATAAGAAAATCATCATGCTTCCCCTTGATGTTCAATGTAGTGTATGTCATTTATGACAGGTTAAGACAGTAGTGTTATTATATATAAGCCCATGTTATTAAATCCTGTCTTTAATATCTAAATTCAGCAGACTGTTTCATCTTATATGATGATTATATATTTTATGTCTAGATTTACTAAAATCATACATTACATAACTATTGTGTGTGTGTTTTTTTTTTTTTTTTTGGCTGTAGCTTAGTTATTTAAGAGACCACAAGCTGTAATGCTATTCTTATTATTAGCTCCTTCCAAGCATGTTTCTACAGTCCATAGACTTTAAATTATGAGACCCTTCTAGTTTCTTATTTGTTATAAGTATATTTCCATCCTTACATAAACACATATCAATACTTCAAGCATGGGCAACAATACCTATCCAGTTTTGTCAAAATACCATTCACTAGTTCATGCCATGTGTTTCCAGGCTGTTGTTAAAATATCCAAACCAATATTTGTCCTGTTCCATTTTACCAGCCTGTTCCATGTAGTGGCCACTTTGCCATTGAACCACTCAACACACCTTCCATTCCTACAGATATTTCCACAAAGAAAATCTGATGACTCTCTAGCACTTCCTGGCAAACCAAACACCCTAGAATCAGCTATCCCCATATGCCCAACACATCCGAGCAAGCTCACCTCCCAGACCACTGCAAAGGGTTCTGCACAAGAGCAAGTACTCTTAGTCTTTCACAATAACCCAGACTTCCACTCTTATGTAAGTCCTTAATGTCAAAAGAACTACAAACAATAAAACTGTTTAAAATGAACAAACAAGCAAAACGGCTGTATGCTCCTCGTAGAAATGTTATATTATGTTAGCGCTTCCGTTTGAATAAATTTTCAAACTTCTTCAGACACCCTTTTTGGTTGGTGCAGCAGTTTATATTAACATTCAAATAATCTACATCATTGAATCAATCAACAAGCTAATTAAGAATGCAATCCATAAAAAATTAAAGGTATACATCCCAGATTAAATTTGTATTATTACCCTATATATTAATGGATGATATTTAAAACAAAATAAAATCATTTCATGTACTATATTTTGATTGCATTATAATACATTACAGACAGCATAATTTTGTAAACACATATTATTCTAAAAGGGCATTAAAATCAACTCACAATCCTTCAAAATCAATTTATTATGTTTTTATGTAAATAAAAATTATTGTTTACCTATCTAATTGTTTAAGTTTCAAAGTGTACATAATAGAGGCATATTCATTAAGGCCTGGGAAAATGTGTACAAAAGTTTGAATCTGCCATAAAAGTTCATTTTCCTCTAGGTTAAGTGCCCATGGTCCTCCTCTTGTGTTATGTTACTCTTGGTGTAAAATTGTAAACCGAAATTTATAAGTGGGAAATTCCAATATGTGCCTAGCCAATGCATTAGTTGTATTTCCTTTATTAATGTGGTAGAAATGTTCAAATATTCTTTGTCTCATTCTTCTCTTCATCTTCCCTATATAAAAGGACTGACATTGTTGGCATAGTGCTACATAAACAATCCCCTTAGACTCACAGTTATATTTCCTACTTATTTGGTATACTCTTTCCCTAATATTAATTGTATTGCCAATCAATATGTATTGGCATTGGTGACATCGGCCACACTTCGACATTCCTCCATTTCTTGCAACTACATTATTTTGCAATTCTAATAGATCTTTTAAATTCTGCTGACGTCTATATGTTATCTGTAAAGATGTTGCAAACTTTTTGTTTATAAGCATATCTTCTGTAATTAAGTTCCAATTTTTGTACAATGTGCTCAAAACAATTCTTGTATCATTGGAATATGTTGTAATAAACATAGGGCCTATACTACCTACTTTATTGTTAACTGTAAAGTTATTAACAGAAGTATCCTCTATGAAGTGATAGCCTTTTATCAAAATAGGCTTAAAATGCCCAGTGTTTCTTTTTGTTGTTACTTCTTTACAAATTTGGTCAAATAAACTAGTTGGATAACCCCTACTATTAAACATTTTTCTAAGAAGTTTACATTCTTTATAGAAATCATCTTCCATGGAAACCATCCTTGCAGCTCTTACTACCTGCCCTTTCATTACTGCTTTTTTCTGATGAAAGGGATGGCTGCTTGAAAAATGCAAAAATGTATTTGAATAAGTAGATGTTCTATATATAACCATTTTATAGCTATCATTATTTTTGTCCTTTGATATCAGGACATTCAAAAAGTTAATAGCTTCAGTCTCAAATTGATAAGTAAAATCCAAAAAAAATTGTTAACTTTTTGACTTCTGCAATAAAAGGTGAAACAGAAGTAACATCTCATTTCCATAAAAATAACATATCATCCTGGTATCTGGTATACCAGGCGGTATGTTCTTGAAAGAGTTGATCTTTAAACAAAAATTCATGCTCCCAATACGCCAAGATGCAGTTGGCAAAACTGCCCCCACAGGGTGCACCCATAGCAACACCCGATGTTTGTTTAAAAGTTTACCCATTAAAGAGCATAAAGTTATTGCCAAGAACCAATTGTAGCAATGTTTCTAAAACATAAATTTCATTGTTATCAACCCCTTTTATGGTAAGTAGGTTTCTAACCCAATCCAAGCCCAGGTCCTGTGGGATTACGGTGTACAAATCTTTTATATCCACCATTAGAAAATTATAATTTTCGTTGAATTCTAATTTATTAATTCCATCCAAAAATCCCCATGAGTCTGGGCAGATTTGTTCTTCACTTTTAATAATTGGTTTTAATGTATTATCTACGTATTTTGCACAAGCATACTCAATTGATCCCCTCCCATCGACTATTGGTCTGAAGGGTGGGTTAGATATGTTTTTGTATATCTTGGGAGTGCCAAATAAAACAGGTGTCTTTGGTGCTACCATAGTTAAATAATACAAAATGTCCAAAGATATACTTCCCTCCAAGAACAAATCATTGATAATATTATGTATATGCTTGTGAGCAATATTTACTTCATTAGTACTTATCAAACAATAAGAATCTTCATTTAAAACACTGAGCATTTTTTGTACATAGTCATTTTCATACATAAATATGAGTCCTCCACCTTTATCTGGTTTCATAACTCTGATTCTATGTAACTTTAAAGATGTTAAAAAGTCCAGTTCCTCAGAAGTTATGTTAACATAGTCATTTTTATCATTGTCTTTATATAAACCAGTTCTCAAATTAATTTTGCAAATGCATTCAAAAAGTGCAATAGTTGCATGTAAGCATGGATTAAATAAACTGGAAACTTTTGTATCATGAGTTAAAGTAGGGATGTTGCCCATAAGCACCGATAGGTTGAATTTCTGGACAAATATTTTTAAGTCTAGAATTGTTCTTGCTAAATTAGCTTTTTTATCTGGGACAAACGTTAGCCCTTTTGATGGCAAATCAACAAACTTTGTATCTATGCAGAAGTCTGTGTAATTAAAAACTTTAAAGTCGCCTTGTGTACTTACAAAAATGGTTGGATTCGTAAATGAACCATGGGCTACTGACCTTCAACAGTTCTGCTTCCTTCGCTGTTGTTGTTGTCCCTGGCGGGGGATAGGCAGTGCCTTGTGCATATGCCTATTGTGTGCCATATTGTTTAATCAGAACATTGATAATAATAATGGTTTAAATCACAATAATAGCCAAGAACAAGCACAATATCAACCTGAAACACTGCTGGTTGTTTCTGAATATCTTAAAACACCTGTTTTTTTGGCAGTGCTAATGACAATAATTCTAATGTGCAGGGTTCTTTGACAACTAACAATCCTTCAATTATTGTAAATCTTAATGAATTTGATAAAAAAATTATTAAAATATCGGAAGCTCCAGTTGGAGATCAGTTACCTACAAGAATGCACTAATCAAGGATTAGTGTCTAAATGGCTACTTCAGTGGCTAAACCCTGTTGGACTAATTTCAAAATCAAGTTTCCATCATGAGTTAATTAGTTTATTTGACAGACAATTAATAGAATTTTTGGGTGTTCTGATTATATAATATGGCACACAAGTGGACGCTCTTAAATAATGTGAATTAGAAGTGTTAGAGCAGAATATTACATCGGATGTAGACTTTGATAAATATAAATTCGATTATAGCCGCATTTACACTTCTATTGATTCTGTCATAAAACAAGCAATTGAAATTAAGAAAAAGAAACTTAACAAGGATGTACATGCATATGCACAAGGCACTGCCTATCCCCCGCCCCCACAATTTTCAAATTTGATTGGAGAAGGGGAGGTTACAAATGGTCAACGCCTCCCTGACAGAAATGTAGATGACACTGGCAATGATGACATTGTGCAGCCCCAGCAATTGATGAAGAGTGAGAGAAATAGGAATGGCAAAAATACAAACTATGCATCAGTTAATACTTCAAATGATGCTAATGGCCAGGATTTTCAGGGTGCTCACCGGAAAACACTCCAACAACAACAGAATATCAGAGGCCAGGGACAACAACAACTGCGAAGGAAGCAGAACCGCCAAAGGCAGTAGCCCATGGTTCGTTTATGAATCCAACCATTTTTGCATTTTTTAAGCAGCCATCACTTTCATCAGGAAAAAGCAGTAAAGAAAGGGCAGGTAGTAAGGGCTGCAAGGATGGTTTCCATGGAAGATGATTTCTATAAAGAATGTAACCTTCTTAGAAAAATGTTTAATAGTAGGGGTTATCCAACTAGTTTATTTGACCAAATTTGTAAAGAAGTAACAACAAAAAGAAACACTGGGCATTTTAAGTCTATTTTGTTAAAAGGCTATCATTTCATAGAAGATACTTCTGTTAATAACATTACAGTTAATAATAAAGTAGGTAATGTAGGCCCTAAGTATATTACAACATATTCCAATGATGCAAGAATTGTTTCGAGCACATTGTACAAAAATTGGAATTTAATTACAGAAGATATGCATAAAAACAAGAAGTTTGCAACATCTTTACGGATAACATATAGACGTAAGCAGAATTTAAAAGATCTATTAGAATTGCAAAATAACGTAGTAAGAAATAGAGGAATGTTGAAATGTGGCCGATGTCACCAATGTCAATACATATTGATTGGTAATAAAATTAATATTAGGGATAGAGTATACCGAATAAGTAGGAAATATAACTCTGAGTCTAAAGGGGTTGTTTATGTAGCACTATGCCAACAATGTCAGTCCTTTTCTATAGGGAAGACAGAGAGAAGAATGAGACAAAGAATATATGAACATTTCTACCACATTAATAAAGGAAATACAACTAATGCATTGGCTAGGCACATATTGGAATTCCCCACTCATAAATTTTGGTTTACAATTTTACACCAAGAGCAACATAACACAAGAGGGGGACCATGGGCACTTAAATTAGAGGAAAATTAACTTTTATGGCAGATTCGAACTTTTGCACACATTTTCCCAGGCCTTAATGAGTATGCCTCTATTATGTGCACTTTGAAACTTAAACAATTAGATAGGTAAACAACAATTTTTATTTACATAAAAACATAATAAATTGATTTTGAAGGATTGTGAGTTGATTTTAATGCCCTTTTAGAATAATATGTGTTTACATAATTATGCTGTCTTTAATGTATTGTAAGGCAATCAAAATATAGTACATGAAATGATTTTATTTTGTTTTAAATATCATCCATTAATATATAGGGTAGTAATACAAATTTAATTTGGGATGTATACCTTTAATTTTTTATGGATTGCATTCTTAAATAACTTGTTGATTGATTCAATGATGTAGATTATTTTAATGTTAATATAAACTGCTGCACCAACCAAAAAGGATGTCTGAAGAAGTTTGGAAATTTATGTGTTTGGACCAAAATACATTTTAAATATAAAATTATGCTTTTTTTATCAAGAATCAACTCAATGAGCTAAACGAAGTGTTGAGAGACCATCAATATGTGTATATGTGGTTGAAAACAGCCCTTTTATTTTATATATATATATATATATATATATATATATATATATATATATATAAAACCAAAAACAACATTGCCGAGAACCATCTCAGAGGCTCTTGAGAGCCATTAAGCATTATCGTCACACTGTCTCTGTTACCACAGCAATCTGGGAGCATCTGTTTCTGTTAATGTGTCTGTATACTGCATACCAGAGGCTCGCAATGCATCTGAAGCAAAGCTTCACTTCACTGCAATTTCAAGCCTAAATTCCCTCTCTTTCAGTGAGGCAGCAGCCAGGAAAAGAACAGAGAGCAAACAGATCAAAAAAAAAACAAAAACCTCCCAACAAACCGCCACAATAAGAGATAACGCATTCTACCAGCCTTTCCACCTCTCACTCAGCAGATGTATAAACAAACTATTCTCTGCCAAAATATCCCAAATCACAGTCTTATCCACCCCCTTCCCCTGGATCCAGGCTAAAACACCAAATGTCTCTTCCTAATACACAAACATCAGTAAACCTCGATCACAAGCTGTTTGTGAAGAATTACTGGACTCTTTGAACATTCTGAATAAATCATTACTGTTTCTCAGTTGTTTAAGAAACCCTCCTTTTTTTTAAAAAGAGAACAGATGACAAGTGATGTACCATATCAGTTGATACTTTGAGAGATGCAGTTGTAAGAGTTATTTTTTTTGGGACAGCTATCTTGGAATCAGTTTTTTGTTTCTTCTTTCTAGCATCAGTCCAAGGATCTGTTTCTTTAATTCTTTTTAGAGTAGGAGCCATCCATTTCATTTCTTCTGGGATAGACACTATGTTGCTGTTTTTGATGAATATAGTAGCTTCTTCTAAGTCATTAAAGATTCTCATCTCATTGGCAAAAAGTATTTTTAACTTGGCTGGAAAGGCCAGCTGTGCTTTAATGTTGTTTCAACAGTTTTATTATTGGCTAGACTTTTTTCCTTTGTTCTAGTATTCTGGAAGAATAATCATTGTCAAATCTAATCAGGCTTTGATTGTATTTTAATGGTGATTTTCTCTAAGCAGATTTTAATATCAGTTCCTTGTCCAGAAATGAAAGAAATTTTATAACTATGGATCTAGGTGTAGTATTTGTTGAATTAGAGGCAGATTTCCTCAGTGTTCTATGTGCCCTTTCAATTTCAAATGAAAGCCCCTCTTTCAAGTCTAAAATTTTAGGAATCCAGGTTAAGAATGAAATAATGTCTTCTCCTTCAGTGTTTTCAGGCAGACCAAAGATCCTTATATTGTTTCTCCTTTCCCTGTTTTCTAAGTCATCTATTTTGTTAAGCAGCCATGTATTCTGTTTAAGCAGAAATTCTTTTTGGAATTCTTCCTCTTTGAGTCTCCCATCAGTGTCATTTAGAGAAGTCTCTATATTTGTTATTTTTGTATGGTGTCGCTGTAATATTTTCTTAAATCAGTCTGTTTTTGAGAATTTAATTTGAGTTTTTCTAAGTCATTTTTAAAGCCATCCATCTTCAAAGATAGTTCCTGTAAGGTAGATGTCATCAATTGCAGTTCTTTTTTCAAAGCAGCATCTGGATGAGCATACCTTCAGTTGTTCATATTCAGTGACTCAATATATCTCCAAGTTACTTGACATGAAAATTTTTGTATATCTCCACCAAAATTGATGTTTATGTAGTCTAGTAGTTTATCTATAGATTTCTGACATTTTAAACTTTAAAATAATAACATTTTCCTATATTATTATACTAGTTTATGGAGCTCTCAAAATTCACTGCTCTCAGTTGACCATCTAGGCTCCACCCCCCCAAAGAACCCAGTTTTTGATTGGTCTTAGATACAGTATATCATGATTCAGGTGCCAGTCAATTTTTAGTTTATTGTCTGTGATTACACCAAAGTTTTTTTATTGTTTGTCCACACAGGTGTTAACGATCTGAGAAGTGTTTTTAGAGTTTACATTACAGGCAGACTACTGGTTATTTTTTCTTATTTTTGCATTTATCATCAGTTGGGGTTCTGAGAGCCTTTTTCCAGATTAGTAATGATGAGTTGATATAGTTCTTAAAATTTGGAAGCTGATGTTTCTGAGCATATTAATGGACAGTCATCTGCAAATTGTATGGTGGCACATTTCTCAACAATGTTATACAAATTATGGATGAAGATATTGAAAAGTAAAGGGGCAAGAACTGACTTTTAAAATGCCTATTGAGTTTGTAAGAAAAGTAGAGAATGTATCTTTGAGTGTAACTGATTGGTTGCAGCCAGGGAGATTGCTTCGAACTAGCTTAGACTTGGTCAGCTTAGTCCTATTCCAGCAAGTCTTTTGAGTAGAAGGTCATGCGACACAGCTTCAAAGGCTTTAGAAAGGTCTATGAAAATTGAGGCGGTAAGGATGTTATGATTTAGGTAGGTATATGTTATGTTTAAGAAGGATATGAGGGTTGAGTTGAGGGCAGTCACTGTGGTGCAGCGGTTAGTGTGGTCTCCTCACAGCAAGAGGTTCGTCTGTTCGATTCTCGGCTGGGGTGCCTTCTGTGCAGAGTCTGCCTGTCCTTCTGGTGGTCACGTGGGTTTCCTATGGGTGCTCTGGTTTCCTCCCACACTCCAAAACATGCAGCAGGTGGATTGGAAATTCTAAATTAACCCTAGGAGTGAGTGGCATGGATGAGCTACCACAGCAGGGCTAGCCACCCAATGGTGTAAACCTTAGCTCGAGATGATTGTCACTGTTGAGGTAACACCTCTACCCAATGTGGAAAAAGGGGGTGACAACGGATGAGGGTTGAGTTGGTATTGAGACTTAGTTGAAATCCATGCTGGCTTCTAGTAATTAGCTTATGTTAAGGGAAATATATAATTTATTGATACATTTTCAAGGATTTGGGGTTTGGCTATAACATTGCCATGTGTCTGTAATTTGTTGTGTTGCTATTTTGTCTACCTTAATGGACATGGCTAATATAAGCTTGCTTCTATTGTTTGGGTACATGTTGTTCATTTATAGATTGATTTATTAGTATATCAATTGACAGGGAAGTGGATTTAACAGCCAACTGAAGATATTTAGTGGGAGTACAACTGAAGGAAGGGAAGTCATTTTTTTTTAACTTAGATATTAGATTTGTAATAGTTTTAATGGATATAGGCTAGATGATGTAGGCTCTGTGATGTATTTTTGAGTTTGGGTTTACAGAGTGATGGTAAGCTGAAGTAGAACTGGCAGTTATTTGAGCTTTAGAGGGGTGCTAGAGAGGTGGGAGCTTGGATAAAATAAGCATTTATTATACAGTCTACTTTGAGATCAAGTTCCCATGGTAATGCATTTTTATTTATGTTATTACCTGGATAGAAAAGTTTGATTTTGGGCCACCAGAGGAGTTTTATATTATTTCTGTTGCATGTTTGACGATGGTAGTAGCATTTCTCCTTTTGATTTTTCTTGATTTGGTATGCAGATGTAGTATTTTTAGCTTTCTAGACCTCACATGCTTTATCGCATGTAATCATAACGTGTTTGATTTTTGTGGTCTGCCAGAGGGCTGGGTTGGATTTTTCCATCCATAATAGGGCTATGGAATTCAGAATTTTAAGGAAAGTCTTTATAAAGTAAGAGACCTCACTACTGAGGGGGACTTTTCACAGAGTTTCACTTACTTGACTGAAGTAAGTTATTGAACACAAACCTTAAAAAGGCTTTTGTAGACCTAATTTAGACAGCAGTTATGTTTTTTGTACTTAAGTTTGCTCCCACATTAGATAGGAAGATGGTAACTAAGAGAGGCAGGTAAGATCACTGAATTTTATGAATAAGGGGTTAGAGGTATAAATCCAGTCTTGGATTTTTCTCCTTCTTGTAGTAATATCTGTTTAATTTGCTCTTTTTTATTGTCTGCATCGGGCTGCAGAGGTTTATGGAGGAGGTTGACTTATATGCAGTGAGGGATAGGATAGGAGCCATCAGTCTATGTGCTGAAATTTCTCTGAGTTAGAGTATAATGTTTCAGGCTGGAAGTGATCCAAAGCAGGATGCATTTTATGATATCTAGCAGACAAGCTACCCTCCAAAAAACAAGGCCAAAACTATTGGAGAAGAGCAAATCTTGATAATTGCTCTTCTCCAATAAACTTTTTTTGTAGGGGGACAAGCCCCCTGCAACCCCTTGATGTGGGAGCAGAACCAGATCATGATCAAACAGGTCTTTAGGCAGAGGAATGGACCAGCCCCCACACACACACACACAGTATTACTGGTGTCCCATTACTTTTCTCTCCCACAGAGTGTGTCCTTCAAGAAGAAATGTATTTTTTTTAATTGTGTAATTAAAAATTAAATGCTATGGCAGTTACAGTGCCCTTTCCAGTCCACAGGCCCTAAGCAAATGTTCAGATCACCTAATGTTGGATCTGGCTCTATGTGGGGGACAAGCACCTCTCACCCCAAACTTATATATACCAACACGGAGATCAACATACCAAGAAGCAAAGAGAATATTCTGGGAAACAACCAACACAAGCCTAGTATATTAGGTACTTTTTCAGCCATTCGGTCTTCATGTTTCAGGACTCATTCTAGCGGGTCCTGACATTTCAAATGGTTAACATATTACCATATTGGAATGTATAGTACTGGCTGGAGTGTAAATTGCAGCTGTCTGTAAAACATTGTGAGGGTCAAGACTGATAACAGCTATAAGAAATTCAGATTTATTAAAGACTGGAGTAGAAAGAGTGGTACTATTAGGCTGTTTTAAAACAGGAGACTGATGCCCCTGACTCATTTAAAAAGTATGTCTTTGTGATAATACTATAAAAAGAAGGGACAATTTGTTAATCAGGAGTTGAAGATTTTAGCCAGGTTTCAGAGACAGGTAGGATATCAGGACTGAAGAAAGAAATCCATATGTTTATTTCAATTTTGTTACAAAAGCTTCAGGTATTAAAGCAGTAGATCTTTAGTCTGTAAGGATACGGATGTGTCAGTGGACATATATCATTTTTGGTTGGGTCTAGGTTGGGGTGAATGTCTTCCTATCCTAGGAAATCAGGGATACAACTGTGATTCATGATTAGGCACTATGATAGTTTGCTGAAGTATAGTTGAAATGTGAGGCAATATGTCTTGATGTGAGGCATTACTTTGAGGTGAAAGATGAGTATAATTTCTAAACCTATATAATATTTTGATACTAATACTCATTTGAATATAAATGGGTGGAGTTGGCCATGGCTGTAGATAGCATGGAGGTAACTTTGGTCCATATGGTCTTGGTATTGTAAATACAGAAGGGGCGTTTTCTAGGAAGAGCAATACTTTGTATATTGAGAGCATAGCCAAATATATGCAAATTGAGCATCAGACAGGTGCAGCATATAATTCCATAATTAAGTAAATGAGGTGAGATAGATTCATGTAAGTGACAGAGGATAGGAATGTCGACTGGTATGTTAAAAGTTATAGGAGAAGAGATGAGTTACAGGAATGCAGTACCACTTGTAGTATAATATATAGGGCGATGAAGTGGTGGATTAATGGTATTATTATTATTTTGTGTAAGGTCAGAGTGACTTAATATATATAAAATTAACAAAACCCAAGGAAGCAGAGGTTGGGGAGTGAAGTAAGCCAGTCAGAGTTTAGTGGTAGTCAATCAGTCTGTGCTTGTGCACAGATTATCATTTTTCAAGAAAAATGTTTGGAGTGGCAGGAATATACTGAGTAATCAATTAAGTAAGTAAGCGTGCAGAACTTTTGAAAAGTAAGATGGACTAAAGTGGTACTACCAATGAGGGGAGTCACTCTAAAAAGACTTTGGATAGCCAAAATTACATTTATCTCAGTAGGGATGGGTGCATTAACAGTAAAAGTAGTCACCTTTGTAAGATCTACATTAGTTTATATTGTTAGGACAATGGGAAATCACTTGAGCAACAAAATAAGATAACCTGCTATAAATATATACATATAGGATGCAAAGCACTGTCATTATTAATGGAGTAATGGCAGGTACCTAGTACATATAGTTAGATGGACAGCTACTAGTTGTGTTGATGGAAAATGAAAGTAATTCTTACACACATTAATACCATCCATATTCTTATTGACAGTAAATTATATTATATATTGGAGATCTAGTAAACATCTTTAATGATTTAAATGGTTTAGTCAGTAATCAAACTCCACATCAGGCAGCAGCATCATTATGAACTACACAACTAGTCAAGGACAGCTTTAGGAAACAAAATGGGGATATTCTGCTCTTGACAAAGGTTTACTTTTACGTGTGTGTCACAACTAAACATTTACACTATGCACAGAGCACCATCTAATAGCATAATATTTGAATACACAAAATGCTACAGGCCATCGCCGGTGATGGTTAGTCTGGGTTGGGCACTGTCCCGCTTCACTGAACATGTAGTTTTTTCTTATCGCTGACTGGATGGCTCCTGTAAATGAATCTGTCACCTCGAACACCCCATATATCCTAGGCTATGACTACACATCTTCTTGTCCTATCCTCTGCTTTCCTGTCCCCAGAATTCCTATGTTGTTCATTCTCTTGACTAGTTGTTCCCACTTACTCTTTCTCCTTTCTCTTTTCTGGATAAATTCCTTCCCCCTTCTCTCTCTATCTACTTCTTCTCTACTCTTCTTCATACTTCCTTTATTCTCTTCCCCAGGACTTGGGAGCTGCCTATCCATTGCTAACTTTGCCTCCTATATAATCCTATTATTATCTGCTAGCTTCTAGCCCTCTGCACTCGCTTTTTCCTCTTTGATAATTCTCCTCACTGCCTTTCTAATATTCATCTTTCTCTACTCTACTTTGTTCTTGGCTTTCTCCTGCCTTTACCTGTTTCCAGTTTGTCTATTACCCACATGCAGATCCTCATCTATATAGATCTGTTCATATTTTACTGTACTTTCTTTGTCATTAACTATTGCTTATCTAGTCAGTAATCCTGTGCACTGCTGTCCCCTACATTACAGCTCTTATTTCACTCCTTCCATCTGACTTCCAAACCAACAGCCCAATCTAGCTACAAAGTTCTGTAAAGTTCTCTTGGTTTTCAAAGAAAAAAAAAAACTACATCCACATCCACCACAAACTTTCTTCAGCCAGGCACCTGTCACAAATCTAAGACACCTCACTCTTCCTCTGCTTCTCCTGCTTCTGTCCTCCAAACTCTTTATTTTACCTCAATCTAGCTCTCTCTCTTTCTTTCTCTCCTTTTCATTCTGCCTTTTTTTGTTTGTTTTAACCTGTTACTGCTGGTCCTTGTCATGAATGCTTCCATTGTTTTTGGTGTATTTGCATCATAATACTCATTCCCCCGGATTCACTAATCTTCCGTGCAGGACTAGTGTAGTCCTGCACGGAAGCGGCCATTTAGGAGGTGGACGGCAGCACGCCAAGCATATTAATGAAGGCACACTGCCTGAACTCCTAATCCTACACGGAGTGTGGACAAGTGCAGGGGGCGTGCCTGAGAGCAGAGCTCTCAGAATAAACACACCCCCTGCAAAGCAGAAAAGTAGAAAGTGTAAATAAATGAGCAAGACTGCTCATAGGTGTCCGCATAGCCCCACCCACAGTCCCCCATGTGTACAACAGCAACAGGACATAAAAATAATAAGAAGAAATCCCTGTATTTTTTTAAAACTCTGAGTATAGCTAACCGTAGGTGCATGGGTGTGCCCATCGCTTAGCTATGGTTAAAGCAGCATAAAAGGCTGAAGAGGATAACAAGGAAGATATATGCAAATGAAGCAGCACAGTAATAGTGTAATGATCAGAGCATCCGCCTAACAAGCAGGCATTCCTGGTTCGAGTCCCACTGCAGCACATACCATTTTTCTAGTGAAATCTGTATATGAACATATTTTTACATTTTTGTTTTACTGTATAACCTACTAAATAACATTTAAATGTGAACTGGAGTACTGCATTAAATGCGCATGTGAAGTGTCAGTGTCATAATGAATAAGGCACTAGTAAGCAGGTTTAAGCACAAATAAGCAGTAGTAAGCATATATAAGCACTAGTAAGCATGTTTAAGTGCATTTGCATGGGAGTAAGCATTGCCTACACAGATTAAGCAAAGTAGAAGCTAACTGAGTGTAAGAACCTGTAACCGGAGGTTACCATTGCTTAGCACAGCGTAAACCCGTGCACACCCGCTTACAACTGCTTTAAAGTGCCTTAATCACTCTGTACCCAATGGCCCGTGTTCTGCCCAGCAACAAAATAAGCAACTTCTGTAAGGCTTGAATTTAAAACCCTGTACACCACAGTCACATTAGTTAACCACTAAGCCATCATAACAATACATACAAATGAGGTATCAGCAAACTAATCCTCACCACAGGAAAATCAAACCAAACATGTGAACTGAATCTATGTACATTGTGATGTTGTATAACCTGCCACAGAACATAAATATGTAAACTGGAGTACTTCAGTAAGCATAGATCTGAGGTGTCATTGTAGTAAAGTGTAGAAGTCCCCAGGACCCCATACAGTGTATGTACACATGAATCACAGATACCACACACATATATAACCCATAATGAATAATAAATCACTGCCAAAAGGCAAATATAGTGCTAATTAATTATTAAACAATGCTAACTGCAGCACAGCTCAACTCACTAAGTGTAAGCAATATGTAGGAGAGCCAATTCAATCTGCCTAGTGGTATACCTCTCCAAGCACTGCCAACCCTAGGTAAGCAGGTGTGCTCATAGCTTAGCCTTTTCAAAACTGGCCAATCATGGAAAAGTGTGGGTAATTGGCCGTATTTAATCCCCACAGGCAGGAATACATCCCATAACTGGTTGTAGCTTCCTACTGCAGGCAGAATGCCTGGTGTGGGTGAAGGCACTCGATTTAGAGTGCAGTGCTGGGGTATCCAGGAGTCAAAATTCATGGTATGGCTTCTGGCAAAACACCATGAGCAGAGACTACTGCAGGGCCAGTACGAGGGGGGATGTACTGGAACAGTGGATCCAGGAGTCTCGGCAGATGCCTAATGCCCCAGTACTAAGTACTCATTCTACTAAGTAGTTAATAATTGCCAAGCATGTGTATACTATGGATAGGTATGGCTAAATATCACTGTATTTCACTGACAGCTGCAGATGAGTGGGCTGTGAACCAGCAAGCCCATGATGTTAGGTTGCAAAGGCTACATCTCGAGGCAGGTTAGTAATCATTCAGCATGTACTGTCATAACAAATAAATATAAGAGCCTTAGAAAGTGTTGTACCAGTAGAAATAAATATGTAATATCATGTGAATTAAGGTATAACCCCTGGAGTGCTTCTATTTACTCTTCTGTAATATGTTGTTGAATTGTTGCATACTATACATAGTACTGTTGTATTAAGCAGTGTTGTCCACACTGTAGTATGCAGATAAAATGTGTATGACGTTCTGTATAACAATGTTGGAAGTGCCAAGAGGTCAGTCATATTGTACAAGTGAGGGAGACTTACACAGAAAACAGTAAGAAGCTTCACATCAATTCTCTGATCGCACAGTGTACTGTGATGTTAACATTAATTTTATTTGTCACACTAGGCAGGGGTTTGAATCCTGGGAGTGCTAGTAAGTTGTACGCATAATCATACCCCACAGCTCTACAGATTTTATTACAATGTTCAGATAGAAAGCTGTATGCATAATTACACCCAACTGTGCAGAATTTGCTAGAAAGTTCAAATAGAAAATTGTACGAATATTCATACCCCACAACTGTTCCAATCTGTTCAGCATGTCCAGATAAATGGCCCACATCACCAGCCTGATACCCTGTTCCCCTGAAAAATCAGTGTGATGATCCAATAAATGTAGACAGCTGTTAATGACATATAACTTATAGTCAGACTTGAACATACTCAGAGAATGTATATGAAAACAAACCTGTCATTCTAGCACCTCACCCAAAGTGTATGAGAGCATTTCTCAACATATGTTGCATTAACACCTGCATCTGGTCACGCCTGTATGTAAGACACAGGTAAGACACAAGTCACGTATATAACAAACTATAAACATACCAGTGTACAATATAAGGCCATTAGGTAGTGTAATAATACATGTAAGGGACAGATCAGTGCAGTGACTAAGAATGTTATGCAAACTACAAGGATATATTAGTTGTTAATTGAATCTCTCTCTCTCACCCCTACCATATGTGCAAAAATAACACAATGACACACCACAACCGGTAAGTGTACACTCCAAACATATATTGGGACATATGTCCTAATGGTTTATAAATATTCACATTTGTTTCTATGCATATGCCATGTTAAACTACACCCATATTGGTGGCTTGTTGCCATCAATGAAACCTGCATGCTGTAGTAATGGCCACTGTTGTTCCATATATGCATGTGTTCTGCTTGCTCTGCAACTGTATTAAATCTGGTGTTTTGGGTTAATGGGAATACCTATGCATGCTGTTATAACTAATTCCAAATGCTGTTGACTATTGCTAACCCATAACCACTAACCTGCTACAACATAGCTCGTATGGGAAGGCCGGTCCCAGCGGACCAACCTGTCCCACCTCAGCTGGCCATGGCACCAGGCACCAGCACACCTGGGGCCCAGCCTGGGACCTCCTCCTCCATTGGCCCTGCACCACCTTTGGGTGGAACCGCTGTAGGGGATGGGGCTGGCCCCCCCAGGAGCAGGCACAGAGAGGAATATGTCACCCATTGTCATGTCCGGGTCGTGGTGCGTAGGGAGCTCGATATGGAGTTTCGAGACTGGCTATGCCAACTTGAGGGCCAAGTGGTGCAATTAGAGGGTGAGCCTGCCCCCCTACATAGCCCCCAGCAAACCACCTTTGGGGCCATGAAAGTGTAGTGGTGACTGCCCATGAGTCAGGATCTCAGTCCTACTGTTTCCATTTGGAGGCTCATGGTCTTGTGACTTCCAAACACCCCTCCCCATCCAAGGTGTTTCCCCCACATGTGTCATATACTGCCCCTGTATGCTGTCTTGTCTGTCATGTCTGTCATCCTACCCAACTTATCCTCCCTGAGCATACCTTCTCTCCTTCCCCAACATCCCACTATCACCTTAAAAAACAAAAAAGGGCAATCTGTTCCCAAAAAAAAAAAATCACGTCCCATACATAGCTGTCTATTTTGCACACATGTCCACTGAACACATGTAATTTGGTCTAATTGGCATCACAACATATTACTGTTGTCCTCACCCCTCTCCCAGGGGTTGGAGTGTTCAAATGTACCTCCAAATGCATTGCATATGCACAGTTGTTGCTGTAGCTATGGACCTTCCCTACACCCTTCCTGCACATCCCTAGCTATCTTGCCTACTGTCTTGCCCTCTTTGTACCCCTTTTTCACCACTTTCCTATCACCCCTTTTTCTTTTCTTTTAAAGAAATTAGCATGGGGGTGAGCAGTAGTAGGCACTTTTAAGCAGCAGTAAGCGGGTTTCAGCCTGTTTGCACGGAGGTAAGCACTGCCTACACAGGTTAAGCAATATAGAAGATAACTGACTGTAAGAAACTATAACCGGCAGTTGGCAGTGCTTAGCTCTGCACAAACCCGCTTACAACTGCTTTAAAGTGCCTTAATCACTCTGTAACCAACAGCCCGTGTTCTGCCCAGCAACAAAATACACTGCGTCTGTAAGGGTCAAACCCAGGACCTTGCACTCCATACACAAAGTGGTTTGCCACTAAACCACAGCAGATATACATAGCCCTGATGTTTTCACAAACATATCTTCCAGCACAATCAGTCAACAGTACAGGAAATGTAGTAATATCATACTACACAACCTGTTAATGCATGACGTCTGGACAAAGTGTGCCACAATGTGGGTACAAATAGGGATATATGTCAACTACTGCTGTAATACACTTAAAATGTTTTTAGTTACACAGTTATATGTATTAGAACACATATGTAGAAGGAGGTGAAGTCTGAAACACAAAAGTGTTGGCACTAGTTACTGACTTCAATGCTGCGATCATCCATGTCAACTGCCAAGAGAATGAGGTACAGGCCAAAATATGAGCCGAACATGCATGGACATATCGGACAGATATATATCTGTAAATGTAGACAGATAGAAAGCTATATATATATATATATATATATATATATATATATATCTATGACTCACAAATAATCATATAACATCAATTGTATATAGATAAATATGTTCATATATATATATATATATATATATATATATATATATATATATATATATATATATATATATATATATATATATATATATATATATATATATACATATATAGACACATATATATAGATACATATATATAGATATAGCTATATGAGATATATATAGGTACATACACATATACACAGACAAAAGGTATTAGTAGCCATACATATGTGGAAGTAGTGTGGAAGTACTGGGTGCAAAGTATATCCCTCAGCCACAAGCCCTGTAACTGGCACCTGTGAAATGTGTAGTGTGGCAACCATTCCCACAAATGAGAATACTTACATTAAACTTATACCCACCCACAATTCAAAGGACATGACACGACACACAGGTATGCATACACAGAAAACCTTTATTTGTGAACTATACAATAATGTATGCCAGTACTTACACCACATAAATTTTGAAATAAGTAATCACTGATGAATGCAAGGAACACACAAAACAGTAGATGCAAGCAATGTGGATATATACCATACTATGCTGTCCAGGCCAAGGCCTTCAATTAGTACAACAGTAAACACAGGATTTGCCTTCAAGATAAGTAACAATCAACAATTACAGATGTAGTTCAGCAGCCGTAAATTACACCCTGTAGTCAAGCCCTAGGGGGAAATGTAGCACTTGTGGTAATGTCACAGCATCTCGTACATAACATTGCTTAACCTAACATCTCACTATCACACTGAATGACCCTTGTCTTAACACTTATATCCCTGAAAAGGTGTCACAGCCTAGGTTAATGGCATTGACCCCCCCCCATAAACAGCTGTACACACTGACCTCTGGAATGTACAAGGGCACATATGTGTTGTCCAGCTGTTGCCCCCATATATATGGACCTTGCCCAACAGTTGGTGTGGGAGTCCATGACATGACTGGGATGATAACAGTAATGCTAGCAGTAAATAATGATAGGCCATTACCTAACAACCCCTGTCTGTATCACATCAGGACAAAGACTGGCATATATGTGGAGGAAAGAGGTAGGAACATAGGGCCATATTTGCATTATTGCTGTTACATACCCTAGAAATTGCTGGTGCTACAGGATTTGTTGCAACATACCCTTATGCAGGAATATGACATCAAAATACAAATGAATATAGCCATGTACTGATAGCACTCAGACAGAATGCCACTGATATATCTGGGACAATACCTGTGTGGTGCACAGACAAAACCTAACAGCCAATCCTCTGGCTCTCATATGGATAGGCCCACAGTTGAGAGCTACACATGACATTACCATTGGCCCATAACACTACTCAGCCCCCTCACACACACACACACACACACACACACACACACACACACACACACACACACACACACACGCACACACACACGTTGTCAATTGTATGGCTCAACCTGGGCATCTGGCAAACCAACAACACACCCTGTGCATATGATGATACCTGTGCCACATCCTGTCATCCGTAACATCGATGCAGGGATAGGCTAACATGGTGCTGATGCACAGGGTGACTGTACAACAGTGTAGCAATGGAATGCCGTGTAGCATGTTGTCAGCAGTAAAGTGAAATGCTAACATCCTGGAAGGTGTAGCTGTGCAGCCATGATGCATTATAGCTGTAATTAACAATGTTGTATTGTTTTCACCATTATCTATTCTGATTGTGTTGTGTTTGTCCATGTGCCACATGGCTGATGGGTGTAGTGGTGTCAGCAGGCCTTCTACAGTGGACACCAGTAAGTGTAGTGGGTGGTACACATGACATGGCTGGGTACAACACACAGAGCCTTTGGTTTGGATGCATTACAGATACAAGACTGTACACATGGAGGTATGTCCCCATGCAGTTAACACATCTGTTGCCCATGTAATCCCACCAAGACAGGATAGGCACAACCACACATTGGTATATATGCAGTCTACTATTTGAATGACATTGAACATGCCAACAGCAGGTTGTATGTCCCTTTCCCCACTCTACTGCGTTCCTCACATCAGTAACATGGTTGTTCCAATGCTGGTGGTGTTGCCCTAACCTTAGGAGGGTATAAGGTGCTCTACTACTGTGAATGGTGTAAACAACAACTAACCAACCTGATAACATACACTGTACAGTATTACAGACAGCTATGTGGGGGAATAGATGCAACAGAGACTGCAATGATGGTGGATGTGGCCACAACAGCCAAACCCAGTGAGTAATAGCAACCCCAGTAATACTGCACACCTCTACAGTGTGTAGGAGGGCATTAACACATCTATGACCTGTGAAGGACTGCATGCCCATGGGATGGCACCTATGGAATGTTGGCATTTCCCAAGCCATCCTGGGGGAAACATATTCTGTGAATGGAGGTAGATCCCTTAACATCTACACACATTCCTGCATGTGGGATGGTGTACAAAAGCCTGCTATGATCTACATAGGCACCTCCTAACCCTCATCTACACCTGTCATGATTGCGTCAAGGAGGTATACCAAGTTCAGGTTGTATTCTCTGCCTTTGACAAGTCCAACATTGGCAGAGTCCAGGGTTAAAAGATTCCCAGTGACATTGGCCATGGGTTCATTGTTGATATGTTCCATGTCCCTGCAGTCCAGGCTCATCAGGCTACTGGGTGGTAGTTCCAAGCTGACATGGTGGATTTGTGGTTGTCCTTGCCAACACTGGTGAATCCATTATCAGGTGTAGGCGTGTTGGATCGTATGAGGGATCCCAGCTACTTACTGTGCCTGCCCAGGGGGTTATTCCAAGCATGACACTTCACTTGACTGTACTGCATGATATATTAGTAATGCCAGCCTGACATCCTACAGGTGGGATGGAGTACTGTTAACATGTACTGCCCATGTCATGTAGGGTCCTGGTTATAGGATCTATTAAGTTTGGTAGTGTAATGCAGGCCAGACGTGTTTGGCTGTGGGGGGGAATACCTATCCGTGTTGTTTGGGTCTCTCAAACCCATTAATGGTGCATGTGGACATATATGTTTTGGTTATGTTCCCAATTTGATCTACAGATGTATGTCCATATATACCTATATAGATATATATGGGTTTACCATTGAAAGGGAGACAATCATGTCTCCGCATGGCCCTTTCTGTGAACCAAAAGGACAAATCAGTAATTTCAAATTGCACCGAAGTTCAAAACTCAGCAAATCAAAAAGCAGATTTGCTGATTTTTGAACAAGTTGGAATACATGTCAAAATGCAGGGGGGCAAGCCCCAATGCACCCCCCATCTGGGGGGCTGTGCCCCCCACCCCCCTACTTTAATATTCTAACTCCAAGATTGTACTACAGTGGGGAAAGGGACATTTTCCTGATCCCCACTTTAGTGCAATCCGCACACAAAATGCCGAATCTGCAGCGAGTGACCACATAGTGACATTCGCTCATTGCACATTCAATGCATCTATTCCAGGATTGTGCAATGCTGAAAACCTACTTTCAACCTTCCAGCATTCGGAGAAATGATTTTCTCTTTTGAAAGGTGAACTATATATATGCATATATATATATATATATATATATATATATATATATATATATATATATATATATATATATATATACTAGCTGTACCCAGCCACGCGTTGCTGTGGCTCAGTCTGGTTAAATGGAAAAGAAAGAAAAGAGAAAGCACACATTTCTAATATGTTTAATTTCACAATGCTTGTGGGTATACAACATTTTTTGTTGTTCCATTGTCTGTGCAGATATAGAGATTGTCTGGTTTGCCCACTGTAGAACACGCAACATATAATTGTTCATGTGAGAAGTAATCCGTGTGTAGAACTAAACCGCACAATTCTAAAGATTGGCCCTGAGCTTTGTTGATGGTGATTGCAAACGCCAATCAAATTGGGAATTGCAATTTCTTAAATTGAAGTGGCATATCCGTTGGAATGATAGGAATGCAAGGAATGAGGACATCTTCACCTTTGAAAGATCCTGTCAAGATTGTTGCTTCTATGACGTTGCTCATTAATTTTTTTACTGCAAGCCACGTGCCGTTGCAAAGCTTTGGCTGGTTGATATTTCGCAACATGATAATTGGCACACCGATTTTCATTTGCAGTACGTGCAGTGACATCCCTGGCAGATCGAGTGAATTCAAAAATTCTGTTGGATAATTTACCGCTTCATCTGTTTCCACAACAGTGTCGACGGACTTGTATGTGACTGCCTCGCTTTGAATGTTAGACTGAATAATTTTGTTAAGTTCGTAGACGTCTTTGTTGTTGGCCGCAAGAATAGCTCGTTCAGTCAGCCAATCGTGATTCTAATAATTGATTTGAATATTGGGAAATAATTTTTCAACCAATTATTCTTTTAGCGTCACTAAATTGCAGAAGTTATGAGGCAATGAAATTCGTCCTGAGGTCAGATCAACCGGCACCTTTACGTTCCAAATTTCCAGCAATTGATGTGAGAATATCTCAGCTGATCGATCGTTTTGCAGCTGGACATGCATATTTGTAGTTAATTTTAACATCTTTACATGTCGTCACAAAGTAGAGTATTTCAGGCAAGCATTTATTTCATCCGCTGATATCGATTGAGGAGAACGAAGCAGATCTGAAGCTGCAGAATGTGATCGCCATGCTCGCAACCGTGCATCCTCAAGTCTGGCAGCACATCACTCTGCTGCTTCCTCGGCACATATTTGAGCCATTCTTTGTCTGTTTCGCTCATTCACTGATGCCCGTTCTTCCTCAGTTTGATTTGCAATTACTCGTCGCACTGCTTCCGCTCTGTGAGTACGATGACCTAAGTTTGATCTTCTGCGAGGCATTATTTGGATGAACTAAAGCAGATCGATTGTACTGAAAAAGAAGTAAGAAAGTTATAACAAAAACATATAAAACTGCATATTTGTATACAAATATATAGAATCCATAGTAGACATATAAAAACACACGCGTATTCGAATGCAACGTATGACATCTATATAATAGTAGGTATATAAAAACACACGCGTATTCGAATGCAACATTGTGTGAAAATTTCAAAGCAATCGGTGAAGAACTTTCGGAGATTTAAGATTTGAACAAACAAACATTTACATTTTTATTTTTATATATATATATATATATATATATATATATATATATATATATATATATATTGTTGTATATATGTGGACATATGGATGTATACATATATATCTATAGATGTATGCGTATCTATGTATATATGTACATATTGGCATACATATATGTGTATATTCCTGTAACTATATCTACATATATAGATATGCTATATCTATTTAAATATAAATATATATACACACACACACATACATCTACATGGTGGAATACATTCTGTAGTGTTGAATACCTGGGCTGGATGATATGTTTGTGAAAACATCATGATTATGCATATCTGTCATGGCTTAGTGGTAAATCACTTTGTGTATGGTGTGCAGAGTCCTGGTTTCAAGCCTTCCAAGAGCTGTTCATTTTGTTGTTGGGCAGAACATGGGCCATTGGATACAGAGTGATTAAGGCACTTTAAAGCAGTTGTAAGCGGGTTTGTGCAGAGCTAAGCACAGCCAACTGCCAGGTACAGTAACTTACAGTCAGCTAGCTTCTATATTGCTTAACCTGTGTAGGCAGTGCTTACCGCCACTCAGACTCACTTACAACTGCTACAAATTGCCTTAAGTTGTCTGTATCTAATGGTCTGTGCTCTGCCCAGCAGCAAAACAAGCAGTGCCTGCAAGGCTCGAACCAAGGACCCTGTAAACCATACCCAAAGTGATTTACCACTACGACATGGCAGATATGCATAATCTTGATGTTTTCACAAACATATCATTTAATCCAGTAATGCAACAGTACAGAGAATGTATACCATCAAATAGATGTATGTGTGGAAATGTATTAATCTGTAAACAGATACAACATATCTATATATGACTTGTGTATATATATATATATATATATATATATATATATATATATGTGTGTGTGTGTGTGTGTGTGTGTGTGTGTGTGTGTGTGTGTGTGTTAACATGCATGTGTGGGGCCGCATGTACATCAGTTAGGAGGGGAGCTAAAACAATGACATCTACCACAGTCTGTACACAGGCTAAAGTACATATTAACAATACACACACTGCCGACATTCAACATAAATACACAGACATCAGTCCTGTACAATCATCCACAGAATGTCCAGGTTATGTCATGAAATATAACCTCTACTGTACACAACATGTGCAGCAGTCTGATATATCACTGGCTTGTTATCAAATATGATGACACTAGTTATGGTGGGTTCACAGAGGTGTGGCTGGAAGCACATACACAGGGTCAATATTGACATGTTGCTGTGATACCCTCATACATTTACTGTTGTAACAGGGTTTGTCGCAACATATGTCCTATGAGGGATATTAAGTCAGTAACTGTCACGGCCTTCACCATCGACAGGCTGCAATCCTCACACTACCTTCTGCAGTCCACAGATAGATTCTCCATGGCTAACATGATACCAAAGGCACAACACTGGCCAGTCTGCAGATGACCCTTCAGATGGGAATACCTCTTAAACATGGAACTGACATGGCAGGTATTACAACATGTACGATAGCCATATCCAGACAAACACTGTTAAACCAACATTATTCAAAATGCAGTATAGCAGCACTTACAGTCTGTAGTCAGGTCAGGCACATCCCCCTCCTGTTTGTTTCCCTCTTTCCACAGTGTATGTTGTTAGAGGTAAATCCCAAATCCATCTGAGATGCTGTTTGCCAAACAACAGATCTAGTTCCTGCTCACAGTGAATGAAAAGGGCCAACACCACCATGATGTTCCTAGATATTTGAGTGTGTTTCCATGCAATTGGTTATGGGAATGTTACCACAGCTGTCCCACATGCAATCAGCTAGGGGAGGGTTGCAATTTGTGCAGAGGCAATCAGCTGATCATGAGCATCACTTAAAATACACATGCTGCTGCCTGAGCATATCAGGTGTGGGTCTCCACATCCACCAGATGGGGGGAGGGGGAGGCAGACAGAGGCAAATACCTGTCAGGGAGGGGTGGGAGAGTAAAACTGTAGCATGTTTGTATCACACACCTACCAGTACAGGGTATCAAAACCCCAACAACTATGTAGTGCTATCACAGTTAGATGCAGTTATTGGATGTGCCACATGGGTTACCTGTTGTGGAGCACTCAGGACATGTATGTGATGGTGAGTGACATCTGCAATAGAGATATGGTACATATAAGGTAGGTGATTTACACATTCCTGTCTGCATGAACAGGTGCCAGTGTCAACATACCCACAGTCTCATAAGAATGCACACAGATTGACACACTTGGCAGGGCCCGGAGTACAACTCATCAGTAGTAGTATTGCCACAACACATCACTGTGCAAGTATCACAGGCACCCCACCAGTCATATGGAGGTCATAAGGGCAAAGAGTTTGAGGAGGTGTCAGACATTGTACATCATGCTTCAGTATGCCCATGGGGGTTGTAGTGAGTGTGGATGTGGTCATATTCATCATACAACACACACAGACAAACACACTGGGTTCCAGTACTGACATGCATGGGTGCATGTCTGAATGGGTGTGTGGTGGTCAACTGTGCCAGCAGGCTATACAAGGATAAGTGATAGATATACTTTGGCATCAGGCCACATGACAATGGTCTGCATTGTGGCTCAGGGCTGTAGTCTCTGCATTTGCGCACACAGGTGGGTATTGTATCCCCCATCCAGTCACCTGGGTGACTATTGTGTGTGGCCAGTGCTGTGCATCGCCTGCCATGTATGGGTTCCTTAGTCCATGACATGGATGGTGTCTAGGATGTGCACATCTCCCACATGCATGTACAGTGAAATGTGGAACTGTACCTGGGGTGCCTGGCCCATGTTGTGAACACGGATTATCATCAGATGTGCCAGTCTTGCTCACCTGTGGCAGGAACTGGTAATGGGCAGCAGGTTTACCCTGCACCTATATTGAAAGCATGCTAACAGTATTCACTGGTGTCAGTGGCATCTGTCCATACAGGGCATGTTGTCAGGCATGGTATGTCCATTGTGGGTCACATGTGAAGGCACCACAGGTGGTGCAGGTGTCCATTGGGGAACATGGGGGAGGTGCACTGTCTGCATGTACGTGCATATTGGACAGATGGGCAAGGTGACATGCACTCTGTAGCCCACTGTTATCACTCCATAGTCACTATCGGTGGCCAATATTCAGTGTACTACCCACATATTGGCTGTTGCCTAGGCATGTGTGTGTGTATGACACATGGGTAGAGAGTGTGATCTGGGTAGTACTGGGGCTGCTAATTGTCATTGTCTGGCCTTGTTGTCACGTGTATGGGTATGGCTTTGCGCCCCAGCCTCTCAGCTATTGTACATCTCTGTAGATCCCTGAGATCAAGTACCCAACAACTCCTCAAGGTATCTAACTTTAAAAATGAGGCAGGCAGATCAGATTATAGCTACTATATCTCTAAAATCTTCCAGCCCCCATAATAAATAACAACTCCACAACCCAATTCAAAAAACTACTCAAAACACACTTCCTAAATCATAGACTATGCACCTGCACCACCCCAGGATAGGAAATCAATAGCAACTATTCCTAGGTGTATTACTATATCTAGAGTTAAGTCTGCTTCAAATTCGAACTTCCTGTATACCTGTGGCTACTGTAAATGCACTAACAAATGTAACCTGCAATTGTTGCACTAATATACCGTATGTAAACTTTGTGTAAAGTTATCATCTTATAACTACTATGATTCCATAAGGAGTGTACTAAATGTTTTCTACGTATATTGTATACTGTATATTGCAGAAAGTACCTAATGTTAATCACGCCAATTTGTGTTATGTCCTGTACTGCACTGGAGCTTTTCTCCCCGGGCCTCCACTGAAAATGGACATATATCCAGCTGGACTCTCCCAGTCAACAAATATAAAATAAAATAAAAAACATCTGTTATCCCAGTATGGTTGACATTGTAATATATAGTAGGGCCACAATATAAGGAATATGCAAAACCTGCTCCACATTGGCCACGGGTGTCACACACACTCATAACCACCTCTACACAGGATATGAGTTACAAACACACACACACCTATCATGTCTTGAAGTAGAGTCCCTATTTAACTAGTTTATTACACTACAGCACTACGTAGTTATAGTACGCGCCACAGTCATTACTGGAGTATTCCTTCCCCAAAGGTGTATTTCACAATGGATGACATCAGCAGGATTACCAAAGTAGGGCATTTCACATGTACTTCGTGTGACTAGCCTATACTGCATTGTTCAGTACACAGATATTGGAACACACACAAAACATCCAGAACTGCCACACTCCAGCAGTACGCATTTACCAGACGCACTATAGGGATTACTGAGCTACCGCCTTCCCAGAGGTGTATTTCTAGGTTGGTGACATCAGCAGCCTTGGCAAAGTTGAGTATATGAATTGTAAGGAGTGTGAGCACCCTAAAAAGCATTACTCTCTACACAGTCAGAAACAGACACATACACAATAACCATGTCTGGGGTTAGAACACCTACCTAACTACTTTTTTACACTACAGCAGTACACAATTACAGGACACACTATGGAAATTACTGGGCTACAACCTTCACAGAGGTGTATTTCTAGGTTGGTGACATCAACAGCCTTGGCAAAGTTGAGTATATGAATTGTAAGGAATGTGAGTACCCTAAAAAGCATTGCTCTCTACACAGTCAGAGACAGATACACACACAACTTGCCATGTCTTGGGTTAGAGCACCTACCGAATGACTTTATTGCACTACAGCATTATGCAGTTATAGCACAGACCAGAGTCTAGTGGGCTATTTTTACCCCAACAGTGTTTTTCACAGTTGATGATGTCAGCAGACATGCCAAAGTAGGGCAATGGAGGCTGTAGTGTCTGTGAATGACCTCAAAAACATTGCTCCCTACTCTGACAAAGGAACACATGCAAGCATTTACACTTACAATGTTTGGGAATAAAACCCCTACCTAATTAGTTTATTATACTACAGCATTACACAGTTATAGCATGCGCCATGGAGATTATTGTGATATTTTTACCCCAAAGCTGTATTTCACAGTTGATGATGTCAGCAGACATGGCAAAGTAGGGCAATGGAGGATGTAGTGCCTGTGAATGGCCTCAAAAACATTGCTCCCTACTCTGACAAAGGAACACACACAAACATTCACACTTACAATGTCTGGGAATAGAATCCCTACCTAAATAGTTTATTACACTACAGCATTACAGAGTCATATCACGCACCACAGAAATTACTGGAGAACTCCTTCCCCAAAGGTGTATATCACATTGGATGACATCAGCAGCCTTGCCAAAGCTGAGTATATGAATTGTAAGGAGTGTAAGTACCCTAAAAAGCATTGCTCTCTACACAGTCAGACACACACACAAACACACACACTCATAGTTGCCAAGTCTGGGGTTAGAACTCCTATCTAAGTATTTTATCACACTACATCAGTATGCAGTTAGAAGACATGCTACAGAGATTACTGGGCTACTGCTCTCCCAAAGGTGTATTTCACATTGGATGACCTCAGCAGGCTTGTCATAGTAGGGCTATGGGGAGGGCAGTGTGTGCATGGGCCATAACCCATTCACCTAGGGGTTGACACGTCACATGCAGGCACACACAGGGTCATATGTCACAGGTACGTGTATACAGCTGCTAGATGATTACTTCCTTGTACAGTCATGTTGCACAGCTGGCACATGCACCACACAGTCTGTAATGCTGACAGATACTGGTGACTAATATCTGCAGTGAATGACATCTGCACCTCATGTGTCTGGGGCCCTCTGGCTGTGCGCTGGTTGGTACAGGCCTGGATGGCTCCTTATCACAGTCACCCTCTTCCACACATCTATGTACATCTACCTTTGGCTTATTATAGTGTGTTGTCCTGACATATATGTCTGTATTCCTATCCACTGTGTGTGCAAGGCATGAGTGGTGCATACTGACGAGTGTCTGCACTAACAACTGCAACTGCCAGATATGTCTGGTCCACTGGTGTTTGCAGTCATGGTGTTCATGTGTTTAAGTGTATGAGCATGCCCAGTATGGCCGTCTGTATTGAATGTGTGGATCGTGTCCAGGTAGTTTGTGCTGCAGTGGTGACCTTTGTGTTGTACACTGACAGGTGGCATGCTGTCTCTGCAGGGTATCCATCGATCATTTGGCTTTGACTGTTACTACATTTCTGCATAGCGGGGGGGCACACCTGACTGTTTCTACATTTCTACACAGGAGTGGTGGGGGCTCACCTGACTGTTATTACATTACTATGTAGGATGGGGGGCACACATGATGCTTGTACACATTTGCTATGACTGTACTAGTATGTCAGGTACTCCATTTCATTTTGTATTGCTAACTATCATGCTGACTAGAGGCATACCAGTGTACTACAGATTGTGGCTTTGATTGCTCTACATATTATTGTCTGACTTCCTACCCTTCAGAACTAACATCCCACTGCCTGCCCTGCTGTGGTCTGTCTGTGTACGCCTGGTGGGGAGGTTAACCATTGCCATCATTCTGGGGCCATGACACAGGCTCTGTTTGGGTTTGTCTACACCTGTCCTGCTGGCTGAGACTGTTGTTGGGTATGTGAACCTTTCTGACTGGCATTTGTGGGTTTTATGGATACACATGTCGCTCAGCCCATTTCCTGCAGTGGGTTTTGTCACCCTGTGTAGTACTGGCTACTATGGTGACTCCAGTATGTGCTACAGATGTCATGGTGCCACTATGGGTGTCTACCTTGCATGCATCCAAACATACCATAGCTGCAGGTAACAAGACATTCTACTCCATTTGGCAATTGGTAGGTTGATTGACTTACCTTGACGGTGTGCCAGACTTGCGGATGGTGCTGGAGGGCTGCCTATGTCAGATGCACATAGTACACTCCCTATACATGGTTGAGCACAGGTAATGTCATGTTTGGCATCCCTTTTATTGTATGTGCGAGTCAGAGAGAGGTGTCATTCCCTGGGTCCCTACTGTGTCAGTGCATGTGCTATGCATTGCCCCTTTGCCAAGGACAGGGCATACTGGGCATGCCTCCTTTTGCCTACTGGGGCAGGCTCAGGTTGTTCCTCCTCTGAGTCACTCTGTGCCTGTGCAGGCCTTGGCATTGGTGGGGGGGCTGTGTGGCCCTGCCCCGTGCTGTTCCTGCTGCAGCTGTTTCCGCAGGATCATATTGTGTAGCATAGCACATACCATAACAATTTGGGTACATGTAGCTGGTGAATACTGCAAGGCTCCAACAGATGTGTCCAGACACCACAACTGTGACCTGAGCATCCCAAACACATGCTCTATTATATGTCTGTCCTGTGCGTATGCCTCATTATGGCATTGTTGTTCAGGTGTGTGTGCATTTCTGATGGGTGTCATCAGCCACGGCTTCAGTGTGTACCCAGCATCCCCCACTAGGTGACCATAAGGGATGTCCACATTAGCAAATCTCTGGTACAACTGTGTCAGATGCCATATGTGTGAATCGTCATAGCTTCCAGGGCAGCCAGCACACACATTCATTATAATGCCCTGGGCATCACATACTACCTGGCAGTTGATGGAGGGGATGCCCCTGTGGTTGATGTAGGCCCTACCCTGCTCACTGGGTGGTGCTTTGATGCATATGTGCTTGCAGTCTGTAGCACCCATTACCCCAGGGTATTCTGCTATTTGGTGGAAGAGATGCATATTGCTGGTCAACACCTCACGTGTGTTGAGGAAATATACGTGCTCACTGGCATGTGCTGACATGGCATCCAGGAACTGGTGGAATACTCTGGATGCTGATGCCTGTGAGATCCCCATGATATCCCCAGTTGTGCTTTGGGAGGTACCTGTGGCTAGTATACCTAGGCCTACACATACCTTGGTATCCACTGGGATGGGTTCCCCTAGGTCAGTTTGGTGTGTCAGGTGTGGCCGGCACAGCTCAACAATTTGCTGTAGGAGGTCTCTGTCCACCCTATAGCGCTCCACTATCTCTAGCTCACGTAGCCCCTGGTAGGTTACCCTGGGTCTGTACACTCTTCTCCATCTCATCACTGTGGGTTGTTCGGCAGCATTCACATCCTCACCACCCTCAGCCTCTTGCACATGTTGTTCTATGTTGCCTGCTGCAGCCCTTCTCATTTTGTAGGTTTGTTTGTTAAAATGTCCCTGCTTGTTTACACCGGTGGTGTAGAATGTGGGAAAAACCAGAGGGGAAGTTGTTTGCTTAGTTTATAGTAGTGTTCTGGGCTGGGCTGGTCTGTTGCCTGTGTAATTGGCTGATTCTGATACATTTTACCTGCCAGCTAAGTTAGTTCTCCTTGATTACCTTCCTACTGCTGTTTTCCCTTCCCATTGCCTTCCTGTTTAAGGCCAGGGGCTCGCTGAGCTAACAGAGTGCTCAAATGTGCATAGAGCTGCTATTTCCTGGTTTACTTTTTTTTTTTCTTTAAAGCCCACTTAGGCTTTGTGAAGAGTGCTAGGCAGGTTTAGACACACCCCCAGCTTAGCTATGCTAAGCTAGGAGCAATCCCGAGCCACAGGGCTCCAATTCGCTTACAGTATGCCTGACACACTCCCCCATGATGTCACCTATATCTTAGTCTTACACCCAGCTATTTATACTCTTACACTGTTGGGACCTGCCTCACATGCTGGGGAAAACTGGGATTCGGGTCTATATTATAACATTGAAGTTTTTAAACATCGGATGTTATAATATCGAACCCCAAACACCGAAATCTGAAAACATCGAACAGTCAGAATAGCGAATTTTTTTCCCAGGGAAAAAAAAATCACTATTCTGAGAAACATACACACAACACAAACACACACAAAAGACAGCAATCCACACACATACACTTAAAATCCTACACCTAAACCTAAACTAAACTTTACATGCACTACTAGCTATCCACTTACCTTAACTCAACCCTAACCCTAAGGTCCGTCACTATCGCACACTCACCTCACCCTTGCCCTAACCCTAACTCACCTAACCCGCCCCCTAATCTACACACAATCGCACACTTACCTGACCCGCTTCCTAACCCTAACTCACCTAACCCGCCCCTAACCCTAACCTACACACAATCGCACACTTACCTGAACCTCACCTGTAACGTTCCAACATATCAAACGCTGAAAACAGCGAAGCCACAGCAACGGCCCACCGAATTCTTTCCCTGGGAAAGAATTTGGTGTCCTGCACCTTCGCTGTTTTCAGCATTCGACATTACGGGTTCGATATTATAACATTCGATGTTTAACAACTTCGATGTTATAATATAGACCCCAGGGATTCACTATCCTTCCCCTCATTTGCATAGGATTGCCTGCTAATGCTTAGTTACATGAAACACACTGAGCCTCCCCTCTTGGCAACCATTACTCACTGGCCAGGTTGTCTTCTGCCTGCCATTGACTTGTATGGCAGAATACTGATCAGAATACTGATTTTAGTTAGAATGCTTATTTTAGGTTTATTTTATTATTTTCCCCCCGATCCCATTTGCACACCACTGCCCTATGCTTTAACAGCCAAGATCGGCGAAAAACAAATAAAAGTTTTTTTTTTATTGTTTGCAATGCCACTGGCCTTATACTTGGCCATTGGCATGCTTCCTCAATGATATGCAGCCTTTATTTAGAGCTGTCATAGCTCCGTTTTGGATTTTGCAGAAATGTACTCGGTTACTAACGGAGTACATTTCTGCAGATAGCACTTGTCTTGCATGAACTATTGAAAGCTTCCTGGATTGCAAAATTACCTTATTTGCATGAATTTCTCCTGCAAATTAGGTGAGTTGCATACCAGGGTTTAGTCTGTGCATGATTAGCGCAGGAGCTCTCGTGCAAGCCCCTGCAGGCTGTTCCTGGATCGCACGGCAGACATATTGCCTGCTAGGACTCCTGCACTAATCATGCACGCCATGCAGGGCATCAAGAATCTGGGGTATTGACTATTTTTGTTGGGAATAACATCCTGTTGCCTTCGTCTTCCCAGCTACATGATGATATTTTTAGGGGAGCTGAAGCTCAAAAACTAGAGCACTTGATAATGAGTACAGTCGGTGGGAAACTTAATGAGATATTTATGAGATCAGAGTTTAGGAAATGGAGATCTGTGATTCTTCCCGTAGGGTCAATGATGGGTGATAAACAGGGTAAGAAGTTTGTGGGACAATAAAATAAGAGAAAGACAAAACAGATTTTGGGCACAATTTTCACAGAATTGAGAAATATTAAAATGGAAAAACGTATAAATAAATATGAATTACCAGATAATATGTATCTTCAATTCCAAAGTTTAGAAAGAGTGTTAGACCTAAAAGAATGATATAAGACATCAGAACAGAGCTGGCCAATCCAGATCAAGTGAATAACTGATTGTACATAATCCCTTAAAACAGCAGGCATTTTGCATATATTTATTTAACATTTGTTAATGGGGAAAGTCCAACCTGGAATGAATGCAATTTTCAGCAGAGGCCTGGGGAGAAATGCTCCAGACACATGTCTTTTAACATAGGAGGAAACTGAGCACCCTGATGAAACTCACACAAATGCAGCGAGGACATGTAGACTCCACACAGAAGGCACCCCTGGGGAGATTTGAACTGGAGAACCTCTTGCTGCAAGACAGCAATGTACTGCTGCACCACTATGCTATCCACATATAGAGAAACGTTTACAGCAAATAAAAATAACAGTGATTGAGATGCTTAGGGAGCAGTGGGCTAACTTACCAAGAAAACACATTCCGGAAGTTTTCTTGAAGTAAATATATATGACTCACAGCAAAGCAGTAAGATCAAAAGCATACTGTTTGCCTGCCTAGACATGCCTTCAAAATTATTTCTGCACACCACAAAAACTCAAAAAGCTATTCCCGTATGAGCAGTTATTCTTCTGGAGGTGCAAGCCAGAAGGAGTAGGAGAAGCCAAATGGGCGGACATCTTAAAGGAATACGTAGGGATTGTCAATCTTTTGGCATATCTGATAACATTGATAATGGAAATGACAATGGAGAAAGTACTGATAACATAATTAGCATATTTTGGACTGGGGCTACCAAACCAATAAGATATAAATGAGGAACTCAAAGAGCTAATGTGGATAATGATTCTGGTCACAGAAAAGCTACAACCAGAAAATGGTAAGAAGGAAAGCCTGAACATGTAAGATGTTAGACACATTCTAGAAGAGCTGGGGAAGGAGGAGCAAAGGAGCTAGTTGAACAAAAAATAAATTCCACTCTAGATGCACTAATTGGAAGGATTGAATAGAAACTTCAAAGAATAGGAATGAAATCACACGAGAAGAAGGAAAGGAACGTTTAAAATTGCTGACGCTATAGGAATCTGAAAATAATGCAGATAGTAGGTGGAAGTAGGAGGTTGCATATACTTTTACTATTCGTGAAGTAGAAAGATGGCAAAAGAAGTTAATGTGATTAAGCAAGTGAAAAATATAAAAAAGCTTGAACAACAGCTAAAAAGTCTTACATTGGGAAGACACATGGGAAGCAAGGAGGAGGAAAAGGGGAATTTAAATGGTTTGGTGTTAAAATGTTCTTAAAAAGGCTGAATACACTGCATTTATTAGTACATGCCCAATACGTGAGGTATAAATAATTGTCAGAACTATACCTCAAAGAAAACTGGTCTGCCACTAGGAGTTAGAAGTGTATCATGCATGAAGACTGCACATAAAATGCAACAATTCGAGTATTGTTTCAAAAAAAAAAACAAAGGAAAAAAAATTAAGATAAAAAGAAATGTATTAATTGCCTAGACTTGAACTGCTCATAACTTAAGAATCTTTAAATAAAATCATTATTCCTATAAAATAAATTATAATTGGAAACTAATATGAGAAGGCAAATCAGAACCCATTCAAACTTATTCACACTAAGTCATACAGAATTATATTCTAACAATTGTTAAAACAAAGCTTTGAACTGTAAAATTTAAATGCAAATGGAAACGTGCAGGTTTAACTTTAATCTGAATTGAGCACCGTGACTATTACATTGCTGAACTATGTGTACACCAATTAGTCAGCAGGACAGTTAATTAGTATGTCTCAACATTTTTTACTTACTATGGATAAACTGTTTATTCAGGTTAATTACATGCCTCTTTGTTATTTAACTTTGCAGTTCTTAGGTTATACACAGCCATATTTAGATGCTGATATCCTGTACAAAGCACAACTCATTTTCTCCTTTTTGTACATAGACTATAATAGCATAAAAGATTGAGAACAATAAACTCTAAACCTCTTCTGCCATAATTTTAAAGAGTGCAGAATCAACATAAAAATGAAAATCACATTACCATAGTTAGGCTAGTTTGTGTCTTTAAGTAAAGTAGTCAGTTTGGTATTGTAAGGTATACTGATTCCATTAAGGCTGCTAAATTCTGTACATTATTTTTTACATTACAGCTATTAACCATCAATCTCAGACAATGTTTAGTTAAATTGTTATATGTAGCATATTCATATGAAAAGCTGCAGAAGCAGTAACTGCTGTTCTACCTTGCTTTACCATATGTAGAGACAAGTTGACAAAAATAGCTTAATTGGTGAATAGTACCTGTAATATGAAGGATCTATACTCCATTCTCTGTTCAGGCTAAGGATTGCAGTATGCACCCCTGGGGAATGAAAGAATGAAATAATAGTAACATATTCATTCTGCTGTAGTAGTGGTGCCTGCCACTGACTTGCAGGCCTACCACCTAGGGGTGAGGACGAAGTGAGTAAGGTGATGGTGAGGGTTTTGGTAGTATGGTGCTGAACAGGGAAACAGCTGCGGTGCTTTCATGCTTTTATTTCAAATTCAGTCATTAGGCTGAGACTGTAAGCAGCTTTTTACTCTATCTGCACTGCTGTACAAAAGACAGACTATATTATTTCAGTGAATCACAAGCTCGAAATCAGATCCTGGTTACACTGAGCACACTACCTGGCTAAGTTATTAAAGTTTTAGGGGAGCAGGGACAAGTACATCAAAAAGGAATGACCAAAAAAGTCACGAGAAATGTGTAACAAAATAAAATGATTAGAAGAATAAGAATAATCAGAACATGAAACAGGCATATAAGGACAGTGGGGGGGAAGCAAGAAAGAGAAAAAAACAGTGAAAAGGGGAAAAAGAGAGAATAAGAGAGGAGGGAGCTCAGTAAACAGAGGTTAGGAGAAACATGATGCTGGGCACTTAGGAGTAAGGCAAGCCAGCAGGAAAAAGAGGGTGCACCCATAATAGAAACTTAGTAGTAACACAATAGTAAAGAATGACTGAGATGAGGCTTAATAACAATAAAGAAGGAAAGACCTATTACAGGGCACATAATCATAATGAAATGGCCAAGATCTTGACAAGGAAACAGATAATGAAAGGTGTGCTTTCTAGCACAGGAAGCTTTTCCTGGAGTAAGAATGAAGAGGGATAGGTCAAATGAATGTGCTACATGAAGAAGTTAGAGAGTTGAGAAATCAATGGGAAAAACACCAAAGAAGGGTTCATCATAACCAAAGAGAACACAAAAAGGCCTGGTAAATCAAGAGCATAGTGCATAGGATCTGAGAACAGAGGGAAGGTAGTAAAAACAGGTCAGATTATGAGTTATAGATAGAACAGATAGATGGGCATGTCTGGAAGCAATGCATAGAACAAGAAATGGAGGAGGAACAAAGCAGGAGACGAAACAGTAGGTGGCAGGGTAAAAAAGGAAGGTCAAGTATGTAGCAGTAGATAGAGCTAAGAAAGTAGGGGAGCTCAGTAATCAGATTTACTAATACCTGATATTAGACTATGACATGAAGCAGAAAGGGGTTTGGACAGGAAAAAAAAAAGCAAGTTAAGAAAAGCATAGAAAGCAAAGGACAATAAAGTATATAAACCAAGCAGGAACATCCTAGCCTAAAGGATTACAGTCTTGGAATGGACGTAAAATCTTAGACTGAGAGAGAAAGCAGGGAACGTAGGCAAGAATAATCATCAGGGCACTGGAAAGTGAGAACTCAGTTACCAGAGAATTAATCTGTAAAATGCTGAAGGAAAAACAGAACCATAAAGAGATACAAGGACATCAATGAATGGATATCAGGAAAAATTACCCGAATTACTGTTTCTTTTTTTTTTTTTTTTTTAACAAATGCAAGGAATTCCCACCCATAGTGTTCCGCATGGACATTGATTATTTTGCAGAGGAGACAATAGAAGAAACAGCTGAATAGACCACAGAGATAACTACTGCATGTAGCAAATTTAGGAGTATGGTGCTGTTCTTAGAGGTGGTGGTATTGCACAAAGCTGGAAGAAAAAGAAATAAAAATTCAACTGCTGGATGACGGAGTAACTAAATGGAGGTGGCCCAGACCTGTGAGAAGAGCTCCCGGCCTCCGTGGATCAGAGGGAAAAAAGAAAAATACAGTAAACTTGCAAGGAAACAGAGATTAAACCTATGTGATTCAGAAACCAGAATTTCTAGCCCTTTAATTGACTTTAGAAAAAGTATTTTGTATTATCTTATATTTTTGGCCCACAGGGTTTTAAAATAAGATCGAAATAGAGAGAGGACAACCTAAAGAGTGTGAGAAGATAAACAGATTTCAAATTTGACAAGTTCATGATCAAAGCAAAGGGAGAAAAACTAGACACAGCTACATCAAAATGATTTAGATTATTGAATGCATGTAGATGGATAAAACAATAAATAAAGAACCGATAGTAAGCAAGAGAAAATTTATTATGAGGCAAAGCATGCTAACCGAGGAAGTACTCCTGGAGGGATTTATACAGTAACTAATAAAAAGCAATAAGAAAAATAACATTTTGGAAATTGTCATCCATATTTCAGAAGTGACTGAGGTTGGCAGAGATAAAGGTGCCACTTTTAGTGAGTGTGTTTAACTGTAGCTCACAGTTAAGACACATGAGGCGAGATATAACACTGAAACACTAGAATATGACTGCATTGTCGTGAATTATGCAACAACGGGGATAGAAGAATCAAAAAGTGGGGAATGCAAGGCCAGTAAAAGGGTAAACTATTTTTGGAAGTTCATTAAAAGGGACATCTGAAAAGGAAAGTGGGACTCCATCAAAACTGAAACTAAACACATATCCAAAAAGAGGAGAAAACAACTTTGCTCAAGGGTATTACAGGGGAAGCACTTTACTCATGAAAGTGGTCAAAAAGAAAATTGAGAAGGAAAGGAAGTCAAGTAGAGGGGAGAATAAAGGAGCAGATAAATCAAAAGCCAGGGAAGTCAAATAATCTGATGCCAAGGTGGAAAGATCCTTGTTCAAAGGAATGAAGCTAGGAAAGAACATCTTCAGGTATGTGTTATAATAAAATAGTAGTGATGGAAGTAGGTGAGTCAATAAAAGAAAGAAAGGAAATGGAGAGATACTTAATGAATTATTTATATTTGTTCAAATGAAGTAGAATAAGGGTCTCTAATATGAGAGGGAAGGAGGATAAAGAAGGAGGAAGGATGGATGAGGCAACACAGAAGGGAAAAGTGAAAGGATGGGGCAACACAGAAGGGAAAAGTGAAAGGGTGGAGCAACACACAAGGAGAAGGTGAAAGGATGGGGCAACACAGAAGGGAAAAGTGAAAGGGTGGAGCAACACACAAGGAGAAGGTGAAAGGATGGAGCAACACAGAAGGGAAAAGTGAAAGGGTGGGGCAACACACAAGGAGAAGGTGAAAGGATGGAGCAACACAGAAGGGAAAAGTGAAAGGGTGGGGCAAAACAGAAGTGAAAAGTAAAAGGATGGGGCAACACAGAAGGGAAAAGTGAAAGGGTGGAACAACACACAAGGAGAAGGTGAAAGGATGGGGCAACACAGAAGGGAAAAGTGAAAGGGTGGAGCAACACACAAGGAGAAGGTGAAAGGATGGGGCAGCACAAAAGGGAAAAGTGTAAGGGTAGAGCAACACACAAGGAGAAGGTGAAAGGATGGGGAAGCACCGAAGGGAAAAATGAAAGGGTGGAGCAACACACAAAGAGAAGGTGAAAGGATTGGCAACACAGAAGGGAAAAGTGAAAGGGTGGAGCAACACACAAGGAGAAGGTGAAAGGATGGGGAAACACAGAAGGGAAAAGTGAAAGGATGGGGCAACAAACAAGAAGAAGGTGAAAGAATTCACAGTCTTAAGACAGACAGCATTCAGGAGATACTATGATATCTTCAAGAAGATTGAAAAACAGACTAGAAGGTTGATAGATCCCTCATGGAACTCTACAGCATGTCCCCGGTTGGAGGGGGTGACGCACAAGGGCTAAATGTTAACAATAGTTGCTCCACTATATAAAACGTACTAATAAGTGTGGTCACACTGATATCAAACATCATGAAGAAGATCAAATGCCAGACTGGAACTTTAAATACTACTTAATTGATTATTTTCACCCTGTGAAATACACAGGATTTCATCAAAATAAATTAGCAAACCAACTTAAAAAAAATCTAAATGGAAACAAAACACTGCATAATTAAATCACTTAAAGAAACAAACAAATTAGAATGCACCATGCACAGCATGAGGTAAGATATAATACTGAAACAATGAAATACTAGTTATTATTGACTATAAATTATTCAGTCCTCTTTCTTTAAAAACATTTAATATTAAAATATTAAATTCTGTACTTTGGTTTGATAATTTATTCTGATGAAGTCCTATGTATTTCATAGGAAAAAAGTGCTCAATTAAATAGTGCTTGGTGTTCCTTTCTGGAATTTGATAGTTTTTACAATAGTCCGGAGTCCTGTTTTGATGTTTTTAACCATGAAGAAGGTATTGAGTAGTAAGACTGATCATTTAAAAAAATAGTCGTTATCCTAGATATCAATCAACTGCATCCAGAAGATCTGGACAGACCAATCGTATATAAGTTTTATGACTAGGTGAGTTAGGAAGAGAATCGGTGAAATCAGGTTGATGGCATAGATCTCAGCTTTAAAAAGCTCAACTCCATCCCACATAGGAAACCATTAAGCAGTTTTCAACTGGCAGATGTAAGCAATAAAATGTTTAGATGCACATTATTTTTAAAAAGTAAATTAGAAAAATACATATTTTTTAGAAATTACTTTAATCTCACATTGCCAATAAGAGAAATCATGACCAAATCTAAAAGAGGAAAACACTTTGTGGTTGAAACCTGTGCATGACATAAATCCATTTTTTAAACTGGTAGGTGCTGCAATGTAGGATAGGCAGGTGCTTCATTGCCCAGAAATAAATTTTCTAAATCTGAAATCTGACATCACTATGGGTGTGGTCTCTCAAATCACACCACTGGTGCTCAACTTGTTATAACCCCCAAAAAACAAACTTATGATTTTTCAACCCACAAAATCAGCCTGACCCACTAACACTTTCAACATTGTATCACTAAATAAACCATAATTTCCCCATCACCACACACCAAACTTAAAATTTGACATTCACATTTCTCAAACAGTACAAAAAGTAAACAAAAAAAAACTCCAAACATTCTACAGAAACAAACATTACTTCACTAAAAATACTAAAGCTACCATTGCCCAGTCTCACTTAATCTCCACATTGCTGTACACAGCTCCCGTACTCACAAAACTAAAGAAACCTTGAATCCTGTTACAACAAAACTGTCAGATATGCTACAAACTCACCAGCTAGAGCCCACTATTGTAAAGCACTCAAGCAACTCAATTGGCTAGAGCTCCCCCACCTCCTTTATTGCCACCAGTTAACCATGGCCCATAAAATACTCTATGAATTGAGGAAAATCCCTGCTCTACAAATATTACTTCAACCCTATGCCCCATAACAGAACCCTACACTCCACAAACAAACATCAAATAAAAATCAGTATAACCAAAAATCAAGCAGGTGACTCCCTCTTCTCAAATTATATAGGAAAAATCTGGAATGCTCTTCCTGAAAGCATTGCAACTACTTCGTGTCTAGCCCAGTTTAAAACAACACTAAAACACTAATTAAATAAATGGCTATGTCCCTGCTTTGCTCCTGACTAATCATTCTAACAATGCTGCTACCCGTGCTTGACTTACTGTCTAACCATTTCCCACTGTCTGTTCTAGTATCTATACCTCTTTGCATACTAACATTACACAGGATGATACTACTGTAGAGCTGAAGGCATACTGACTAAACATTTCAATTTCTTTGTAAACTTTATTCAGAAACTGCTATGTCATATTGGACCCACTATTTACTCACACAGAATTGCATTATGATGTAACTACTCTCTACTTATGTTTTATCTGTTGTTACTTAATAATTTAACTTAAGCTCATAGTGTACAGTAATTCATTAATATGCCTTTTGTATAACCGATTGTCCAATTTGTCCTGAGTTAGTTGTCTAACTTTTGTTCCAGGGTATACTACTAATGTATTGTAATAATGTATGTTCAATGGGAGTTGTAAATGTATTGTAATTCTGTATGTTCAATGTGGAGCTTTTCTCCCCGTGTCTCCGCAGAAAAAGGACATGTGTCCAGTCGGACTTTCCCAGTAAATAAATGTAAAATAAAATAAATAAATTATAACAAATTAAAGGCACAAAACAATCTATCATTGAACAACTCATTACATGCAGCTTGGCCTCAACAACATGTGGATGATATGCACTATTGTCCTGGGATGGGGCCTATACCATCCACACCTAAGAATAAGCGTCAAATTGTACATTTTTCTGAGCAGTCTTTGACCTAGATCTCCAGAACTATTTCTCAGCACATCTATGCTTCAATTGCAGATTTTACAACATTTATGTGAAACTTGCAGATATGTTACTGTCTGACTCAGAAAACAGTGGCAAATGTATTCCTTTTTTGATCATCTTAAATGATTAAAGGCATGCAAAAACTACCTGTAACCAAAATAAAATAAAAAGACACATGGATAAGAACCAGCAGTGAAAACCTACCTGGATGTGTAAGCCAAACTGAGTAAAAAATCTCCACAGTGTTAAAAAACTTTTATTAAATCACCAGTCAAGTGCTTTCATCCCGAATACACTTGGGACTTCTTCAGAACTGATTAACACCAAAAAGCAGTCCTACTTAAATACTCCTCAAACAAGAATTAATTAAAATCATGTAACATTCATGATAATAAAAACAAGCATTTCAAATGTGACAGTGAAAAGAAAAAATAGATAACTCAAAAACGCACAAAACTTGCTAAAATCCAATGCCCACCCTAAATACAAAAATATCATTCTTTAAAAAATAAGGAAAAAACATAACTATATCAAAAACATTTTAAATACTAATAAATGTTTTAAGCAAAATACAGTGTTCCTGATCTAAAGGTCTTTAAAACCAGGAGAATAGAGAGGTTCTCGTTAAGACCTGGGGGTGTGTTAGAATTTAGTTTTAATTGCCACTGTAATTCTTGTCTTTCAATATCCAACTCCCACCAACCTCCCCTTGGATTCTTGGGAATAAGATCAAGAATACCAAACCTAAATTGTGCACACACTATGCAAACTAAAGTACACGTAAGAAGAGCATTATTGGGATTCTCTTTAGAAATCACATAAAGATGTTCATAAATCCTTTTTTGTAACTGTCTTTCAGTCTTTCTTACATAAAAAAAATCCACATTTGTCACAGACAGCAATATACACAATACCTCTAGTGGCACAGATACCCTATTTCAGGGAAATCTTAAGGGGAACATTATCTAAATAAATAGTTGGTCCTTGTAAGATAAAGAGACATTGTTTACATGTTCCACAGCAAAAGACTGGAATCTGTGGGGGCCTTTACACGTTCAAAGTAATATTCAAGATTTCTATTTGTCTTAAAAACAAAATTTGGTCTATTCCCTAGAACCTCAAATATTTTGGGGTTACCCATAATGATGATCCAATTTTTGGAAATAATGTCCTTAATCTCCTTAGAACCAAAACCAGATGGGACTACCACACTATTGTGATTCTGTTTACCACAACCCATTATGTTGTCCTTAAAACTATCTTGAAACACATAGGTATCATCCCTAATATTGGTTTAAATTTACAGCCCCAACATTTAAGAACCTCTTCACTTATTTTACATAAAAATTCCTGAGGGTAACTCCTCTTCAAGAACATCTGAAATATTTTACTAAGTTCAACCTTAAAATTTGTTAGGTTCCAGCACATTCTTTCAGCTCAAACTAACTGCCCTTTATAAATGTTCCTTTTTGTGTGCTAGGGGTGGTTGCTTTGGTAATCCAGGTAGCTGTTAGAGAATGTTTCTTTCCTGAAAATCTTTGAAGGAAAGGTGGAATTAGGAATTTCTTTGTACGATGTCACATCTAAATAGTCAATACTAATATTAGAGGAGGTAGAGGTAAATTTAAAATATGTACAAACATTATTTAAAAACTCTAAAAAAATCCTGTAAGTCCTGTGAAGGTATTTAACAAAGCATAAAGATGCAATCCAGATAATGTAAATAAATGTACCAACAGTCCTTAAAGTCTGAAGTAAATACAAACTTATTTTCCTAAGTGTAAAGGACCAAGTTGGAGTAAATGCGTGCACAACTTGCCCCTATCACTACGTATTTAGTCTGCTTGAAAATGTCCCCCTCAAGGGTAAAGAAAATTATTAGCTAAAATAATTTCCATAACTTCCATTATGAATTTCAATAGAGTGTTGCTCAATGTGGTCAATTCTATAGCTTTCTAAAAAAAAAGTTCCAAACCCTCCTGAAGCAGTATAGATGTAAAAAGATCTACCACATTAATTACATTAAAGCCGTAATTACCACTATACCATTCTTTTTTGATTTTAGAAAGAAAATCCCAGGAATCCCTTAAAAGGTATTCAATTGGTCTAATAGCATTTTTCAATAGTCTGTCAATAAAAACAGCAAGGAGGTAAGTGGAACTGTAATGGGCAGCAATAATGATCCTATATGGTGGTTGATAAATGTTTTTATGTACCTTCAGGATTCCAAATGCTATAGGGATAAGCGGATGATCATTACTTAAAAAATAAAACAGTTCTTCTAAAATAGCCCCTTGTAAACAACTGAATTCTTTTATAAGCCAAATGGATCTCATTTTGCAAACCTCTTGATATTTAGCCATGCCGTGAAAAATTTTCACTAACTGTCAGGCATAATCAACTTTGTCAGCCAAAACAACCCCCCCCACCCTTATCATGTTTCATGATCATAATGTTATTTTTAGATCTAAGTTTTTTTTCATCAACTCATATTCTTGTTCTGTCAAATTATAAAATCTCTTTTGTCTCTGTTAATAAATGAATATATTTCAACAGAGCACACTCTCTCAAATGCCGCAATAGTTAGATGGTTGGGGAAGTTGAATAGACTTTCCTCGGGATTCATGAAGCTCGGCGCAAGGACAGCATTAGCCTTGCACCAACCATGCAGCATAGAGATGGAGCAGCAGCACCACATGCATAATGAAGGCGTGCTGCAGCAACGGCCACGTGCATAGGAAACGTGCGTGAGTGCAGGGGGTGAGTCCAACCGCTGCACGGAGGCGTGAACATGTTGGCTGCATACACACAACCTAAAATGCTGCCTAGTACAGCCTGCCTCTAATAGTAATCCCTCCTATAAGTGTCCGTTGATACTGAAATGTACCCAAAGCATACAAGACAGTTTTGTGAACACCAAAATAAAAAGTAAATATAAAGGCACATAGCTGAATACTGAGTCCCCATCCCAACAAATGACATTTAAAACCCCATGCCCATATTCCATTGTAGTGTCGATAGTTATATCAAGTGGAAGTGAAATGCATCATGTTAGCGCACTGCCAGTTGCTAAGCTTGGCTCAATGGTTAGGGTTGCCACCTGACCCACATTGTGAGGGACCGTCCCCCTCTGGGCAGTTGTGTCCATACCAAAACCATTATAAATGTCAAATGTCCTGCGATTGTAGGACATAATTATGCCCCATGTTTTATGTAATAGTTCCATATAATACTTATTTCCGTATGTAAAATACCTAAATGTTACAAGAAACAGAATAAGCAAGTAAACGAAATAGAATAAGCAACTAAACTGCTACAAGAATAAGCTTACATTTAGGCATAAAACTAAAGTATTATCCTTTGTACTGACCATGGGTATGTGTTGGCATGTAAAATCTGATGTGTGTGTCGAAAATGTCCCATCGTGGTCATATGAAAAGGTGGCAACCCTACCAATGGTCAGAGCATTCGCCCAATATCTGCCCATTCGTAGTCCAAGTCGTCCTTTTCAGGATGGCTCAAAGATGAACGGGTATTAACGGGTCTACCTACCATGTCATGAAAGATAAGTATTTGCGTGTACCTATGTGCATGAAGTACAGCATGTGGAAGATCAAAAATGCTAGGGTAGTCCTCACAACCATATTGGTACCAGAGATATGTAGTGTACACAATGTGTTCTGTTGACTGTGCCATGGGCCATCAACAAGAGAAGGGATGGATGGTGTGTGTGGAATATGGGGTGGTAGGTGACGGGTAATGTAATAATTCGCCAAGGGGAGACTGGGTTGGATGCACAATAGGTGAACTGGAGGTGTACGAGAGAGCAGTGGGTGAACAAGAAAGAAAACCAAAGAACAAACATTCACATCCACAATGCAATCTGACAGGCCATACTGTAGAACACAATCCCACAAACATATAAACATAAAAATGTGTGATACACATGTACAAAAACGTTACCGGCACATATCCACATAATGGCCTGGCCTAAACTGAGCCATCCAACCCCAACTCACCTGGATACATAATTGAATACCCATCATTCCCTTCACAGCACACCACCCCCCCTTCCTGAATATCCACGAAAACCAACAATACTCGGGCTGCTAGCTTGGCGCAGCCATATCTGCACATAGTGACCTCTACTCATATCTAGTAAGCAGTCTCACCCTAGGCAGTCTCAGGATTGCAAACTATGTATCCCTTGCATGTATAACCCTACCTCATTTTTGTAAAGCCAAAAGAATCGAGGTCATCGGTCCCCACAATTTTTGGATATCCCTCATGGGATAAGTATCTGTTCTAAACATTAGACTTGGTGTCACGACACGATGTCCAGTCCTGTATACATCTGGACACAAGTTGTATGAGCAGTAGTTGTCCACAAGACTGCTCAGCCTCCAGCTGGTCCTGCAGACCCTACGACCCGGGATTAAACACCTGATTGTGATGCACGTCTCCCCATGTGCATTATCAGGAATATATACCTTACACATTCACATAGTGGCAGTCGGATATAGGGTGCTTAAGGTGCTTTACAGCAGATGTAAGTAGGGTTACCACCTGTCCCACTTTGCGAGGAACAGTTTCTTTAGGCAGTTGTGTCCTGACCAAAAATAATACAATGGCAATTGTGAAGTGGATGATCTTTTTTGTATATATTCTATAATTTTTTTTTATCTATTAACATGTATTTATTTAACATTTTGTCAATGACATCACAGTTTGTATTGCTCTTTTAAATTTTTGTTACTTAGGGGGAACGGCTACTATCATGTGATGCACAAAGGGAGCCTTTAATATGTGTTCTGTGTTTGATTTTAATTTGCCTGATGAAGTTCTTTTGTTGAGGACGAAAGCGCTTACTAGCTTTCTATTGTCTTACAATAAACTTTTTTGCTTTACTTTGTGAACTACCAGTATTTTCTACAGCATCAATATACCAGTGGTTTTATTGTGGAGTATTTGGTTTGCACATTTCTGCAGTTTGGTCAGAAATAATTATGTACCATATTTCATGTAACAGTTGCATAAAACAGTTATTTCTGTATGTAAAATACTTAAATGTTACAAGAAACAGAATAAGCAACTAAACTGCTACAAGAATAAGCTTTCATTTAGGCAAATAAGTAAAGTTCTAACCTTTGTACTGACTGTGGGTATGTGTCAGCCTGTAAAATCTGATGTGTGTCCTAAAAATGCCTCACTTTGGCCATGTGAAAAGGTGTCGACCCTAGACGTAAGCAGGTATGCAAGCGTGTATGTGCGACGGTAAGCTTCGGTGATTCACCGGTATGGGAAATGAAAATAAGCATGTTGGTGTATATGCATGTGTATGTACAGACCGAGATATATATATATATATATATATATATATATATATATATATATATATATATATATATATATATATATGTAGATATGAAGAATGAACATGGTTACAATATAGCAGTCATAACGAATGTGAAGGGAAACAGCAGCGGAACCACCCGTAATATTTAGTGCTGTTATATATCAGGATGTCCAGAGGTGAGCACACCTCTGCATCCCCAACCACAGGTAGGATGCTAAAAGTGGAACTAATGATGTCCCTGTGCTAAGTATGACATTCAGCTAGGTACACAGTCCTGGTCCCCAGTCAGGCAAGCCTAAACCCAGATGACCACATGAACCCGCTGACAATCAAATACACATATGTGCCAGGACTATAGGCTTTGGAGGTTTGAATATACTTTGAGTGAGTCAACATGCAGCAAGGATCCAGAGCAGTAGTGAATGGCGCATGTGTAGTACTGTGGTTTTCCCAATGAAATGAAATGAAGCAGAACACCAATAGTGTAGTGGTTAGAGCATTTGACTATTGAGCAGACATTGCCGGTTCGACTGCAGTACACACCATTTATACCGCGTAATCCATATACAAGCATATCTTGCTAATTTTATGCTGTATAACGATATCATACCAATTAAATGTGAACTGGGGTGACATATCACAGTAAGAATGTAGACGGATTTTGCGTGACATGAATCAGCGGTTAAATGGAAAACCGCAGCTGGAAAGTGTTGTTCTCACTTTTTGTCCAACGGCCCTTGTTCCGCCCAGCAACACAATATACCGCGTCAGCCAGGCCCTGCACCAGGACCCTACACATCACAGTCAATATGATTTACCACTAAGCCACGGCAGTTATACCTAACGTTGATGTTATCACAAACATAGCAGACAGCACAGTCATTCAACAGTATGATCAAAGTAATTAAATCATATAGATGTGTATGCATGCAATATACATATACATATACATATATATATATATATATATATATATATATATATATATATATATATATATATATACATATACATATACATATATAGGGTAACCACCTGTCCCATTTTGCAAGGGACAGTCCCTCTTTGGCCAGCTGTGTCCTGTACACAGTGTAAATGGCAGATGTCCTGAGATTTAATGACAAAAATATGTTCTATATTTATGTAATAGTTGCATAAAACAGTTATTCTGTATATGAAACATCTAAATGTCATAAGAAACTGAATAAGCAACTAAACTGTTACAAGAATAAGCTGTCAATTAGGCATAAAAGTGAGGTCCTGTCCTTTGTACTGGCTGTGGGTATGTGCTGGCCTGCAAAATATTGACGTTTGTACCAAATAAGTCCCGCTTTAACCATTTGAAAGGGTAGCAACTATAAATATATATATAGACATATATATATATATATATATATATATATATATATGTATATATATATATATATATATATATATATATATATATATATATATATATATATATATATGTACATACATACACACACACACACACACACAGAATGAACATGGGAACAAGAAAGCAATCATAATGAATGTGAAGGAATATAGCTGGCCAGAGGTGGCCAAAATCCCTGCGTCTCTAACCAAGGTAGGATGCTAACAGTGGGAGTAACCTTGTCCACGTGCTAAATCTGACTTTCAAACAGGTACAGGGCTGTCCCATTCCCTAGTTGGACAAGCCTAAACCCGGATGACCACATGAAGACCCTGACAATCAAACACACCTATGTGCCAGGACTATAGGCTTTGGAGTCTGAATATACTCGAAGTGAGTCAACGTGCAGCACGGGTCCAGAGCAGTAGGGAATGGTGCATGTGTAATAGTGTGGTTTTCCCAACAGGAAAATGGATGCCTGCTGTGTAAGTGAAGAGTTGAGGCATGTGTTTGGGTAACTATGAACCATGGGTTTACATATAAATGAACACCAATAGTGTAGTGGTTAGAGCATCCGCCTACCGAAAAGGCATTCACGGTTCAAGTTCGACTATAGCACATATCATTTTCCTTGTGGAATGAATGTCACTCTGCTGTAAAGCCGACATTTAAACATGTAAAAGTGAATGTGTGTATCGCATGGGACTATTAACCAGATCCTTTCAATCAAAGTGGTATTGCCATAATGTATAAGGCACAAATAAGCATAAATAAGCAGCAGTAAACATATGTAATGCACAGTAAGCATAGGCAAGTGCACCTGCGTGGGTGTAAGCAGCTCCCAGCATAGGAAATGTATGTTTGTATGTACAGATGTAATATATATATATATATATATATATATATATATATATGTATATGTATATATACACACATACACATATATGTGTGTATAGATATATATCTACATACATGAAATATACATATATATATATATATATATATATATATATATATATATATATATATATAAAGAATGAACGTTGTAACAATAAAGCATACACAAGGGATGTGAAGGGAATCGAGCAATTATGGTATTATATAGTGCTGTCAGCGTATGAGATAAAAAGCTGCCCAGCAGTGAGCAGAGCACCGCTACTCACACAGGCAGGGTTTTACCAGTGGGAGTAACATAATTGAATTGCTAAGTCTACTTTACACACAGACGGAATGTAGTCCATGCTGGGACCACCAAAAATTGTAAAGCGCAAATGGCCGTAATCCATAACCCCAGGAAAGGCACGTATGTGCAAATATACATGGCGGGAGAGCCTGTAAATACATGAGGTGGGACAAAATATGTGTAAGGCCCCAAACGCTCTGGAGAGGGCAATGAGTAAAGGTGTGTCATGGCTGCGATATTAAGTGGATAATGGATGTTACGCATGTAAATTCATCACGGGTGGGGTGGAGGAACTATGGGTATGCAATTATGGATCCAGGCGTGCCAGGGTTGGATGGCCCAGTTCTAATGGACCGCCCCATGGAGGTCAGCTAGTTCGTAATAGGTATATATGAATACACACATGCAGACAACAATATGTTGAAGTACATTCTCTGTAACACATGCATTCCATTTGTTGACATAAATAATAGGAATGTGCACATAAAAACATCGACAGTAGATGGAATAATAGGCTGTACAGAAGAGGGATGGGTCATATCACACTGTATCACATTCCAATTACCATCAGTAATCTGTACAAGAACATATTGCGACATCTGCCCGCTGTATAACGTGCTAAATACCGATTACAAGATAACTGAAGTGAAGTGTTGGTGTCATAATAAATAAGGCACTAGTATGCTGGTGAAGCATATATAAACATCATTACACATGTGTAAGTGCGTATGAGCAGGGAATGTATTGGTCTACAGACACACAGATGTATATATATTCACATATATATATATATATATATATATATATATATATATATATATATATATATATATATATATACACACACACACACACACACACATACACACACACACACACACACACAAATATATATATATATATATATATATATATATATATATATATATATATATATATATATATATATATATACAGCAAGATATGAATATAAATGTATGCATACATATGCAGATATATCTGTGTATATTAATGTAATAGTTCAGAGTAATGGGTTGTGTGGAAGAGAGGTGAAGAAGAGAGTACAGGCAGGATGGAGTGGGTGGAGAAGAGTGTCAGGAGTGATTTGTGACAGACGAATACCTGTAAGAGTGAAAGGGAAGGTCTACAAGAGGGTAGTGAGACCAGCTATGTTATATGGGTTGGAGACAGTGGCATTGACAAAAAGGCAGGAGTTTGAGCTGGATTTGGCAGAATTAAAGATGTTAAGATTTGCACTGGGTGTGATGAGGGTAGACAAGATTAGTAATAAGTATATTAGAGGCTCAGCCCAGGTTGGAAGGTTTGGAGACAAAGCCAGAGAGGCACGATTACATTGGTTTGGACATGTGCTGAGGAGGGATGCTGAGTATATTGGGAAAAAGATGCTAAGGATGAAGCTACCAGGTAACAGGAAAAGAGGAAGGCCTAAGATAAGATTTATGGATGTGGTGAGAGAGGATATGCAGGTGGCTGGTGTGACAGAGCAAGATGCAGAGGACAGGAAGAAATGGAAACAGGTGATCTGCTGTGGTGACCCCTAACGGGAACAGCTGAAAGAAGAAGAAGAAGATTAATGTAAATAGATATATATATGTTACAGTAAATATACACATGTATATACCTAGGTTATGTTACAGCAGTTATGGGTAACATATGTTCAGACCGGGCATATGTTGGTGGGAGGTCCAGTAAACAAACGTCTACCTCCCACCCCCCCCATCCCCAGCTAGACCAGTGAGACATACAGACATGCAATAAGGATAAATACACCACTGCTTCCCAGACCACCGGCAGGAAACTACCAGTGGGAGAGATCTACAAGGTCTACACTTTAAACATGGACAGCGATGTGCCTTGTGGGATACTAAAAATGTTGTTCTTCCAGCCAAGACCAGTAAAGATTGCTGCGACCAGGATGTAGCTGTACACGGAACAGTAGGTTGTGCAAGCCTGATAACACATGGGTTGACACAACGTACCACGTGTCCCGACACGGGGAGAGTAGGCAGTGTGTAAAGGTGTGTTCATACCCCACCTGCGCCCACAGTAAGGATGACTTCTGTAGAGGAGTTCCAGGTAAGGGAACTATGGGCATGAGATTATGGGCCTAGGCGTGCAGGTGTTGGCTGGCAGAGACATATTAGGACCGCCCCGTGGATGTAAGTAATATTCCGATATGGGTATAGCAGACGCCCATACCTCCAAAATCTTAAGAGCACATCTACTGGATAGTCTGTAAACCATTGGGGGAACACATAGGGACTATATCATTGAACTGTCCCCGATTACCAGGGATGTCCGTGATTACGAATCAGAATCTAACACAGTCCCAGCTAAACCCTCCTACAACTAGTTATATTAGGAGGAAAGGTGGCTGAATACATGTAATGAATAATGACAACATGTAAGAGTCATAAACAGCATGTACATCAGACAATGTGTATGAATACATATGTGCTCTGGGTCCATCATTGTGTCAGTTTAATAGCACCAGCCTTCTAAATGTGTCCCTGAGGTTGTTATGCAGTGTCCCTGATTTAGTGTTCATTCTTCCCCATTCGTATGAGAGGTCTGGTAGTGAGAGAAAGTGCATGTTCCGCCGACTACCTTAGATAGATGTTAGAATAATAGGGTTGGGGTTACCACCTGTCCACCTTTGCGAGGGACACTCCCCTTTGGGCAGTTGTGTCCTGCAAAATTAATGTAATTATGGCAAATGTCCTGTAATTTAGGGCAAAGATTTCCTATATTGTCTTTAGTAGTTGCATAAAACAATTATTTTGTATCTGAAACACCTAAATGTTATAAGAAACAGTATAAACAACTATAATGCTACAAGAATAACCTTTTATTTAGGCAAAACAGTGAATTACTCTCCTTTCTACTGGCTGTGGATATGTGTTGCCCTGCAAAATCTGACATCTCTACATACAGGTCCTATAGGGTTGCCACCTTTCCAAATGGCCAAAGTGGGACATGTTCTATAGAAATGCCAGAATTTCCAGGACAAAACATACCTACAGCCGTGCATAGTACAGAGTTATACTTATTTGCACAAATAAAAGCTTATTCTAGTAACATCCGAATTGCTTATGCTACTTCATATAACATATAGAAGTTTCATATATTAAATAACTGTTTTATGCAACTATTAAAGAAATGTAGAATATAATATTGTTCTGTAATCAGGACATTTGCTATGTCTTAATTATTTTCGCAGGACACAACTGCCTGAAGATGGACAGCCACTCGCAAAGTGGGACAGGTGTTAGCCCTAAAGTCCCACCTTGGCCAATTTAAAAGGTGGCAAACCTATAATAGGTATGCGGTAGCATGACTCAGCCGATGGATGTGACTCCCAAAACCCAATTACTTGTCTGTATTGAAGAGTCTCAGTTCCCATGTATCAGCCAGACAGGAGCAGATTGTCTGAGGAACACACAAATAATATGATTAATTCACTGGACAGGCCGCTGATTCCGTACAGTCAGATGCCATGCCATCGCCTAATGGGCAGCCATTCCCGATACTATAATCATGTAGTCTGATGTAATTGGCATCACAAGGTGGGAGCAGATTGTGTGAGGAACACACAAATAATATGATTAATTCACTGGACAGGCCGCTGATTCCATACAGTCGAATGCTATGCCATTGCCTAATGGGCAGCCATTCCCGATACTGTAGTCATGTAGTCCAATGTAATGGGCATCACAAGGTAATATTGTGGTCCACGCTCCCACCCGGGGTGTTTGTGACAGATGCAAGCACCAATGTTGGTGCATTTGCAATTGCGGGAGCAAGCGGGTGTAAGTGTGTTTGGCTACCAGTATGTGAGTATTGCACTGGTAAAGCAATGTAGAGGCTAACCGAGTGTAAGAAGCTGTAACCAGAGGTCAGCAGTGCTTAACACTGCACAAACCCACACACACCCACTCCCAACTGCTTTAATGTGCCTTACTCCCTCCATATCCAATGGGCTTGTTCTGCCCTGCAACCAAATAAACATCCTTTGCAAGGGTCAGAACCAGGACCCTGCACACACAGCTAATGTGAATTACCAATACACCATGGCAGATATACAGACAACGGACAGTACTACAAACATATCATTTAACAGTATAGGAATGTATCCCATCATGTAGAGGTATATGTGATTGTTTATGTCCAGCATATAGGTACATACATATATAGAGATATATCAGGAACATACTATCTGGCAACAAAGCATTACAAATTAATGAAACAGGAAACAACAGTGATGCCTGTATTATGTAGTGGTGTTGCTCTTTGTGATCACAAGACTCCCTCAGACAGACATGTGTCATTCATACACGCAAATAGTTGTACATTGGCTATATACATCACTGTTTGCATGTAATGTACATTACCACAACAGTACCTGTCCAATCATTATGTGTGAACAGTACTCTTGCAAGGTGCTGTGTGCAACATCATCATCATGATAAAGGTAAATGGGGTAACCATAGAAGGACCGGTAGTGTTGTGTGCACAATGGGGTCATCCTCATCACATGTACCTGGACCATGTAGGTGTGATGTGCATACCAGGATTGTGCGCCTGAGGGACAGGGGTGAGGATAACAGGAGTATGTTGTGATGCATATTACAAGGGTTTCATGTGTCCAGTGGGCACGTGTGTGTAATGGATATCTATGTATAGGGCAGATGTTGCCCTTGGAGCCGATTGGCCTTATGTTTCTGTAGGTGAGGGTTGGATGTAGGGGAAGGAGTGTAGGTATGGCCATGGAGGATAGGTAGGATCACAGAAAAGACAGCATACAGGGTTGGTATATGACACATGTGTAGGGATACACCCCAGATAGGGATGTGTGTTCGGCATTCACAAGTCTATGGGAACAGTGGGACGGAGGTCCCCAGCCATGGGCAACTGCCACTGCACCTAAACAGCTACAAAGGAGGCAGTGCTGGAGGCTGTCCAGGAGGGGCAGCATCACCCTGTAAATGTGACACTCCGCCCTTGAGCTGGCATATCTGGCTACGGAATCCCTTAGTGAGCCACCAACGCAACACGTCCGGGACCGCATGACAGCAGACATGTACCTGTCTGGTCCCGCTCCCAGGGGGGACATGCTCCATCGTCAGTGGTGGTACCACCAGAAGGTGGTGCAGAGCCAACAGAGGTTGATGTCTAAGGCTGGGCCCCAGATGTGCTAGTGCCTGGTGCCATGGTCAGCTGAAGTGGGACAGGAGGTTCTGCCTGGACATCCCAACCCATTCAACCTATGGTGTTGCAGTTTAAACCCACATATGGCTTAGTGATAGACAACAGCATACAGGATTACCTACAACAGTATGCATAGATATCACCATCAACCCAGTACAACAGATAGTGTACATTTGCAGAGTGAGCACAACACATGCATATATACTGCATGCCATCTGTACAATGTGTAGTAGACATATGACCGCAGCTATGAACAGTTGCCCATTATTGGCTTATCATGGGGAACCCCAGACAGTGTCTGTCATACCACTGTCTCATGTGACACATATCCAGTCAAGGATGCGATGGCAGTAACACTTCCCTATCATCGTGTACTGTCTGCAATCCTCACACCATGCTTCTGCTGTGCACAGATGTGTGTTCAGTATGTAACACAGGAAACAAATGGTTGCACACACTGACCAGTTCACAGATGGCCCTACAGATGGGAGTTCCTCATGAGCAGAGTACTGTCGTGTCTGTATTATAATATGCAGAATAGCCATTACCACACACATGTTAATTAAGCAGTAGTCTCAATGCAGCATAGCTACACTTACATGCTGTAGTCATGTGTGGCACATCATCCTCCTGTCTTTAGGCTATTTCCCACTGTGGAAAATGATTGTGGTACATCCAGATATCATCTGTGATGCCGTGTCAGAACACCACATCCAGGTACCACATACAGCGACTGTCATGGCCAAATAACAACATGTTTTCCCTAGATAGTGTACTGTGTTTATCATGCAGATGGCTATGGGAACACCATCACAGCTGTACCACATGCAATCAGCTAGAGGAGGACTTCAATAGGTGCAGAGGCCATCACCTGACCATGTCCATCACTTACAATACACATGCTGCTGCTGTGCAGGTGTACTCCTTCACACCCACCCGAGAGTGTGTGGGTGGGACAGGCAAAGTACACCAGGGAAAGGCTTGGGCACTTAAACCTAAGCATCATCTGCTACACACCAAACAGTACAGGGGTCAAACCCCTGACTGACTACTCATTACTATTACATGTGCATGATGTTACTACATGTGCCACAAAGGCGACATATTGCTGTGCTGTAAGAACATATATGTGTGTGTAGGTGAGTGACATCTGCAACAGAGATATAGTAGACATACATTAGGTGTGGCACACATGGCTGTCCACATGAACAGATGCCATTGTCACCACAACCACACTCTCTAATGGACACACATTGACAACTTTACCAGGACAACAAAAACACAACCTAACTACTTAGTTTGCCACACTGCAGTAATGCACAGGACTACATGCACCAGAGGGGATATCTGGAGGTTCTATGGACTAGGGAATGTGAAAGTGCTTGACATCTGTTGGTATGCCAACGAGGTTATACTGGGAGTAACTGTGGTTGGGAGCATCACAATCCATATGAAGACACAAGGTGCGAGTACTGGTATGCAGATATGCATTGCTTCATGGATGTGTAGTGGTTGGCTGTGCAAGATGGCTGTACAAGGCTGAGCGAGGGGTAATCCTTGGCAATGCATCACCCAACAATGGTGTGCAGTGCAGGGGTGTAGTGTCTGCAATGTCCCACACAGATGGGTATTGCATTATCTGGCCTGACATCCTGGTTACCAACGTGTACGGCCATAGCTTTGCAATGCATGCCATGTCTGTGTTTGATAGTCCTTCACATGGACATTGCCTGGGATGTGCATGTCCCACAATACTGTACAGTGACATGTACAGGTGTACCTGGTTTGGCAGACACATGTGTACACAGCCTGTTATCCCCTGATATGCCAATACTGGCCTGGTGTGGCGAAACCTGCTTATAGTGAGCAAGTTGACCCTGCACCTACATTGATAGTATGATACAGGTATTCCGTGGTGTCAGTGGCATGGGTCCATACAGGCCACATGTGTACAGCATTGTCTGGCCTCTGTGGATCACATTTGATGGCACCACATATGTTGCAGGCATTCAGTGTGGAACATAGTGAAGGCACAATGTCCTCATATATGTACTTATTGTACCACTGTACAGGGTGCCATGTCCTCTGCAAGCCACTGCATTCACACCATGCCTACTATCTATCATCAATGTGCATGGTACTAGCAACATAGCAGGATATCCTAGGCAAGTTTGTTTGTGCATGACACATGGGTGCGGGACATATACTGGGTACTAGTAGGGCTGCATACTTTGTTCACCAGGCCTTTTGCCAGATGTATGGGTATGGCTTACCAAAACAATCCTGTGGCTGACTGACAGCTGTACTCCTCGTGAGGTGGCCAATGTGTCATAAGACAGACACCATATAGGAAAACTACAAAATCCGCTTCCAAACATGTCCAATGGTAAGACAATCACGGCCACCTCTACACAGGCTCTGACAGACAAACACACACTTGCCATGTCCTGTATACAAACCCTACTGTATCACACTTCAGCAATACGCATTTAGGGCACACACTACAGTAAATACTGGGTTGCGGCATGCCTACACGTGTATACCTAGGTGGGTGACAGCTGGAATGACAAAGGTGGTCATGTGATTTGCACAGAGAGTGCATACTCTACAAAGCACTGTACTTGTCTCACACAGGCAGACACACACACATACACACACACACACACGCACACACATGCACACACGCACACACACGCACACACACGCACACACACACACACACACACACTTGGCATGTCTGGGATTAGAACACTGCCCTAACTACTTTATTACACTACAGCATTACGCAGTTACAGAATGCGCTATCAAGATTACTAGGACACAGCACTCCCAGAGGTGTATTTGTAGATGGGTGACATCATCAGCCTTGCCAAAGGTTGGTATAAGAAATGTATGGAGTGTGAGCAGTCTAAAAGTATTACTCAGTCCTCAGGCAGATGGGGACAATCACACACACACACACACATGGCAAGTCTGGGATTTGAACACTGACCTAACTACTTTATTACACTGCAGCATTACGCAGTTACAGAATGTGCTACCAAGATTACTGGGACACAGCACTCACACACACACACACACACACACAAATGGCAAGTCTGGGATTAGAACACTGACCTAACTACTTTATTACACTACAGCATTACGCAGTTACAGAACGCGCTACCGAGATTACTGGGACACAGCACTCCCAGAGGTGTATTTGTAGATGGGTGACATCATTAGCCTTGCCAAAGGTGGGTATAAGAAATGTATGGAGTGTGAGCAGTCTAAAAGCATTACTCAGTCCTCAGGCAGACAGGGACAAACACACACACACACACACACACACACACACACACACACACACACACACACACAGCAAGTCTGGGATTAGAACACCGACCTAACTACTTTATTACACTACAGTATTATGCAGTTACAGAACGCACTACTGAGAATACTGGGACACAGAGGTGTATTTGTAGATGGGTGACATCATCAGCCTTGCCAAAGGTGGGTATAAGAAATGTATGGAGTGTGAGCAGTCTAAAAGTATTACTCAGTCCTCAGGCAGACGGGAACAAACACACACGGCATGTCTGGGATTAGAATACTGACCTAACTACTTTATTACACTACAGCATTACGCGGTTACAGAATGCACTATCGAGATTATTGGGACACAGTACTCCCAGAGGTGTATTTGTAGGTGGGTGACATCATCAGCCCTGCCAAACATGGGTATAAGAATTGTATGGAGTGTGAGCAGTCTAAAAGCATTTTGCTGTCCTCTGGCAAATGGACACACACACACACACACACACACACACACACACACACACACACACACACACACACACACACACGCACACACATGTCAGTGGTGGGAACGGAACACCTGCCTATTTACAGATCACTATTACAATACTACATAGTTGCGAGTCGCGCCACACAGACTATGCATTTCAAGGCTGTCATTATGACCTTCTAGGAATGCGTATATCAACAGGGATGCTGGCAGTTAAGATGTACTTTCCTGTGTACCTGTGTGTTTAAAGTAGGAATCCATCCTGACCTGGAGAATGCCCATCTGTGGAATGGATGACTACTATCACTATACAGGATTACAATGGCCATGCCCATACACAGAGGCACATAACTGATACAAGGTTACCTGGGCATGCTCACACACTTAGTAGCACAGGGCTGTTCGGAATGTACTATGTGTCCATCTACACAAGGTTATACTGGGCATGCTCATACACTTAGTAGCACAGGGCTGTCTGGGATGCATTCTGCTTCTAAACATGGAAGGCCACAGTGGCCATGCTATTACGGGTAGACGTAAAGAACACATTGTAATGGGCTCTGATGTTAGTAGTTGTCATTGTTAGCAGGAACGCTGCTCTACATATATCTGACACTGGTCTTTTACACAACGTCTGCTGCTGTCCATCACCTTAGATGTACCATCCTATACCAACCACAATATCACCACTCACAGTGATGTCTTGCTAGGAGTGGAAACTGCTTGACCAACACAATGAGCCTTGCTAGAGGTGGCAACTGCTTGAACAACACAATGAGCCAATGTCCTGCTGTAAGTACGAGGTTGTCCAGTGTTTGTCATTCTGGGATAACATGACTGACAGTAGACAGGCCTTTGACACATATCACATGCATCCATGATTCAAGGGAGTGGGGATAATACCCAAGTCACATCCGCCGATACAGTGCCATTCAAAGGCAAATGTCCTAAACACAGGATAACACCCTGATACCTACAGGACAACTTCATTGTATGCTTATGCTAACCAGTGCTAGATGTGTAGCGTCCATAATCACAGCTGCTCACTCTAGAGCCAACAATAGGGAGTACTGACATCTGTGCAGTGAGGAACACCTGGCTGATGGCTCTGTAGTGCACAATAGCACTAACACCATATACCTCAGAACCTACATGTGGGCCATAACACAGGTACGGACCGCTCAAGGTGGTGGTGTCCCCACATACATAGAGGCCACTCACATGTACTGACTGGTACCCCCATGAAAGGCATCACAGATGAGTCATGTGCAGGTCACAGTGTCACATGCTACATTCTAGGATGTAAACCTCAGACACCACCATGCCCTCGGACCACCAACACGCATCCATACATGTTGTAGGTCATATAAGAGTACACCACCATGTGACCCTTGACCAGTGGACTGTACCAAGCTCTACATCAACTGTAGAGAGTACCCATGTACTGATACAGTTGCATCATGTGTTATGCAATGCAATGATACCACTGTCTGTAACCAGGTCAGCTGTACACATACCAGAGGCCCTCAGTTATTTATAGCATTAGCAGATGACTGTTGTTGTACACCAGTACACACCTTCATGTTTGGATATGACATACATGTACCTGCCCTGGGTATGTACATGCCACACACACACACACACACACACACACAACATACATGTAAATAGCATAGCTGTTGTTGTCCTTTGTGCAAACAGGTGGCTACAGCCATTACACACATGCACATGGAATGTAGGTCCATGGCTGCTGAATGCTAACAGTACATAAGGTGTGATATCAATGATGACAGAGGTAACATTCCCTTTGTACCGGTCACCCATTACACCTATCATATCATACAACAGTCCATGTGTCATGTATGTCATTACACATGTCCACCAATTTCAATGCCTACAAACATGCCCAAATGACAGTATTGTAGGACCTACACACATGTACATGAAGTGGTGTGCGTTCAGATACCATGCGTGTGCAGTTGCTGATGTATGCAGGTGACGTGTTTCCTAGTACATCATGCAGTTGCAATGCAGCCTCAACATTGCCAACTGTATATGGTGATATGCTGAATGTACAGAAAGATGTACCTCAGGTATGGACAGATGTGTGGAAATAACTAAGTGGTGGGGCATCTTTGCAGATGGAGGACAGTTCATAGGTGTGTCACAAGCTGCCCTACAATAACCTGTGCAACTGGTAAGCAATGGTTTTGTTAACTGAAGGACATAACACACAACTTAGGCAGCGGTCAGGGTGACACCAAAGGTTAATCACTTGACTCCTGTTAACAGTTAAGACGCCCTGTGTGCATATATCAGCACTGTTGCCAAAGGAAGCAACAGTACACTTTGTAACACATGCAATACTGCTGTAAGTCTGTCATTCATATCATGAGCTAGGCAGGTCTTTGATTCACAGTACTGGCATGTGTGGTTGAGTGTGTGTCCATATATGTCACGTATGGTGGGAAATACATCTCAATTGTTACTCATGCTCCTGTACACTAGTGTACACATCTGTACAGACTGCAATGTAGAAAGCAGGACATAGGCAGGGGCGTGTATCTCACACATGTGAGGTATCTGTATGTGCGTGACATAGGTGTATTCAATACTGAATGCCACAGTGTGTGTATGTGTGTGTGTATGTATGACTGTCTGGTCCCTGGAGTGAAGATGTATGTTACCATACTGAACTGATAAGACCCCCCCATCCAGGCTATGCAATCTACTATCCGTGTTGATGTCCCCAATCTTAGGCCATACTGACTACCTGTACATGTGTATTCTCTGTGGTGCGTCATGTAGGTGCACAGTACTGTAATGATGATTTGCACATAGACAGGTGTCCTCACCTCAACAATAGCAACTGTGTGTGAGTGTGTGTTACTTGTCGCTGAATCTGTGAGTGGGTGGGTGTGTTACTGTGTCACCGAAAACATGTGTGTCAATACCTGAGTGTATGGGTGCAATTGTGTGTTGGCATCCTGTCATGGGAACGTGTATTACTGCTTCCCAATGAGGCATCACACTTCCCACTGGCCTCTACCCTTGTAATCAGCTAGACCGCTCTCTTACCTCACCAATCCATGTAACTGTACCTGTGATGTCACCCAGTATGGATGTCACGTCTGTAGCCACAGTAGCTTAATACACAGCTATCATGCTCTTGGATCAGTAGACATGTTTGGAATATGGGACATTCTCACTGTTATGTGGCAGCTACATGGTGCATTCTGGTGTGTTCATGCATACCTGTGAGTAGCCCACATTGACATATCAGACACTAACTGCAAACACTGACATCCACCAGCACGTGCAATTAGACCTGAAGGAGGACAGCAGAACATCATGACCAACATGCAGTTACAAGACACATACTGTTAACAGTACGAAATGCATTGTACACCAGTAGTACATGGTAGGTCTGCTGCCTGTCAACAGTACTCAACAGTTTTAAACTACACTTATCTTCCTAGTCTGTTCACCCTGTGCATCAGACCATATGAGCATGTCCCTGCACCGATGGTGTGGATATCAGGGATGCGGCACAGGCATCATCATATGCACAGGGTGATAATGTTTGCCAGAAGCCTAGGATGCACCATTGGATGACATCATGTGTGTGGGTTAGGGCCTTTGATCTAATTGGGAGTGTGTGGATGTTATGCATCTGTGTGTTGCAGTGCCCTACATATGTTTTCTGTGTGTGCGTGTATGTATGCTCACAGTTCTGGCATGGGTCTGGCTTACACAGGGGTATTATTGACAGCTGCGGACTGTACAGGCCAGGTTTTACAGTTCACGGTGTTCGGCCACGGCCATGTGACCAGTGCCTGTCAGGGGTTGAACGGGCACTACCAGGCAGAGGTGCAGATTGGTACTGTCTGATGACACTTGTCCACTGGAACTGTGTCCCTGTTGGGACCATCCCGGGCCATGTGCACGTGGCCTGTTGTGTTGTGGTGTAGACAGCACAGCATCAGATGCACTGCTGCTGCTACCACCATTATGGGAGCGGACATGTGAGGTAGCTCATACACGTAGACGTGAAACAAGAGATGTAGCAGGCCTACGTCCAAGTGCCCGATGCCTCACTCCTACCAGATGTTCCAACACAGACAGCTCACGCTCTCGGATTGTCATGCCACGGTCAAGGACTCCAACCATGTCACCCAACTGTCTATCCAAAGCTTCAGCAATCTGCTGTTGAGCATTTACCATTGCATGGATGTTGTTGTTTAAAGAATGGACAGCAGCCCTCTGCAGCCTCTGATCTTCTCTGTTGTGCTGTTCAGCATGTGCCTGTGCCTCCATTACAGCCTGAAACATGCGTCTGGTGACATCAGCTGCTGTGGTCTGTCTTGCAGGAGCATGTTGGCCAGAGGTCCTCCTATGAGCAGAACTTGCCATGTGCCTGTGTGGGGCACCATCAGTCAGTTGGCTGACACCATGGTGTGCAGGCACACCTTCCATAGCCCCCACACTTTCCTGTTCCAAGCTACTACAAGCCAACTGTCCTTCCTCTATGGCCACTGGTGATGGGGGTATGTGCAAGCATGGGATCTGTGTGGGGGGATGAGGGGGATATAGCTGGAATGGCAACCAATGGCACAGTTACAGCCCCTGACAACCCTGCCTGTGCCTCAATCATACGTTCATCATCACTGCTAGAGTCTGTGGGGACAGTAACATCAGATAGACCGCAGGAGGGCAACGCACCTACATCACCTGTGAGGGCAGACAAAAAATGTACATTACAATCTATACAATAGACACACACACACACACACACACACACACACACACACACACACACACACACACACACACACACACGCATGTGATATGACAGAAGGCATGCAACATACATGTGATATGGCAGATGGCATGCAGCACAAACAATAATAGTGGCAGTTATCATACATCCCTGGGTTGCACACAGCAGCATGCATGTGTCATAGCAGACAGCATGCAAATGACATAATCATAGTAGTAGTTAGCATACATCCCTGTGTTACACCATGTAGACCAGCACAGGTTAACAGTACACCTGCCTGATGTGTGGCATATGACCTTGACAATCACATGTAGTATGATATGTGATCTGCTGACATGTGCAATGACATGCATACATGTTTAACCCAATGGTGTCCTGTCAAATATACAGTGGGATAATCGTGTCCCAATGCAGTGTTGTCTGTCCGCCCTACAGATATACCGCACATTTAGCTGCTGTGCATGGCCATTGCAGGGAATCATGAGGCATTTCTATTGCTATACAGTGTGAGTTACAGACACAGTTCATAGCCATGACTGTGTTCAGATACAATACATATATACTGTGAAATGTGACCCATGTCACTGAGGTGTATACACACAAAATCATGATGTGGAATGTGTGACATAAGTCACTGAAGAGTATACAGATGACACCCCTGCACATCTGCAACCATATTGCTGCTACCTGGCAACTATGGCCAGACATGGTGAACACGTTGGTACACCATGTCACACATGACATCTGTGTACCACACACACACGCACACACACGCACACACACACACACACACACACTCACACACACACACACACACACACACACACGAGGAGCAAGTATGACATTGATATCCATTACCAGCAAGGGGAATGTACTGCATCTGTGGACTGATGTGGATACTGTACAGGTGACTGCTGTCATGTTGTGACACCCTCAAGATGTTCAACACATCTTATGTGATGGATTGATGTCACACCTACACAAGATGTGCACAGGCCTGTAGGATGTCTAGTGTTCCACATCTACAATATAACCATTACACAAAGCCCATAGTTGGACCATGTGTAGCCATTGTATGACAGGGTGTACACACTAGCACGTCTACTGTGTGTGTTGCTTCATGTCTCTGGCCATCCTCCATGGCCACGTGTGTACATGTGTTGGCCAAATTATTTTGACGGGTGTCTATTTCACATGTCCGTGTTGTCCCATATGACATACACCCATACATGCCATATGCTCCACTAACGGCAGTGTTATGCAGACAAAGGGTGGTATGTGGGATATGTTTTCAGGTTAGTTAGGCGGTGTTGCAGCCAGGCCACTAGATGTCATGGACATGTCAAGATAGCACATCACATTGTGTGACATTCATAGCAGGGCTATGATCCACACCAGTGAATCCTGTGGGCTGGCCATACTCCAGCCCACTGTGTAGTACTGTTTGTTTTCCCCATATGTGTAGTTCTGATCTGTAATACATGTCCCTACAGTGAACAGCACCTCCACCATTGTATGCACAGCTGTCCACACATCTGGCAATGACAGTTTGTGAGGATTCATGTCGGTGAGGTGATTCACATATTTTGCAAGTGTTGCACACGGGTAGGCATTGTGATGCATTGCAGATCTGACCTGTATATTGTGATGGGACAATACATTATGTGTACATGTGGTAAATGGCCACATGGCAGATAGATCTTTGCATTATGATGCCTGATAAATAATAAAAGTCTCACCTGCAATGGGCGGCTGTCACAGGGGAATGCCAGAGGTACCTAAATAGGAGTAACACAGCAGTATGAGCATTATCCATGCCTGTATGATGGCTACAGGGTGCAATGTGCATGTTAACACATACACCAATACATTAGACTATACTATGGTGTATGCACATGTGTGCATACACAGAGTAGCATACTACAGTATGCGGTATGTGTGTATACATGCCTTGCATATGATGTTACATTACATACTGTACAGTGACACATGCAACTATATGGAATAGAGTTGTTATAGGTGCAGTACTAACTTACCAGGCAACTCCAGGCTCAGTGATTAAGAGACACCCACCTCCACAATATTGGCTAAGGCTTGTGGATGTTGTTCTGCAGGTGTCCCCAGGTTGGCCAGTAGTTCCTCGGTATGTGTGAGTGGGGGCTGGGTTGGTGGTCCACCACCTGTTGCACCTTGTTCCCTTGCGATTACATTCACATGCTGTTTTGCCTGTCTAATGAGGTCTATACAGTGTCTGCGCACATGCTGATATGTGCGGTTGTGGCCACACACATCAGTAACCCTCCTGCAAAGTTCCATCTACAGGGCATCCCACTGCTCTGCATCCTGTGGCACATGGCTGAACAGGATATCATGATTGTCATGTAGGTATGGGATGAGGGCCTCATCCTCCAAGTGGGTATAAGGGGGTAGCCTTGCACATGGCATACCTGGAAGACATATTGATGGAGTTAGATCACAGTAACTCACAGAGACATACAGAGCTACAGCTGAACATACATGTGTATCTCATTTATTATGATTAAATATTTGTATTTGCAAATCTACATGACACTGACACCACTGACATCTTTGTGTCACACACATGTGACACTCAATGGTGAGTGAATATTATCACCATATATGTGTGTGTGTGTGTGTGTGTGTGTGTGTGTGTGTGTGTGTGTGTGTGTGTGTGTGTGTGTGTGTGTCACCTGATTACATTGCTCATACTCCATGTGGATGCTGTCTTGATGTGGGCATGTCTGTTTGCCTGTATTGGTGTTCCTACCTATCAGCACATGGCTGGATGTGTCCACATTAATGCAGTTGACCTTGATCCTGTGTATATGTCACATATAAAGACTTACAATGCCTTAATAGACATGACCTGTGACCCTGCAGACTTGCTCACATAAGGGTTTACATGTATGTGTTCTGCCATATACATCTACACGGCACTGTACAGCAATTCAACATCCTGCCATGTATCATCTGTGTTGCACATGTGATACACATGGGACTCTGACTAGCCAGATGGTATTTGCAGGGATGGATATCAACTATAACATGTACAGTCAAACTCAACTGGTAGGCTATATGTCATGGGCCATGTATGAATTTAGGATGAAAGGTTACCTGGCTGTAGCCAACAGGCGGGTCTCTGGGACCAGGTGGAGCAGTGCCACATTACTGATCCACAGGCTTAATGATAAATTTACCATGAGGTCATTACACCATGTCTGAGAGGGGAGCAAAGTGCAGCTTTGCTGGACAGGCATGCATAGTATGGCAGGACTATGTAAAGTGTATGGGACAAGGATCTGTCCAGCATGTGGTGATCCTAATACTAGGAAGGTGGATGTCTATGAACTATGTGTTTGAGATCAGGATGTGTACGTGTAACATGTCCAACATCACTGGGTTGGACATGGCCTTATTCAGGGTATGCATCATGCTACATAGTGGAGATGGGAAATGGGAAGGCTGGTGTAGGCCATCTGCACATGGCCAATACCCCTTAAAGGAGATATGTGACCTGATATGGGTCACTTGAGTGTTGTGCATGGCTGGACAGTAATCTCTATATTCATGGATGGCACCCTGTTATGATTAGGGTTGCCACATATGATTACCTGACAGGTGTGGTGACGTGGCTATCCCAGGAAAGACAACTGCCAAGCTGCATCCCTTACACACTTTGTCCATTATGTTGACCGCTGCCTAGGTGGTAGTTCATGGGTACAGGGTTATTAACATAGGGGTGACAATGCAATATGTAGCTGTCAGATTGTGGTCATATGTCACACACACCTCACCCACAAAGTCGCTTCTGTATGTTGTCCACAACACTCTTGAGTCGGCTATTGCTACTAGGTCATAGTCATTCACATACTTCAATAGGCAGATGGCTTCTGTTTGTCTGTGGGATATGAACTACAATGAGGGAGAATACAATTAATTAACCCTATCTTACTGTAGCTGGCACTGGTGTGATGAGCAAGTATTAATCAGACGCCTTCTGTTGTGTTGGTTCTGCCAGCAGTCCCATTGCAAAACACTCCTGTGACATAGGAATGTACATCTAGTATACCGAGTGTAGGTGGAACACAGTATGGGTGATGATGTCCTATGACCTGGCAAGGTTATGATATGCAGTGTGAAATCAACCTTACTGTCATCTACATCTGTACTGCTGACATCAAATAATTTGATCAAGGTTCATGGCCTTTCAGACCAGACTCAGCAGGGTAGTAGTGCAGTAGTTCCCATTATCAGTGGTGTCTCCACCTTTGTGGGTTGTGATACTTGTTGGTGTGCACCATTCAGTGTGTTCACAGCCTGACATGGAGCTATGTTTTACATGATGTGTACATGGAGAGCAACTTGCTTTGCCATATGTGTATGATACAACCTGTGATGTGGACAGCTCTCATGCAGCCTGAGTGCAGCTTGTACCTGCATAGTTGTGTGTACAGGGGCTCTGTGGTGTACATGGATATATGATTGCGTACCTGTTTGGGGGGGGCAGTGTGTTATGTTATCCAAGACCCTATCTGGATTGCTTATTCATGCTTAGCACTTGTTCGGAACTTGTAAGCACTATGTAAGCTACTAATTACTATAGCACTTAATCTTCCTCATTACCTAGAGGCAAACAGGTAAACAGGTTTTGTACATATTTTTCTCACTTGGTTAGAGTAAAATAGCTCTTGTACTCACTTTCCTCACTTATCCAGGGGAAATTAGTTTTATATTCAGGCATGTCCGAGGGTCAGCGGCCAGTGTTCTCTCCTGCCTATCTGATGAATCTGGGCATCTTGAGGCAATGTAAACATTGCCTCATGTACACAGACAACCCTCTCCGCCTACCACCCAACACTACAACCTGTGAGAGATGCACTTATCTAGTCAAACTGAAGGTAAAGCTCTCTCCAACCAAGCTTGACCCTGACAGTCATGTGGAGAAGGTAAATATTTGTACCACACCACACTCATCACATAGTCTCACTGAATCTACCCCACCATTAACTGAGAAAACTACTTGTGAACCAACTCATTAGCTCAACGCTTTCTGGAATTCATACACACCAATGCTCTGGATCAACATATCCACACACCCACCAGGGGTAACAATATCCTAGACCTAGGCATTACCAACATGAGTGACCGGTGTTCCACACCTGATGTCAACTCCTCGTTGGTCCGATCCAACCATAAGCTGAACACAGTTGATATCCACATCCCGCCCCACCCCCATTAAGGGAATCACAGTATAATATGTCCATAAAGCCAGCTTCATGCTTCTTAAGACAGATGTAGTGAATGTCATTACACCCATGCAGATGGACAATACTGTTACAACTGCTGAATCCTACACAAATGCACTCTATAAGGACTAATATGAGTGTATGGATCGTGCTATACCAAACAGAACCAAGGCGCTATACTCCTAATTAAGGGAGCCAATCTGGTGGTCCCCTGCCATAAACAAACTGTACAACAGGAGGAAGACACTGTTGCAAAAGAGAGTACAATCCCATGCATGGAGGAGCTCCCTGGTCAGCCTCAGTAAGAAGGTGAGATCCCTTATAAGATCCTCCAAAGCTAGCTACAAAAACAAAACTGCCACTAATTCCAACAACAACCATAAAGCATTCTATAGCTATGTCAAATATCTCGATGTCAACACCCAGATCTGCTCTGAGTTACAGTACAAAGGCACGAACATTACAGAACCAACTGATATTGCCAACATCCTGGCAGATAGGTTCAGTGCTACCTTTCCCACCTCTCACCCCCTAAAGGGCCCATATCTATATAGGAAGAGTGCAGAGTCCCTGTACTCACAACTACGCAGGGAAAAGCTGTACACTCTAAAGCCAATATTACAGCATCCATGGGACCGGACAACATCCCAGCCTGCATTTTACATGAACTTCAGAACGTACTGGCTCCCCACCTATGCACCATGTACATTAATAGCCTCGCATCGGGTTTGTGCCCCCTGAATGGCACACAGCAACAGTTAACCCACCCCACAAAGGTGGCGCCACAATGGACCATGGGACCTATTGCCCTATAGGCCTGACTAGCCTGGTCTGCAAGGCTATGGAGCACATCATCATGGATCTCAGTCACAGAGACATTGGGTACCTCCAAACCTTCGACCCCTCCCAGTTTGGCTTTGTTGAGGGCAGACCAAGCCTCCTAAACCTGGTGGACTTCTTAGAGACAGTTACTAAGGCATTAGATGAGGGTAAGGAGGTCCACACAGCCTACCTAGATCTCTCAAAGGTTTTCAACACCATTCCTCATTCTGGTATTATCGACATACCCATCCACCTGAACATTAACCCCTACGTCATGTGATGGTTTGCAAAGTGGCTCACGTACAGAACCCACACAGTGGGAGTTGCATACCCTAGGTCTGACTGTATACCAGTTACAAGAGGCGTCCCCCAGGGCTCAGTCCTAGGACCTCTCATGTTTGGTATATAATTCTCTGATGTACAGGCAAGCACAGGAGGGCTTTGGCTGAAAAGGTTTGCAGATGACAGCAAACTAGGGGACATAATTGTTTCCCCAGCTGTTACACACACCCTCCGGAAGGGTCGCACTGAGATGGATACCTGGTGGCAATATCATGGCCTCAAGCTGAATGCCAAAAAGTGCATAGTCATCCCCTTTAGATATAACTAATTACCCATGGACTACCACATAGGTGTTAGTCACCTACATACAGAAAAGGCAAGACCATTTCTAGCTCTTTTGAAGTCCCTGTTTAAAATCCGCATTTGCACGGCTTTGCGTGGTTGTGCGCATAGCGCAGCACCGTTTAAACAAGGTTAAACTTCTTCTGGCTCCGCCAAGTCTGCTCTTCAAATTTTCCCTTAAGGAAGCTCTACTCTTAGTATAATCAGACTACTCGCTATATTATAAGCCTAGCACTTGTTCTCAAAACTTCTCTACTAAGTAAGCACTCTTGTACTAAGTAAGCACTACATCCACCTACCACCCCTGTGAATATCCACTTCCCTTAAAGGCACAGCACTCCCTTATACTTTTCTAGCATGTCGAGTGGTAGATTACTGGCGTCCACTCCAGTTCAGCTGGTAAATCTGGGTATCTTGAGACAATGCTACAAATGTCTCATGTACACAGACAACCCTCTCCTTCTCCCAACAAACACAAATACATGTGAGAGATGCAACTATATAGCCAAACTGGAGGCTGAACTCTCTCAACTCAGGGCTGGCATGACCAGACAGGAGGAGATGGTAACCACACACACAACAAACCCAGTCCCACATAGACCTACCACAACTGCAAACCAAACACATAAAAACATAAAGACATACTCGGTGGCTCTAATAAAAAACTTACCAAAACAACAGAGGCTCCCAAAGCAGACATCCAAAAATCCACCACCTCAAAACAAAACACATGCAACACATACTTCAATAAATCAGTCTGTCAATCAATCACAGCCCTTAAGGCCAAACACCATGCCTGATACACTAGTAATAGGTGACTCTATAGTCAGACACACTGATGTCCCACTTACCAGGCTGAACAAGGAGAGGGTGACTGTGAGATGCCTATCGGGAGCTAGGATCCCCCACATAACACACGCACTCAGGTCACTCCAAAGCAAGTAGAAATATGACTCCGTCATTGTCCATGCAGGTGTGAATGACCTGAGACATACCTCCCTGGACTACATGAAAAGAGACTTAGAGGAGCTCTGTGATTATGTAGCCCAGGCTGGTATGACCCTGACTCTGAGCAGCATCTTGCCCTCACCAAGAATGATGCCACAATACAAAGACAAGATGATCAGCTTTAATAATTGTCTCAAGTACTGGTGTCATTGTAAGGGGATCCAATGTCTGTCTGCCTGGGATGACATGTTGGACAAGCCACACTGCTTCGCAAGGGACGGCTTGCACCTGTCACCACTGGGTGGACTTGGAGTATTTATTTTACTTTTGGTGGTGGTGTTAGCTGGTGTAGGAGGTTCATTGGGGTTATTGGGGGATTATGGTTTGTTTCCAGTTGCCAATATGGAAGTTACAGGGCTGATGGTGTTTGAACAATGCCATGATGGTTGTTTAATCATTTCATGTTATAAAGGCTAGTTGGTTTAATGTCTGGATTGATATTGCACCTGTGTTCAAGAGATCTCACTGGTATTATGGCATGCAATTGGGTTTAATAACAGAATATTATGGCTTGTGTTGTTGAGTTGCTAGAATGCCATGATGACTACTGAGCTGTTTTATTGCTTGTAAGAGATAGTTAGTGTGATGGCGGGATTGCTAGACAATGGGAGTTTAATGATACTAATTTGGTTGATAGTGATGGGGGAGTCATTAAAATTATTATTGCTCTGGCATTAAGGAGAGCTTATTTGATTACTACTGGTGGGTGGTAAACGGGGTTGCAATGTGGCATCTAGTTGACTCTGCATGGTATTATAATGCCCTTGAAGTCATTGCAAGCTGCCATTGGTCATGAAGTGAGGATTATTTAGCTCATGTGCAGTGAAATGCTAGGTTATCTTAGCATAGGTGAAGGGTCAGTATTTTGTCTTCACTTGTTTTGGTAACTGTTTATTTTATGTGATAGGCTTTTAGGAGTTAACTCTACCCACCTTGGTTAGTGGGAATGGGGTACACCGAATGATGTTTGGCTGGATGCCGTAAGGGTGTTTAGTTTCCTGGAAGTGTGCTGCACAGAGGGGGGGAACAGCCTGGTTAGGCTGGTCACTGTAGAAGAGGGGCAGGCTTGCTCTCTTCTGTTCCCCCTCTAGTGCTGGATGGTCAATTCAATATGTTTGAAAAGGAAAGTGAGCGGTTACACTGCTTGAGTAAATAGGTAAGCAGAGGAAGCTGCTTATTGGTTGATGGTATAATGCAATACATGGTGATGAAAGTGAGCAGTTACGCTGCTTGATAAGTATATAAGCAAGAGGGTGAAGCTACTTATTGGATTGATGGTATAATGCAATAAATTATAATGAAAGTGAGCAGACACTCTGCTTGATAAGTACCAATAAATGGTAATGGAAGTGAGCAGGTATGCTGCTTCGTAAGTAAGTGAGTGGAGGTATGGACACTGCTTACTGGTCAGGATGAGCAGGTTTACACAGTCCTGTCCTAAGATAATTTACATGGATGTTATTTCACCTTTATCATGTTTGGTTGAAATGAATGAATACTGATTAACATTTATGTTTATGGAAATTTAATAAAAGGTCATCAAATGTCATTCGGTGTAATGTGTTTCTTGAAGGGGACCTGGACCCATTCCATTTCCTTAATTTCTAGTTTGTTATTTAAGTCACCACCTCGGATGTTGATAAAAACCTGTTCTATCACTCTAAATTTAAAACTACGTTGGCACCCATGTTCAGTAATATGTTTAGGTAGGGAATTGGTACTTATACTTCTTTTAATATCTGACCTATGCTCAATGATCCTATCTTTCCGTCTTCTCATGGATTTACCTATATAGAATGAAGGACGTGCTGGATAATGTTTTAAACGTTTTGTGGATGATAATTTCTTTGTTTGGTATGGCACTAAGGATGAATTGGATATGTTTTTACTATATTTAAATGCTAGTACACAATTTTTGAAGTTCACTATGTCCTGTTCAACAAATAGCATTGATTTTCTTGATATCACTATACAGTATAATGGTGTGAACCTGTCTACTTCTGTATACAAGAAAACAACACATAAGAATAAGTTTTTGCATTGCACTAGCATGCATGCACCTCATGTGTTCAGGGGGATTAGCAAGGGCCAATTCATTTGTATAAGCAGGTTAAATTCTGACATTAATAAATATTATTGCCAGATGAATTAATTAAAAAAAGAACTAATGGATAGAGGCTACAGCGAACACATAAATTAACCAAGAAATTGACCAAGTGCTTGCTTTAAGGACATCTTTAGCGAGACCTAGTTTTGGTAGCAGACAGGCCATTATAGTACAGAATGAACAAGATAAGGGGTGCAGAATATGATATGTAAAACTTATAATAGAACTTCAACAGAAATAAAAATAATTATTAGAAACTATTGGAATGTTTTAAAGTCTATGCCAGAATTAATTAAATTAATTGGTGAACAACCAAGTTTTTCTTATCAGAATTGTCCCAATCTTAAAAAAAAGTTGTGTTATAAAGACTTTTATAATAGTACTTATAAACATAAATATAACTTTTCAGGTACTATTCCTTGTTTTAACTGTTCATGTTGTGACGTAATAGATCGGAATCAGACATTTATTCATCCTTTAACTGGCAATGTATCTAAATTTAATTGTCCCGCAACTTGTAATTCCATCCATATTGTTTATCTTGCAACACGCATAGCATGTCCTTCATTCTATATAGGTAAGTCCATGAGAAGACTGAAAGATAGGATCATTGAGCATAGGTCAGATATTAAAAGAATTATAAGTACCAATTCCCTACCTAAACATATTACTGAACATGGGTGCTAACTTAGTTTTAAATTTAGAGTGATAGAACAGGTTTTTATCAACATCTGAGGTGGTGACTTAAATAACAAACTAGAAATTAAGGAAATGGAATGGGTTTTAAGGTTGAGCGCTGATGTAAGTCCTAGTTTACATCAGTTGGTTTCTATAAAGCCTGCCTGAAAACTTAAACAAATGTGTTTGCATTAAACGAAACACATTTTATCATATTAATGATGCATATGTTACTTGATCTTGTTATATCTGTTTTTTATAATGTGTATATACATGTATATTTGTATAAATGTTATGTATTTGTTGTTTTTTTTACATTCCCTACGTTAATTGATTAATTAATTATTGGCTGTGTGTTATATAAAATAAGGAGTGTTAGATGCTGTCTTTTATACTCTGATGAAAGGTTTTTACCTGAAAACTCTGTTGCATTAAACAGCTTTTTTGTTATACTTTGAGTTGCTCAGTTCATATATTTTTTTGCATTTAGCTACAGTTTTTGAACTAAGCTTTGTTCCTACTATCTTGGTTGTTTATCTTAAAAATAAATTATCACACTGTAGGCTCTGTACCTTGGATAGTTTTGCCTCAAAGTCAAATAACTTCTGAAAGGATTTTGGAGGCTGAGAATAGGACAGCCTCATAACATCCAAAGGAAATGTAAGGTCTTTATTAAGCCAGTCCTAAAAATTAAACATTCTTTGCCTATTCGGTTTGTACCCTGCATCAATATAGCTTGTTACCTGGAAGGAATCAGTAAGCATGGAGGGTGTGTTGGAGAAGTCACCTTGATTGGTTAGTACTTCTTGCAAGTTCAAAAACTTCCTCCTGTAGTCCTATACTGATGAGACTTGAACTTGTAGTTTTCCCAAAGAAGAATGAATCTCAGCAACTTGCTGAGACAAAGTCGCCATTAATTGAGTTACATTTCCTTCTCTGGTTGACGAAGCAGCTGATAATCCTTCCTGTAAGTTCATAGAAACTGAAGCAGCATTAAATCGCTGATGTGAAGACCCAGAACCATATTCATTTTCCATCGCAATAGACCACTATAAACAATTCCAACAATAAAAATATTGAGAACTGGCTAATGTCCTGCTGTAAAATCCAGGTGAGCTGACACTAATAACTTAAATAAAAAAACACAACACAAAAATGCGTCTTCCAACAAGACGAACTGTAACCAAAATAAAAATGAAAAGACAAACTGGATAAGAAACAGCAGCGAAAACCTTCCTGGATGTATAAGCTGAACTAAGTAAAAAACTCCACTGAGCTAAAAAAAAAAACTTTTATAAAATCACCAGTCAACCGCTTTCATCTGGAATATACTTGGGACTTCTTCAGAACTGTATAACACCAAAAAACAATCCTACTTAAATACTCCTCAAACAACAATTTATTAAAATCATGTAACATTCATGATAATAAAAACAACCATTTCAAATGTGACAGTGAAAAAAAAAAAAACATAACTGTCAAAAATACACAGAACTTGCTAAGATCAGATGTCTACCCTAAGTACAAAAATATCAGTGTTTAAAAAATAATAAGAAAAAAACTATATTAACAACATTTTAAGAGCTAGTACATGTTTTAAACAAAACAGGTTCTCATTAAGACCTGGGGGTGTGGTAGAATTTAGTTTCAATTGCCACTGTAATTCTTGTTTTTCAATATCCAACTCCCACCAACCTCCTTGGATTCTTGGGAATAAGATCAAGAATACCAAACCTAAAATAGCAAAACTAAAACAGCAAAAACTATGTTGTAGCTACTTATGGTGGAGCTGCACTCTGACCAGTTATTCTGCAAGGCTGAACCTTATAAAATGCATCTAAGTGGAGGAGCATAAATATGAAAACTGAGAGACACACCTCTATACACTTTGTACATTTATGATTAAGTAAGTGACTAGTGACAACATTTTTTGAGCCTAAAAAGAGAGAGAGAGAGAGAGAGAGAGAGAGAGAGAGGAATTTTAGAATTAGAGAGTGATCAGAGACATTAGAGTTAGGGGAAGGGAGGACTATGGTTGGAGTTAGGGATTGGGTGAAAGTTTTAGGGTTAGAGTTAGGGTTCTGTTAGGGTTATGCAGGTGAGCAGGGTCAGGTGGTGAGAGGGCAAAGTAGTTAAATAGTCATGGGCTAATGGAAATCATTATGTATGATAATGTGGTGACCAACCATATTGTCATTCTGGCACAATTATGTACTTTCTGGTATGACATTATCAATTTATACTCATGTATTTATGTATTAGTGTACATTAAAATGTTTACTCAGTTTGTATCAATGCATTTTTTGCTGATTTCACCAAACCACTGGGCTTCCGGATATGGGCTAAGGCTCTTGCCACCCCCATAGTGCCTTTTTTAGGCAAGGCTCAAAAGACAAACCCACCTCCTTAGAAAACAAAAATGGAAAAAAACTAAGGGTAATGCTGCTCAATGCCAGAAGTCTAAATTTCAAGATGCAGGCTCTCGATGCACTCCTCAGTATGGAGAACATCGACATCTGTGCAGTAACTGAAACCTGGTTCAAGGCTCCTGAGAGCACCCCAGCGCTACCAGGCTATACCTCGTATCATGCTTTTCGGCCCCAAAACCTGGGCCGAACCACAAAGGGAGGGGGAGTGTCCATATTCATCAAGGACACCCACACCTCCAGGTTAGTAGCAACACATGAAGCATCGGAGACCATACAGGTGCAACTAACCATAGGCAAAACTGCTATACAACTGGTAGCATGTTACAGACCACCCTCCCAATCTCAGGAACCCCACTCAGCCTTCCTGAAGACATTGGAGGATATGAATGTATCATAAAATACCATCATACTGGGAGACTTCAACTACCCAAACATAGATTGGGTACATTATTCTAGCCCTAACACCCTAGCCCAAAGATTCCTGGAATTCATAAATTCAAATGCACTGGAACAACTAGTCACCTCTCCCACTAGGGCAGATAATATACTAGACCTGATCATCACAAACATGGGGACAAAATGCTCCACACTGGAGGTATACCCCTCACTAGTGAGATCTGACCACAAACTAATCACCATGGATATACATATCCCACCTCCACCCCCAGCACAAAAGACCACAGTGAGAAACTTCTCAAAAGCAGACTTCACTCTTCTTAAGACTGAGATGGTATCCTTTAAGCCCACTGGGCCAGTGGATACCACATCCCACAATGCCGAATCCTTCACAAATGCTTTCTATGGACATCTCCAAGAATGCATGGATCATGCAATCCCAAATAAATCCAAGTCCCTCTCCACCAAAGGCAAGCATCCTGTCTGGTGGACATCAGCCATTAACAAATTGTATAACAAAAGAAGGAAGCTACTGCACGACAGAGCAAAATCCCATAAATGGAAGACATTTCTGATCAACACTAGCAGAAAACTACGTTCTCTCATAAAAACATCCAAGGCCAACTTTGAGAGAAAAATCGCTAAGGACACTAAAGATAACCACAAAGCCTTCTTCGGCTATGTTAGAAACCCAAGGAAACCCTCAGATATGCTCAGAGATAGTTCACAACAACAAAAAATACACTGAACCCACAGATATTGCCAACATTCTGGCTGACAGGTTCAGTGCAAATTTCTCCCTCCTCACCCCCAAAAGAAGAAATACTTATCCCAGCTGAATGTAATCTCCCTGTCATCTCAGATGTCCAAGTGAGAGCCGCCCTCAACAAAGTTAAAAACACAGCATCAATGGGACCTGACGGTATCCCAGGTTGCGTGCTACGTGAACTCCAAGAGGAGCTAAACCCGCACATAAAAATGCTATTTAACCTTAGCCTTACTACAGGATATGTACCTGAACACTGGTGTACAGCAACAGTGGTCCCACTCCACAAAGGGGGTACCTCTACAGACCCTGGAAACTACCGCCCCATAAGCTTAACTAGCCTGGTCTGCAAAGCTATGGAAAGAATCATTATGGAACTCATAAACAGAGACATTGGGGACCTACAGACACTTGACCCCACCCAGTTCGGCTTTGTGAAGGGCAGATCCTGCCTTTTAAACCTGGTTGACTTTTTTGAAACAGTCACTAGAGCCATTGATGAGGGCAAAACAGTCCATACAGCCTACCTGTACTTGGCTAAGGCCTTCGACACAATACCCCACTCAGGCATCATAGATAAGCTCAACAGCTTAAACGTAAACCCTTATGTCACTAGATGGGTTGCAAACTGGCTAAAGGACAGAACCCATAAAGTTAAAATCGCTGGAGCAATGTCAGACTCAAAGCCAGTCACAAGTGGTGTCCCACAGGGATCTGTCCTGGGACCCCTCTTGTTCGGCATTTATTTCTCAGATGTTAAAGCAAACATGGGAGGGTTGTGGCTGACAAAGTTCGCAGATGACTGCAAACTAGGCGCCATAGTCGATACACCAGCGGACACATACATCCTACAAAAAGGCCTCACAGAAACGGACAACTGGTGCCGGAGTCACGGCCTTAAACTAAATGCCAAAAAATGTATAGTCATCCCTTTTGGAAAAAACAAAGTACCCACAAATTATCACATAGACAGCAACTCACTGAGTATGGAAAAAGTAATCAGAGACCTAGGGACCCAAGTAGACAGCGACCTCTCATTTGGCACCCACATTGCCAAAGTGGTTAGAAAAACATTCTACCTTGCACACCCCATCATGAAGGGATTCACATCCAGATCCAAGGATGTCATTGTACCCTTATATTCCTCCCTCATCAGACCCATGATTGAGTACAATGCCCCATTTGGTATGTACCTCACCCGGCACTTGCAACAGCTGGAGAGACCACAGAAGTACCTCACGAAAAGGATCAAGGGTCTCCAACATATGTCTTATTCCACCAGACTAAAGAAACTTCATCTCTATTCAGTGGCATACCGCCTGCTCAAGGGTGATCTCTGCCTGACGTACAAGGCCATGTCCAATCAGGATTTGATGGACATGCTCCACCTCAAAAAATCCAAATCCATTAGGGCCACGAGAGCTAAAGACTTAAACCTCTGCACAAGTATGAATAGGACATGCTGGAGGGATAGATTCATAACCCAAAGGCTTCCCAGGCTTTGGAACAGAATCCCAGTTCGTATTAGGCAGAGCCCCTCACTAACTCTCTTCAAGAGAAATCTTGATGAGTGGATGGGAGATCGAAAATTTACCCCAGGGGTCACATCTGGGTCACTGCTAGACAGGGGCACAGTAAACTAATTCTATTATATAAGGGGACCTTCATTGTGTCACTACTAGACAGAGGCACAGTATTCTAGATTTATTCTGTACATCTTTGTACCATTTCATGGGGTGGCAAAAGCCACATCACTATGGCTAGGCTTACAAATGCCCCAGGGCAGATAGCCTAGTACTATACTATGAAACTATGAAACTATGAAACACCTACCATATGTGCAAAATAATCCAATGACACTCCTCAACTGGTATGTGCACACGCCAAACTTTTGCTGGGACATAGATCCTAATGCTTTATAAATATTCACATTTGTTTCTATGCATGTGCCATGTTAAAATACACCCATATTGGTGGCCTGTTGCCATCAATGAAACCTGCATGCTCTTGTAATGACCACTGTTGTTCCATATATGCATGTGTTCTGCTTGCTCTGCAACTGTGTTAAATCTGGTGTTTTGGGTAATGGAAATACCTATGCATGGTGTTATAACTAATCCTGAATGCTGTTGACTATTACTAAGCCATATCTGTCATAAACCTGCTACAACATAGCTCGTATGGGAAGGCCGGTCCCAGTTGACCCACCTGTCCTACCTCAGCTGGCCATGGCACTGGGCACCAGCACATTTGGGGTCCAGCCTGAGACCTCCTCTTCCGTGGGTGTTGTGCCACCTTTGGGTAGAACCGCTGCAGGGGATGGGGCTCACCCCCCCCCTCGGAGCAGGCGCAGAGGGGAACCTGTCACCCATCAACATGTATGGGCCGTGGTACGTAATGAGCTCGATCTGGAGTATTGAGACCGGCTATGCCAGCTTGAGGACTGAGTGGCGCAATTAGAGGGTGAGCCTGCCCCTCCTACACAGCCCCCAGCACAGCCACCTTTGGGGCTGTGAAGGTGCAGATATGGCTGCCCATAGGTGGGGACCTCATTCCCACTGTTTCCAGTTGGGGGCTTATAGGCTTGCGACTTCCAAACACCCCTCCTCATCCAAGGTGTTTACCCCAACATGTGTCATATACTGCCCTTGTATGCGTCTTGTTTGTCTTGCCTGTTAACCTACCCAACCTACCTCCCCAAATATACCTACTACCCCTCCCCAACATCCCACTCTCACCTGAAAAAAAAGGGCAATCTGTTCCCACAAAATAATCTCGCCCCATACATAGCTGTCCATTTTGCACACGTGTCCACTGGACACATGTTATCTGGTATAATTGACATCACAATGAATATATGTTGTCTTCAGCCCTCTCCCAGGGGGTTGAGGGTCCAAATGTACCTCCAAATTAAGAGTATATGCACAGCTGTTGCTGTAGAAGAAATGGCCAGCTATGGACCTTTCCCATACCCTTCCTGCACATGCCTAGCTATTTTCCCTACTGTCTTTCCCTCTTTGTGCCACTTTTTTCACCACTGTCCTATCAACCCCTTTTTCTTTTCTTTTAAAGAAATTAGCATGGGGGTAAGTGCCAGTAAGCACTTTTAAGCAGCAGTAAGTGAGTTTGCGTGGGGGTAAGTTATGCCTACACAGGTTGAGCAATTCTAAAGCTGAGTGTAAGAAAACATAAGCGGAGGTTAGCAGTGCTTAGCTCCACACAAACCCACACAAATCCACTTACAACTGCTTAAAAGTGCCTTAATTGCTCTGTATCCAACAGCCCTTTTTCTGCCCAGCAACAAAATAAACTGCCTCTGCAAGGCTCAAACCCAGGATGCTGCACTCCATACATAAAGTGATTTACCACTAAACCATTGCAGACATACATAACCTGATGTTTTCATAAACATATCATCCAGCACAATCAGTCAACAGTACAGGAAATGTTTTAATATCATACCACACAACCTGTTAATGCAAGAAGTCTGGACAAAGTATACCACACTGTGGGTACAACTAGGGATATACTTCAACTAATGCTCTAATACACTTAAAATGTTGTTAGTTACACAGTTATATGTATTAGAACACATATGTAGGAGGAGATGAAGTCTGAAACATAAAGGTGTTGGCACAAGTTACTGACTTCAATACTGTGATTATCCATGTCAATTGACAAGAGAATGAGATACAAGCCAAAATATAAGCTGAACATGCATGGACATATGGACAGATATATATCTGTAAATGTAGACAAATAGACAGCTACATGTAGATATATATATATATATGTATATATATATATATATATATATATATATATATATATATATGTATGACTCACAAATAATCATATAATATCAATTGTATACAGATACATACATATGTTCATATGTATTATATATATATATATATATATATATATATATATATATATATATATATATATATATATATATATATATAGATATAGCCATATGAGATATATAGGTACATCATATACACACAAAAGGTATCAGTAGCCATACATATGTAGAGGTAGTGTGGAACAACTGGGTGCAAATTATATCCCTCAGCCACAAGCCCTTTAACTTCCACCTGTGAAATGTGTAGTGTGGCAATGATTCCCACAAATGAGAATACTGACATTAAACATATACCCACCCACAATTCAAAGGACATGGCACGACACACAGGTATGCATACACAGATAACCTTTATTTGTGTACTATACAATAATGTAGGCCAGTACTTATACCACATAAGGTTTGAAATATTTAATCAGTGATGAATGCAAGACCCACACAAAACAGTAGATGAAAGCAATGTGGATATATACCATACTATGCTGTCCAGGCCAAGGCCTTCAGTTAGTACAACAGTAGAAATGGGATTTGCCTTCAGGATACGTAACAATCAACAATTACAGATGTAGTTCAGCAGACTCCAATTACACCCTGTAGTCAAGCCCTAGGGGGAAAAGTAGCACTTGTGTTAATGTCACAGTATCTTGTACATGACATTGCTTAACCTAACATCTCAATCTGACACTGAATGACCCTCGCCTTAACAGTTATATCCCTGAAAAGGTGTCACAGCCTAGGTTAATGGCATTGCCCCACCCCGTAAAAGCTGTACAAGGGCAATGAATACTGTGTACCACACACTTACCTCTGGGATGTACAAGGGCACATATGTGTTCTCCAGCTGTTGCCCCCATATATATGGACTTGGCCCAACAGTTGGTGTGGGAGTCCATGACATGACTGGGATGATAGCAGTAATGCTAGCGGTAAATAATGATAGGCCATTACCTAACAACCCCTTTCTGTATCACAGTAGGACAAAGACTGTCATATATGTGGAGGACAGAGGCAGGAAAATAGGGTCATATTTGCATTATTGCTGTTACACACCCTGGAAATTGATGGTGTTACAGGATTTGTTGCAGCATACCCTTATGCAGGGATACGACATTGCAATACAAATTGATGTAGCCATGTACTGATAGCCCTCAACAGACAGAATGCCACAGATATATCTGGGACAATACCTGTGTGGTGCACAGACAAACCCTAACAGCCAATTCCCCTGGTATCATACAGATAGACTCACAGTTGAGAGCTATGCAGACAGACAACATTCCATGCAAAAGTACCATGTACACAGAAACCCTTTCAGACCAGCAAGATACAATGCACACAACAACACTACTCACACTGTAGGTCTGGAACCTTACCCAAATGTGTATTTGGCCTGTGTCTGCATTTTCTGCTGTAAGAGGTATTGCTACCTGCTGTCTGTAACACTGATGTCCGCACACAGGAAGGATGTCATCCATACTAGAAAGGTGAAGGAACAACACCCACAGAAGTCAGCAATTTAAAGTACAGGGTTGCCATGACAGTGGTTATCTGAAGTACTACACAGCAGGCTGCATGCAATTAGCAACTGGTGGACACTGACTGGTGCAGATGCCATCACCTGATCATGTGCAATACCAACAAAAGCATGCTACAATCTGTTCAAACCAGCTTTAATAAAAGTAGCAAAGACCAGGGTTGTGTTACAGTGGAAAAACATTAAAAGTATGTGAAACAGATATGTATTTGCTTGCATGTAGTATATGGCATAGAATAATAGGATGCATAATGCGAAAGGATTTATATGTGCCATCAGTACTTGTTCCTGTAATGATGTTCTGCTCAACAACTGCTCTGGACAATAGTGTCAGTCCCTGTGGGCAGTGGGACATACCTGTCAACTGTGCAGATCAGTAGAGAATGGCAAAGATGTGACCCATGATATCTGTGTTCTGTACATTACTGTGGCCAATGGCTGGAGGTGGTATTAATACTGCCATGATAGACAGATGAGTGTGAGCCCAAACCACCTGCAGGACAGTCATGTTAAAGTGTAGCATAGCATGCCGAACTGCCATAGCAGTATAGTATGCCTATCTAAAATCTGTCACCATATATACCCCAGTAATGTTAGTCTGTGTTCACATGTGCCACCTGTCTGTGTTTCAGCAAGGCAAAACAGTTCAGCTGTGAAGTAAAGAGAGTTACAAGAGTGTGGACCAAATGTTTGTATGCACTCCACATACAGATACATATATGTGTGATACATATTCACAGCTGTGTATGTCTGTAGAACCTCGAACAGTAATACATATATATATATATATATATATATATATATATATAGTTATATAAACAACACATAATGATATCTACACATATATGCACATATGTGTGTGTGTGTGTGTGTATATATATATATATATATATATATATATATATATATATATATATATATATATATATATATTTATATATATGTGTGTGTGTGTGTGTATGTCTACATATATATGTGTATGTGTGTGTATATATATATATATATATATATATACACACACACACACACACATACAAACAGACACATAAACACATATACATAATACTGACATGTATAGGTATATACACAGACACACAGACACACACACACACACACACACACACACACACACACATATATATATATATATATATATATATATGTCAATACATGTCCCCTGCCATGACATGTGTGAGAGAACATCACACATCAATGCACAACATATCTACACACTAGTACATGGCTGCAAAATGGAGTGTGGAGTGTGGTGTGTAACCCATGTTGGGAACACATCACAACTGTTTGAGAAGGTGGAATATATATGTTGGTGAAGGGTATTAGGCACATATTGGTATGTAGGCTTGGTTGGGTGACAAACAAGACAGCATACAGGGCTGGTATATGACACATGTGGTGGTTAAACGCTGTGGATGGGGAGTTCCATTTGGAATGTGGAGGCCATTGAAACCCCATATCGGAACAAAGGGAACATGGTGCCTATCCATGGACAGTTAAGACAGCATCTACATGGTCATAAAGGTGCCTGAGCTGTAAGCTGAGCAGGAGGAAAATGCATGTCGAACCTTGTGTATGTGTACTGCATGCCTCCAGGTGATGTAGCACATACCCCATGTCTCTGTGGAGCTCCCTATGCACAAGACCCTGGACCTAACTGGGTGACAGACATATGTCTGTGTGTGTTCCATGGGTGGGACATCATCCCCTGAGTTAGTTCCACAAGAAGGTAGTGCCAGAACAGTAGATAATGAGGTTGCATGGTAGGTCACAGATGTGATGTGGACTGGTAACATGTGCACATTAGGTGGGAGTGGTGTTCCTGCTGGCAAATAACCCCTACACATACTGTTGTGCAACTGTCATGGAACATATGTGGGTAGTAATAGTCCACACAATCCCAGAACATGTCCAACAGCATGCATAGATATCCCCAATAACACAGAATGGCAGATGTGTAGCAATCACATATCAAGCATACCACATGCATATGTGGAAACATAGTGGCAGTGACAATGACATGCAGGTGAAATATTCTGTAACAGCCCAGTAACTCTAGTGTCCCCACAGGGAGCATGTCTATAAACACATAGCAGAAAGTGTTGTACAATACAATACAATATATGTCCCAATGGTAGATAAAGCAGAGACATACCACTTGCGTTGTGTGAACATTAAGTTGGAGCTGATATGGTGGCGGAAGACTGATATGTGTATTGTATTATGGTAATCTTGCCATATGAGTTGCTCAGACATATTTTCATCTTTATGTCTTTCAGGGAGAATGGCTTACCCAAGGAATCCTGCTTACAGTGCCGCTGAGGATGACATAATACTCACCAGCATCATCCAGAACTACCAGCTGCTGTTTTCAAGGACAAACCAGGACCAGCACGAGTGGACCACCATGTGGAACAATGTGGTCTGCAGGGTGAATGAGATAGGAATGCACAGCCGTACATATGAGCAGGTCCGCCATCATTGTAGTGACCTGCTCCGCTATGTACGTTGCCATGCCGCTGCCATGCGGGGCGACCACCTTGCAATGGGGGGGACCATAACATCCATCCCCCCTCACCAGAGTGGAGGAGCTGCTCATGAACCTGGTAGCACCTGCCTGCCCACAAGAGCTACATATGTATACAGTCATGGAGGTCAGTGCTACCCACCCACTAGACATGGAGCATGCAGTTAAGTTTCCAGGACATATCAGTATGCATCTGTACAGGTAGATCATGCATATGTGAGATGTGGAGTCTGTTGCTGTGTAGTACTGATAAGCAGTTATGCATAATCTGTAGCATTGTGGACTTCAGCTGTTATTTTACTGTAATATTGCAGCCACCCTGTAGCAATGCCAAAGCTGTTGCCACTGACATCAACTCTATCTCATCTCAAAGTAGGTACCTCTAGGATACCAGCAAGGCAGCGTCATGTATAGATCTAACACACCTACCCATAATGCATGCTGTACATGTTCACTGACAGAGCACACAGGCCACTAATGGGATTACCAGCCTCAAACATATGCAATACACAGACCATTTCAGACAACTGTGGCTACACTCTAGTGCACATTGCCCAGGCACAGCTGACACCTGCCTAACATACACAGCCATGTCATACACAGAGCAGTTGAATATGCTACACATAAAGAAACCCCACTCCCTCTGCAAACACATGCTCCAGGGTCCTAAACTTCCTCAACACATTACACGGAACATACTGGAAGGATAGGGCCCTGTCCTGGGGAATTCCCACACTCTGGAACAGACTACCCATTCATGTCAGGCAATGCTACTCATTAGTCCTCTTTACAAAAACACTTGACAACTGGATGGGAAATGGGGAATTCACCCTGGGTAATATGTCTGTGCCACAGCCTGACAGGGGCACAGGGGAATAACATTATTGGGTGGTGCATGGTTGGGAACCCATGTGACTTGGCTTATGTAGGCCCCAGGACCAATAGTCCAGTACTCACCTATGAATTTATGTGTACCACAGGCGACATCAGCCAGGGCCCAATAATGGTCAATAATGGTCTTTACACTCGCCATAGGTGCAGTACATTGTGTCTGTGGTAGGTCTAATGGTATTCCATCACTCATACATGCACCACTGATGATGACATCTGTGAATACACATCAGGCATTCACTAAACACATGTGTCCACATAAAATCCAGAGACACACAGAAGTGGAAACATAACTAACACACAGATACACATCCTGCAATAGTGAGTACACCTGTCAGGTATGGTGCACAGTACATGCCAGGGTGCTGAACAGATGCACAGCAATGCTGTGGACATGGGTGCAATGTGTTCCAAGAGGAGGGCCATCACCTACTAAAAGAAGCCATGCATCACAGCCATGTATAATGTTGGTAATGGGGATTGACTACAGTTGCACTGCATGCTGTTAAACACCACATGTCCTGCATGCTAACATGTGTGTAATTACAGGTTTGTGTGTGATACTGTACTGCACCATCACCTGCTATTGTGTGTGTTATGGGGGTGCTGGAGCTGTCTGTAGGTGCTGTCTGGTGGAGTGTATGGGTTGTCATGTATGTCAACTGCATGTGTGTATGTCTGTGTGTGTGGCCATGGCTGCACATGTGTGTGTGTGTGTGTGTATGTGTGTGTGTGTGTGTGTGTGTGTGTGTGTGTGTGTCTGTGTGTATAGGTTCATAGGTTCATAGGTTCATACAAGGCTATCTGCTCTAGGGCATTTATAAGCCCAGCCAGAGTGTGTTTGGCTTTCGCCACCCATTTTAAATTAATTTTGCTATGCATTTTTTTGAGGTTAGTATACTGTGCCTCTGTCTAACAGTGACACAAAAGTGATAGCTGGGGTAAACCTACGATCTCCCATCCACTCATCAAGATTCCCCTTGAAGAGAGTCAATGTTGGACTCTGCCTAACCTGGACTGGGATTTTATTCCAGAGTGAAGGTAGCCTCTGGGTTATGAATCTGTCCCTCCAGCATGTCCTATTTATTTCAGTGCTGAGGTTCAAGTCTCTCAAGCGCGTAGCTCATTGGGATTTGGATTTTTTGAGGTGCAGCATGTCCATTAATTCCGGGTTGGACATGGCTTTATACGTCAGGCACAGATCGCCTCTGAGCAGGCGGTATGCCACTGAGTAGAGCTGGAGTTTCTTTAACCGGCAGCATATGGCATCTGTTTGAGCCTTTGATCCTCTTGGTGAGGTACTTTTGGGCTTTTTCCAGTTGCTGCAGGTGTCTGGTAAGGTACATCCCAAAAGGGGCATCGTACTCAATTATGGGCCTGATGAGGGATGAGTAAAGAGGCATGACCTCCCTGATCTAGATGTGAATCCTTCATGATTAGATGGGCTATATAAAATGTTTTTCTAACCACTTTGGCCACATGGTTGTCAAATGAGAGATTGCTATCAACTTGGGTCCCCAGGTCCCTAATGACTTCTTCTGTACTTAATGGATTACCACCTATGTGGTAATTTGGGCACTTTGTTTTTGCCAAAGGGATGACTATACACTTTTGGCGTTTAGCTTGAGGCTATGGCTCTGGCACCAGTTGTCTGTTTCTATGAGGCCCTTTGGAGGATGCTTGTGTCGGCTGGAGAGTTGATTATGGTGCCCAGTTTGCAGTCATCTGCGAACTTGGTCAGCCACAGTCCTTCCGTGTTGGCCTGTACTGCCGAGAAATATATACCGAACAAGAGAGGTCCCAGGACTGAGCCTTGTGGGACGCCACTTGTAACTGGTTTGGAGTCTGACATGGCTCCAGCAATTCTAACCATGTGGGTTCTGTCCTTTAGCCAGTTTTCAACCCATTTAGTGACATAGGGGTTTATATTTAAGCTGGTGAGCTTATATATAATGCCCGAGTGGGGTATTGTACCAAAGGCTTTTGCGAGGTCCAGGTAGTCTGTGTGGACCACCTTCCCCTCGTCAATGGCCTTGGTGACTGTTTCAAAGAAATCGACCAGGTTTAAGAGGCAGGATCTGCCCTTAACAAAGCCAAACTGGGTAGGATCCAGTGTCTGTAGGTCCCCAATATCTTTATTTATGAGGTCCATGATGATCCTTTCCATAGCTTTGCAGACCAAGCTAGTCAGGCTTATGAGGCGATAGTTTCCAGGATCCATTGAGGCACCACCTTTGTGGAGAGGGACCACTGTTGCTGTACGCCACTCTTTGGGTACATATCCTGTAGTAAGGCTAAGATTGAACAGTAGTTTTATGTTTGGGTTTAGCTCTTCTTGGAGTTCATGTAGGATCCGGGACACCATCTGGTCCCATTGATACTGTGTTTTTTGCTTTGGAGAGGGCGGCTCTTACCAGAGCATCTGAGATGTCAGGGGGGCAGCACTTTGTTGGGATAGATATTTGCCCTTTTGGTGGGGAGGGGGGGTTTGTACTGAACCTGTCAGCTAGGATGTTGGCAATGTCTGTGGGCTCGGTGTATTTTCTGTCATTTTGGACTAATTCTGAGCATATCTGGGAATTCCCACCCAGGTTCCTAACATAACTAAAGAAAGCCTTGTGATTATCCTTAGCGTCCTGTGCAATTTTTCTCTCGAAGCTGGCCTTAGACGATTTTATGAGTGCCCGTAGTTTTTGCTAACACTGATCAGAGATGCCTTCCTTTTTGGGATTTTGCTCTATCATGTAGTAGCTTCCTCCTTCTATTGTATAGTTTGTTTATGGCTGGGGTTCACCAGACAGGACGCCTGCCTTTGGAGGATTGGGTCTTGGTTTTATTTGGGATTGATGATCCATGCATTCAAGGTGTTCATAGAATGCGCTTATAAAGGATTCTGCGGTCTGGGCCGATTTTCCACAGGCCCGGGCTTTGAAGGATTCCATCAGTTTTGAGGCATGTGAAATTTGCTTTAGAGAAGTTTTTCACTGTGGTTTTCTGGGCAGGGGTGGGGGGATGTGAATATCCAGTGAGATTAGTTTATGGTCTGATCTTACCAGTGAGGATACACTTCTGGTCTGGAGCATAGTGTCCCCATGTTGGTGATGATCAGGTCCAGTATGTTTTCCCCTCTTGTGGGAGTGGTAACAAGTTGTTCCATAGCATTTGAGTTTATAAATTCCAGGAACCTTTGGGCTAGGGTGTTGGAGCTAGAGTAATGCTCCCAGTCTATGTTTGGGTAATTGAAGTCGCCCAATATAATGGTGTTTGGAGAGACCTTCATATTTTCCAGTATTCTCAGGAAGGCCGAGTGGGGTTCCTGTGTTTGGGAGGGTGGTCTGTAGCAGGCTATAAACTGGGAGGCAGTTTTACCCACTGTTAGTTGCACATGGATAGTCTCTGATGCTTTGTGCCACCAACCTGGAGGTGTGGGTATCTTGACGAATATTGATACTCCCCCTCCTTTTGTGGTTCGTCCAAGTTTTGGGGCCAAAAAGCATGGTATGAGGTATAAACTGGTAGTGCTGGGGTGCTCTCGGGAGCCTTGAACCAGGTTTCTGTTACTGCACAGATATCGATGTTCTCCATGCTAAGGAGAGCTTCGAGTGCGTGCATCTTGAGGTTTAGACTTCTGGCATTGAGTAGCGTTACTCTTAGTTTCTTATGCCTTGTGATACCTATGGAGGTGGGTTTGTCTTTTGAGCCTTGCTTAAAAAAAGGCACTATGGGGTTAGCAAGAGCCTTTGCCAATATCTGAAAGCCCAGGGGTAACAGGTGCAAGCCATCCCTAGCGAAGCATCGTGGCTTGTCGAGCATGTCATCCCAGGCTGACAGGCATTGGATCCCCTTTGAATGAAACCAATACTTAGGCCAATTGTTGAAATTGATCATCTTGTCTTCATATTGTGGCATCATTCTTGGTGAGGGTAAGATGCTACTCAAGGTCAGGGTCATACCGGCCTGGGCTACATGCTCAGAGAGCTCCTCTATGTCTCTTTTCATATAGTCCAGGGAGGTACATCTCAAGTCATTCACACCAGCATGGACAATGACTGAGTCATATTTGTACTTGCCTTGGAGTGACCAGAGTGCTTGTGTTATGTGACGGATCCTAGCGCCCGACAGGCAGCTCACTGTGACCTTCTCCTTGTTCAGCCTGGTGAGTGGGACGTCAGTGTGCCTGATTTACAGAGTCACCTATTACAAGTGTATCAGGTGTGTTGTTTTGCCTTAAGGGCTGTGACTGTTCGGCACACTGGCTTTGTGAGCTATGTGTTGCACGTGTTTTGTTTTGGGGTAGCGGTTGCTTGGGTGTCTGCTTTGGAGGTCTCTGTTGCTTAGGCAGATTTTTATTTAGAGCCTCCGAGTATGTTTTTGTGTGTTTATGTGTTTGGTTTGTTGTCGTGGTAGGTCTATGTGAGACTGGAATTGTAGTGAGTGTGGTTTCCTCCTCCTGACTGGTTACACCAGTACTGAGTTGAGAGAGCTTAGCCTCCAGTTTGGCTATATGGTTGCATCTCTCACATGTATTGGAATTTGTTGGGAGGAGGAGGGTTGTTCTGTGTACATGAGGCAGTTGTAACATTGCCTCAAGATTCCCAGCTTCACCAGCTGGACCGGAGAGGAGATTGACAACTGACCTTTGGACATGCTAGAATAGTATTGGGAATTCCTTTATAATTGAAAAAAGGGCCAATGGGGAACAAGGTACTCAAGGGGAGTTTGTTAGGGTGTAGTGCTTTTAATTTTTTAGAGCTGACTTATATAATTGCTTTAGTGAGCAAGTGCCAGGTAACTTAAATACAATGTGTTACAGGTAACTTAAATGCAAAAACGACAAACAGTAACTTTCTTTCAAGTGAAACAAGGAAATAAGTACAGTAAGCAATGCAGATATCACTAGGGATCCACAGAAGTGCTAAAAGGCCGCGTTTTAGGTGGAATTAGCGTTTCAGGGAAATAAACAAACAACAAGCATACAAACAAAGCTAGATTCAGCAGTATGTACTGTTTAGCGGTGATGTACAGGTCTTACAGTCTGTTCCCTGTTTTCCCCTCACAGGTGGCGAGGTGGGGCTAGGTCCCTCCCACAGGGAATCTGATGTCACTGATACAGACAGTGACCCCATGAGGATAGGTGTGTTGAAGCACAGGCAGGGTCATCAGGGGCTGCTGCTGGGCCACCAGTTGACATCCCACAAGTATCCACCCCATCCACGCACACAGTTACACTGCCTCTACATACCTCATCACCATTGGCCTTAGCTGAGGGACAGTCTATGGTTGGCATTGGCCAGGGCAGTGTGGTATCTATGGCATGTGTGTCAGGACACAGCAGCCATAGCCAGATGTTTGGTGGGGTACCACATAGTCAAATGTTCATGGGTGCTCATCGGAGCACTGCTGGTCATCATGCCCCTGGCAGACGTGCCACATCTATATCAACCACAACCATGTTCCAGGCTGTCATGGAGGCAACAGACATTAATGGAACAGTACAACCGACAGGGTCTAAGGGCACAGAGGGTTCATCACACCTCTGTACCTGACAGCATCCGTGACCTAGCAGGTGCCATTCATAATTACACTGAGGTCATGGATAGACAGTAGGGTGAGACATTGGATCTCATCCACAATGTCATGTCCATGCATCAGGACATGGAGGGACAGTTGCAATGGCCATGTGGACATATTCCAGCAACACCAGCAGCTGGAGGTCACTGTGGATGTCCCACCAGTCACAGCCACTGCAGTAATTGCAGTACCAGTCCCAGCACTGTGGGGGGTGCTATCTACAGACCGTCATAGAAGACCATGTGCACGTGGCCCTGGCCAGTCCCAGGAGGGACCTGGATCCAGTGGATGTCTGTCAACCTCGGGGGACAGTACCAGATCTGGCTTTGTACCTGATACTGCCTGTAGCACCCCTGCCAGGCACAGGTGCCGTGTCCGTGGCCGGAGATGGTGAACTGCAAACCCTGCCAGGTACAGTCTGCAGCTGTCTCACAAATTCCCATATAGGGCAGCCACATGGTGTAACTGTGTGCATGTAGACACACACACATAAACAACAAACCTAGGGCAACCACATACCTGCACACACGACATCACCATTGGCCCATAACAGTACTCAGCCCTCTCATACACACACACACACACACACACACACACACACACACACACACACACACACACACACACACACACATGTTGTCAATTGTATGGCTCAGCCTAGGCCTCTGGCAAACCAACAACACACCCTGTGCATATGATGATACCTGTGCCACATCCTGACATCCATAACATCAATGCAGGGACAGGCTAACATGGTGCTGATACACAGGGTGACTGTACAACTGTGTAACAATGGAATGCTGTGTAGCATGTTCTCAGCAGGAAAGTGAAATGCTAATATCTTGGAAGGTGTAGCTGTGCAGCCATGATGCATTATAGCTGTAATTAACAATGTTGTATTGTTGACACCATTATCTATTCAGATTGTGTTGTGTTTGTCCATGTGCCACATGGCTGATGAGTGTAGTGGTATCAGCAGGCCTTCTACAGTGGACACCAGTAAGTGTAGTGGGTGGTACACATGACATGGCTAGGTACAACACACAGAGACTTTGGTTTGGATGCAGTACAGGTACAAGCCTGTACACATGGAGGTATGTCCCCATGCAGGTAACACATCTGTTGCCCATGTAATCTCACCAAGACAGGATAGGCACAACCACACATTGCTATATATGCAGTCTGCAATGCGGATGACATTAAACATGCTAACAGAAGGGTGTATGTCCCTTTCCACATTCCACTGCGATCCTCACCTCAGTAACATGAGTGTGCCAATGCCGGTGGCATAGCACTACCCTTAGGAGGATGTGAGATGCTCAACTACTGTGAAAGGTGTAAACAATAACTAACAACCTGATTACATACACAGTACAGTATTACAGGCAGCTATGTGGGGGGACAGATGCAACAGTAACTGCAATGATGGTGGATGTGTCCACAACAGCCATACCCAATGAGTTATAGCAAAACCAGTAGTGTTGCACACCTCTACAGTGTGGAGGAGGACATTAACACATCTATGACCTGTGAAGGACTGTATGTCCACGGGATGCACATGTGGAATGTTGGCATTTGCCAAGCAGTCCTGGTGGAAACATATTCTGTAAACAGAGGTAGATCCCTTAACATCTATACACATTCCTACATGTGGGATGGTGTACAAAAGCCTGCTATGATCTACATAGGCATTGCACACCTCCTAATCCTCATCTACATCTGTCATGATTGCATCAAGGAGGTATACCAGGTTCAATTTGTATTAACAAGGCATAACTGACACCATCACGAGCACACCGACAAACAGAACAGTCTGTATGGCAAGAGGCAGTAGGCTTGCAGTACCAATATAGGTGAAGTATACAGTACTGTACATCCAGATACGTTGTGGCAGCTCACCCCTGATACCCCCATATTTTGCAACAGCCTAGGTCATTTATGTTGTTCCCCACCTAGACTCAATAATACAGGCCCATATACCACTGTTACATACACTGGCCTCTGGATTGCATAAGGGCACACATGTATTGTGTAGGTGATGTTCACACATATATGGCCCCAGCCCCACTGTATGTGTGGGGGATACAACAGCAGTGGACAATTGGCAGCAATGGCAGTGTAATATACTCACAATCCACTACAGAACAACCCCCAACAGCATGAAATATGTGCAAAGATTGGTATGTAGATGGAGGACAGAGGCTGGAACACAGGCACATATGTGGAACATTGTTACCATACACTAAGCAAAGTTCTGGTTTTACAGGACAGTCTGCAACACACCCTTAGTCAGGGAATTGAGGTTAGAAACAGAAATGGATGTAGTCATTTACTGATAGCATGCAACACACACACACTGCCAGTGTAATATCTGACACAGGACCTGTGTGGTGGATGGACAACACATGATAGGCATACCTTTGTCCAGCAAGAGGATAAGCCTACAGTAGTGAGCTATGGAGACAGACTGCATTTCAAGGTACACTAGTATGTACGCACACACACACACACACACACACACACACACACACACACACACACACACACACACACACACAAAACACACACACACACAAACACACACACACACACACACACACACACACACACACACACACACACACACACACACACACACACACACACACACACACACACACACACACACACACACCCTGTAACACCAGTACTATGCAAAGCATAACACAACTCTACTCACAATCTGTCTGTAGTTCCTGATCCTCCTACAAATATGTGGCCACTCTGAGTGTGCAGGTTCTCTTGTAAGAGGTATTGCTTTCTGCTGTCTGTAATACTGATGCCCACACACAGGAAGGATGTCCATCACACAAGAAATGTAAAGGGACCACACCCACATGCTGTAGGGATTTATAGGGGGTGATTGCCATGACAGCGGTAATTGGAAGTAGTACACATGTGTAATTATATATATATATATGACTATCTAGATAAGTATATGTACATATATTTCCACCATATGTCCTGGACATGGAATGTAGCCCTACCCCAGCCCCTATAGTCCCAAAGTCAAAGTGCAAGGGGATGTCAGGCATGTATAGCAGGTATATTACTAGACTATTGCTACTGTCATTGAGATTGTCTTCACAGACATGGTGTGTGTGGAAGGTGACATCTGCGTATAACATGTGTGCCATTGGCTACTGACAGACATCCTAAGGAAATCATTGCAAAGTACCACCGCTAGCATGTAATGCCCCTGTGAAGTGGAGCAGAGATATTGGCCAGTATATGTGGAACTTCGGACACACCCTGTACAGTCCAGAGGTATGCACATAATTCCTTAGTGCACAACATGTGTACCAGACCTGACAATATGGATGTAGACAGCCATGTAGATGGGTATAACATATAACAGCCGGTATACATTTGCCACCATAGGTTTTAGATTCACACGCTCCTGTCTGGCCTGACACATAATAACTGCTGGTACAGGGGTGCCATGGATACATACTACCCACTAGATATTGGCGTACAGCTGTACAGCATCCCACTGCTCTGTCTGACATACATGACCTTTAAGGGAGGCCAGGAAGAGTACATCTGGCAAGTATCTACACATGATATCTCACTGGGTAAGTACACTAAGCTGCTAGGCATGTAACAATGCACTGTGCAGGCTACAGGCAGACTGGCTCAACACTGGCCTACATCTTGTATGGGGGAATGCACATGTACCTGCATATATTGCAGGCTCAACAGCCATGTCACAGCCGAGGGTAAGATACACCTGTGTGATAGTGCATAACCACAACCAATGTGAACACAGCCACATCCACATATGGTAAGCTAGCATAATATTACAGTATATGGACTATCTGTTCTACACCATTCTCATACGTGCCACTCACAGAATGACCCTACATATACTGGGTTGCTACACAGTTTGGTCTGATGGCTGTCTGTGGTATGGGACAGGTATGTGCATGGCCCTACAAACATGTACGGCAGAATGGTACCATACAGTGGAGCAGCATGTAACATCAGATAGAAGGGGAGCTAGAACAATGACATCTACCACAGTCTGTACACAGGCTAAAGTACATATTAACAATGCACACACTGCCGACATTCACCATCACTACACAGACCTCAGTACTGTACAAACATCCACAGAATGTCCAGGTTATGTCATGAAATATAACCCCTACTGTACATGAAATGTGTAGCAACCTGAAATATCACTGGCTTGTTATCACATATGATGACACTATTTTTGGTGTACAGCACATATGCACCACTTCATGCACGACATATATACAAAGGTTGACAGAGGTGTGGCTGACAGCACATACACAGGGCCAGTATAGACATATTGCTGTGATAATCTCATAAATTTACCATTGTAACGGAGTTTGTTGCAACATATGTCCTATGAGGGATATGAAGTCAGTAACTGTTATGACCTTCACCTTATCTACAGACTGCAATCCTTACACTACCTTCTGCATTCCACAGATAGATGCACCATGGCTAACACACAAATCCAAAGGCACAACACTGCCCAGTCTGCAGATGACCCTACAGATGTGGATTCCTCATATACATAGAACTGACATGGCAGGTAATGTGACATGTACGATAGACATATCCAAACACTGTTAAACCAACATTACTCCAAATGCAGTATAGCAGCACTTACAGTCTGCAGTCAGGTCAGGCATATCCCCTTCCTGTTTGTTGCCGTCTTTCCACAGTGTATGTCGTTAGAGGTAAATCCCCAATCCATCTATGATGTTGTTTGCCAAACAACAGATCTAGTTCCTGCTCACAGTGACTGAAAAAGGCCAACACCACCATGATGTTCCTAGGTATTGGAGTGTGTTTCCATGCAATTGGCTATGGGAATGTTACCACAGCTGTTCCATATGCAATCAGCTAGGGGAGGGCTGCAAATCATGCATAGGCCACCAGCTGATCATGAGCATCACTTTAAATACACATGTTGCTGCCTAAGCAAAGCAGGTATGGGTTCCACATCCACCAGAGAGTGAGTGGGGGAGGCAGACAGAGGCAAATACATGTCAGGGAGGGCTGGGAGAGTAAAACTAAAGCATGTTTGGGTCACACACCTACCAGCACAGGGTATCAAACCTCCAACAACTATGTAGTGCTATCACAATTCAATGCAGGTATTGGATGCGCCACATAGGTTACCTGCTATGGAGCACTGAGAACATATATGTGATGGTGAGTGACATCTGCAACAGGGATAAAGTAGATATATGGTAGGTGATGTATACATGCCTGTCTGCATGAACGGGTGCCAGCGTAAAAACAGGCACACTCACACAGGGACACAAACACATTGACACACTTGGCAGGGCCAGGAGTGCAACTCACCACCAGTGGGATTGCCACAACACATCAATGTGTGGGTATCACATACACCACACGGGTCATATGGAGGTCATATGGGCAAAGAGTATGAGGAGGTGTCAGTCATCAGAGAGCATGCTTCAGTATGCCCTGGGGGGGCTGTAGTGAATGTGGATGTGGACATACGCACCATACAACTCACACACGAACACACAGGGTGCCAGTTCTGACATGCATGGGTGCATGTCTGCATGGGTGTGTGGTGGTCAACTGTGCCAGCAGGCTGTATAAGGGTAGGTGATGGGTATACCTTGGCATCAGATGACATGACAGCGGTCTGCATTGTGGCTCAGGCCTATAGTTTCTGCATTTGCCCACACAGGTGGGTATTGCATCCCCCATCCAGTCACCTGGGTGACTTTTGTGTGTGGCCAATGCTGTGCATCACTTTCCATGTATGTGTTCCTTAGTCCATGACATGGATGGTGTCTGGTATGTGCACACCTCCTACATGCATGTACAGTAACATGTGGAACTGTACCTGGGGTGTCTGGCCCATGTTCTGAACACAGATTATCATCAGATGTGCCAGTCTTGCCCACCTGTGGCAGGAACTGGCAATGGGCAGCAGGTTTACCCTGCACCTACATTGATAGCATGCTAACAGCATTCACTAATGTCAGTGTCATTTGAACATACAGGGCATGTTGTCAGGCATGGTATGTCTATTGTGAGTCACATGTGAAGGCACCACAGGTGGTGCAGGTGTCCATTGGGGAACATGGTGGAGGTGCACTGTCTGCATATACATGCATATTGGACAGTTGGGCAGGGTGACATGCCCTCTGTAGCCCACTGCTATCACTGCATAGTTACTATCAGTGGCCAATATGCAGTGTACTACCCACATATTGGCTATTGCCTAGGCATGTGTGTGCGTATGACACATGGGTTGAGTGTTTGCTCTGGGTAATAGTGGGGTTGCTAACTGTGAGTGGCTGCTCTTGATATCACATGTATGGGTATGGCTTTGCACACCAGCCTCTCATCTAATTTACATCTGTTATCCCTGTATGGTTGACATTGTGATATATAGTAGGGCCACCATAAAAGAAATAAGCAAAACCTCCGCCATTGCCCACCCACCTCTACACAGGAAACAAGCTACAAACACACACACACCTGTCATGACTGGGAGTAGAACCCTTACCTAACTAGTTTATTATACTACTCAGTTATAGTACGTGCCATGGACATTACTGGATCACTATTTCCCCAAAGGTGTATTTCACAATGAATGACATCAGCAGGATTACCAAAGTAGGGCATTTCAACTGTACTGTGAGTGACTAGCCTAACATGCATTGCTCCCTACACAGACAGTGTGACACACACAAAAGATCCACCACTGCCACGTGTGAGCATAGAACCCCTAACTAAGGCCTATATCACACTACAGCATAGAGCAGTTATAGGTCACACCACAAGGATTGCTAAAAAGTTGTCTCCCCAAAGTTGTATTTCACAATGAATGACATCAGCAGGATTGCCAAAGTAGAGCATTTGAAATGTACTGCGAGTGAGTGGTATATAATGCATTGCTCCATACACAGACATTAAAACACACAAAACATCCAGAACTGCCATGGGTGGAGATGGAACCCTACCACAGCTCTAAATCACACTATAGCAGTACACAGTTACAGGACACACTACAGAGATTACTGAGCTGCAACCTTCCCAGATGTGTATTTCTAGGTCTGTGACATCAGCAGCCTTGCCAAAGTTGAGTATATGAATTCTAAGTAGCGTGACTACCCTAAAAAGCATTGTTTTTTACTCAGAGACCCACAGATTCACACGCACAGTTGCTAAGTCTGAGGTTCAAACATCTATCTAACTACATTAGCACACTACAGCAGTACACAGTTCCAGGATGCACTACAGACCACACTGGGCTGCACTTTTCCCAGAGGTGTATGTCTAGGTGAGTGACATCAGCAGCCTTTCCAAAGTTGAGTATATGAATTGTACGGAGTATGAGTAGCTAAAAGCAGTGTTCTTTATTCAGTCAGACACACACACACTTGCCAAGTCTGGGGTTAGAACACCTATCTAATTACTTTATTACACTACAGCAGTACACAGTTACAGGACATGCTACAGAAATTACGGGGCATGATTTTCCCAGAGGTGTATTTCTAGGTGAGTGACATCAGCAGCCTTGCCAACATTGAGTGTATAATTTGTACGGAGTGTGATTAGCCTAAAAAGCATTGTTATCTACTCAGTCAGGCACACAGTTGCCAAATCGGGGGTTAGAACACCTACCTAACTACTTTATCACACTACAGCAGCATGCAGTTAAAGGATACACTACAGAGATTACTGACCTATGATATTCCCAGAGGTGTATTTCTGGGTAAGTGACATCAGCAGCCTTGCCAAAGTTGAGTATATGAATTGCACAGAGTGTGAGTAGCCTAAAAAGCATTGCTCTCTACTCAGTCAGAGATGCACACACAGATTTAAACACAAACACACAGTTGCCAGGTCTGGGATTAGAACACTTACCCAACTACTTTATTACATTACAGAAGTACGCAGTTACAGGACACACTGCGGAGATCACTTGGCTGAGTTTTTCCCAGAGGTGTATTTCTAGGAGAGTGACATCAGCAGCTTTGCCAAAGTTGAGTATATGAATTGTACGGAGTGTGAGTAGCCTAAAAAGCATTTCTCTCTACACAGTCAGATACGCACACTCGCACAGTTGCCTAATGTGGGGTTAGAACTACTACCTAACTAGTTTATCACTACAGCAGTGCACAGTTATGGGAAGCGCCATGGAGATTACTGCACTTCAGCTCTCCAAAAGGTGTATTTCACATTGGATGACCTCAGCAGGCTTTTCATAATACTGCTAAGGGGAGGGCAGTGTGTGCATGGGCGATAACCCATTCACGTAGGGATTGACATACCACATGCAGGCAGACACGGGGTCATATGTCACAGGTACTTGTATACAGCTACTAGATGACTATTTCCTTGTACAATCATGTTGCACAGCTGGCACATGCACCACATAGTCTGTCATGCTGACAGATACTTGTGGCTAGTATCTGCAGTGATTGACATCTGCACCTCATGTGTTTGGGGCCCTTTGGCTGTGTGCAGGGAGGGACAGGCCTGGATGGCTCCTTGTCACGGTCACCCTCTTCCACATATCTATTTCCATCTACCTTTGGCTTATTATAGTGTGTTGTCCTTACATATATGTTTGTAGTCCTATCCACTGTGTGTGCAAGGCAGGAGTGGTACATACTGACATGTGTCTGCACTAAGAACTGCAACTGCCAGATATGTCTGGTCCACTGGTGTTTGCAGACATGGCCTTCATGTAGTGTGTGTGAGCATGCCCAGTATGACCTTCCAGTATGCTGTTGACTGACATTGCCTTCATTCCTGTAAGTTTGTGAGCATGCCCAGTATGGCCATCTGTATTGCATGTGTGGATCAAGTCCAGGTAGTTTGTACTGAGGTGCTGACCTTTGTGCTGTACACCGACAGGTGGCATGCTGTGTCTGCAGGGTATCCATCGGTCATTTGGCATTGACTGTTGCTACATTTCTGCATATTGGGGGGAAACCTGACTGTTTCTACATTTCTACACAGGAGTGGGGGGGCACACCTGACTGTTACTATAAGTGTATCGCATGCGATGGGGGCACCACCTGACATTTATACACATTTGCTAGGACTGTACTGATATATCGGTACTCCATCTGAGTCTGTAGTCTTAGCTATTGTGCTGGCTAGAGGAATACCAGTGTACTTCAGATCTTAGCTTTAACTAGCTACATATTCGTTTCTGACGTCCTAACCTTCACGACTTACATCCAACTGCCTGGCCTGCTGTAATCTGTCTGTGTAGGCCTGGGAGGGGTTAATGGCTATAGTACAGCATTTGTTTGTGCTTGTTCACACCTATCCTGCTGGCTGTAACTGTTGGTGGTATGTGACCCCCAACTGGCATGTGTGTGTCACTTACCTTGTAGGTGTCCCAGTATTGGGGGTGGTGCTGCACGGCTGGCTATGTCGGATGCACAAAGTACACTCCCTGTACATGATTGAGCACAGGTAGTGTCATGTTTGGCATCCCTTTTACTGTATGTGCGAGTCAGAGAGAGGTGTCAGTCCCTGGGTCCCTACTCTGTCAGTGCATGTGCTATGTGTTGCCTCTTTGCCAAGGCCAGGGCATACTGGGCACACCTCCTTCTGCCTATTGGGGCAGGCTCAGGTTGTTCCTCCTTTGAGTCACTCTGTGCCTGTGCAGGCCTTGGCAATGATGGGGGGATATGTGGTTCTGCCCTGTGCTGTTCCTGCTGCAGCTGTTTCCACAGCATCATATCGTGTAGCATGGCATATACAAGGACAATTTGGGTACATGTAGTTGGGGAGCACTGCAAGGCTCCACCAGATGTGTCCTGGCACTGGAACTGTGTCTTGAGCATCCCAAACACACACTCTATTATGATTCATTTTGTAAGTGTGCCTCATTATGGAGTTCTTGTTCGGGTGTGTGTGCATTTCTGATGGGTGTCATCAGCCATGGCTCCAGTGCGCATCCAGCATCCCCCACCAGGTGACCGTGTGGGATGTCCCCATTGGCAAATGTCTGGTACAGCTGCATCAGATGCCAGATGTGGGAATCATGGTAGCTTCCAGAGCAGCCATCATACACATTCATTATTATGCCCTGGGCATTGCACATGACCTGGCAGTTGATGGAGGGGAAGCCCTTGTAGTTGATGTAGACCCTACCCTGCTCACCAGGTGGTGCTTTGATGCATATGTGCGTGCAGCCTATTACACCCACTACATCAGGGTATTCTGCTGTTGGTGGAAGAGATGCATATTGCTGACCAATGCCTCACAGGTGATGGGGAAATATATGTGCTCACCGACATGTGCTAACATGGCATCCAAGAACTGGTGGAGTACCCTGGATGCTGATGCCTGTGAAATCCCCATCACATCCCCAGTTGGCCTTTGGAAGGTACCTGTAGCTAGTATTCTTAGGCCTACACATACCTTTGTATCCACCGGGATGGGTTCCTCTGTTAGTTCTGTGTGTGAGCGTTGCCAGCACAGCTCAACAATTTGCTGTAGGATGTCCCTGTCCACCCTACAGTGCTTCACTGTCTCCAGCTCATGTAGCCCTTGGTAGGTTACCTTGGGTCTGTGCACTCTTCTCCATCTCCTCACTGTGGGTTACTCAGCAGCATTCACATCCTCACCATCCTCAGCCTCTTGCACATGCTGGTTTATGATAGCAAAAGCAGCTCCTAACATTTTTCTCTCTTTCATTTTGTAAAATTTCCATTTGTATACACCGGTGGTGCAGAGGTTTTGGGAAAACAAGGGGAAGGTGTTTGCATAGTTTATAGTGGTGTGCTGGGCTGGGCTGGTCTGCTGCCTGTGTAATTGGCTGATTCTGATACATTTCACCTATCAGCTAAGCTTAGTTCTCCTTGATTACCTTCCTACTGCTGCTTTCCCTTCTCATTGTCTCTCTGAAGTTTGCCAGTTGTGCACCACGCAAAACAGAGTGTTCAAATGTGCACAGAGCTGCTATTTCCTGGTTTAACTTCTTTTTCTTCCTGTAAAACCCAGTGTGTAGCACGCACACTTGCTTACACTTTGTAAAGACTGTTAGGCAGGTTTAGACACACCCCTAGCTTAGCTGTGCTAAGCTAGGAGCAATCCCGAGCCACAGGGCTCCAATCGACTTACTGTATGCCTAACACACACACCCCCATGATGCCACCTATGTCCTAGTCTTGCACCCAGCTATTTATACTCTTACACTCTTGGGACCTGCCTCACACCCTGGGGAAATCTGTGATTCACTATCCTTCCCCTCATTTGCATAGGATTGCCTGCTAATGCATAGTTACATGTCCCACACTGAGCCTCCCCCCTTAGCAACCATTACTCACTGACCAGGTTGTCTTATGCCTGCCAATGACTTGCATGGCAGAATACTGCTTTAGTTAGAATGCTTATTTTAGGTGTATTTTATTATTTTCCCCCCGATCCCATTTGCGCACCACTGCCCAATGCATAAACAGCCTATATCAGCGAAAAAAAAAAATAAAAGTTGTTTTTATTTTTTAAACAGTTTGCAATGTCAATGGCCTTCTACTTGGCCATTGACATGCTTCCTTGATATGCAGCCTTTATTTAGAGCTGCCATAGCTCCGTTTTGTAGTTTGTAGAAATGTACCGTTACCAACCGAGTAAATTTCTGCAGACTGCACTCATCCTGCACAGACAGCTGCTGGCTTCCTGGATCACAAATTACCCTCATTTGCATGGTTTTCACCTGCAAATGAGGGGTTATTTCTAAAGGGGCTCGGTCCATGCAGGATTAGTCTGTGAGCTCACATGCACATCCCGAGTGTGTTCCTGGATCTCACGCCGCTATATTGCTGAAAATAGCTCTTAGACTAACCCTGCATGCAATAAAGGGCTTTGCAAATCCGGGGATTATGCTAGGAAATAAAATGTGATCACTAAAGTGAAAAATACATCTTAAGAAATATTTTATATTTAATCTGGTAACAACTTTCTATTCTCAAGCAATCTGCAGAGTCTGTAATACAGAAGAATACAGCAGTACGTACATTGTCCTACACTCAGCCTGTACTGGAAAACTCTCTGTAAACAGGGTTAATGAAGACTTAGTAGCCTCACAATCAATTTTGGTTGACCCAAAGTTAAATGGGATACTGTTGTCTTTATAGAAAAAGGGCAAATCCTCACCAATGCAAATGAAATATAGTAGTTTGTTGATTAGTATGTAAACATCAAATGCACCTTGTTGCCGCCATTATGATGAACACGTTTACAGCTTCATCAGCCATGACAGCGTAATTGGAAGTAGTACACATGTGTAATTATATATATATATATGACTATCTAGATAAGTATATGTACATATATTTCCACCATATGTCCTGGACATGGAATGTAGCCCTACCCCAGCCCCTATAGTCCCAAAGTCAAAGTGCAAGGGGATGTCAGGCATGTATAGCAGGTATATTACTAGACTATTGCTACTGTCATTGAGATTGTCTTCACAGACATGGTGTGTGTGGAAGGTGACATCTGCGTATAACATGTGTGCCATTGGCTACTGACAGACATCCTAAGGAAATCATTGCAAAGTACCACCGCTAGCATGTAATGCCCCTGTGAAGTGGGAGCAGAGATATTGGCCAGTATATGTGGAACTTCGGACACACCCTGTACAGTCCAGAGGTATGCACATAATCCCTTAGTGCACAACATGCAAAAATTGTACCAGACCTGACAATATGGATGTAGACAGCCATGTAGATGGGCATAACATATAACAGCTGGTATACATTTGCCACCATAGGTTTTAGATTCACACACTCCTGTCTGGCCTGACACATAATAACTGCTGGTACAGGGGTGCCATGGATACATACTACCCACTAGATATTGGCGTACAGCTGTACAGCATCCCACTGGTCTGTCTGACATACATGACCTTTAAGGGAGGCCGGGCAGAGTACATCTGGCAAGTATCTACACATGATATCTCACTGGGTAAGTACACTAAGCTGCTAGGCATGTAACAATGCACTGTGCAGGCTACAGGCAGACTGGCTCAACACTGGCCTACATCTTGTATGGGGAATGTACATGTACCTGCATATATTGCAGGCTCAACAGCCATGTCACAGCCGAGGGTAAGATACAATCCTGTGTGATAGTGCATAACGACAACCAATGTGAACACAGCCACATCCACATATGGTAAGCTAGCATAATATTACAGTATATGGACTATCTGTTCTACACCATTCTCATACGTGCCACTCACAGAATGACCCTACATATACTGGGTTGCTACACAGTTTGGTCTGATGGCTGTCTGTGGTATGGGACAGGCCTGTGTGCATGGCCCTACAAACATGTACGGCAGAATGGTACCATACAGTGGAGCAGCATGTAACATCAGATAGAAGGGGAGCTAGAACAATGACATCTACCACAGTCTGTACACAGGCTAAAGTACATATTAACAATGCACACACTGCCGACATTCACCATCACTACACAGACCTCAGTACTGTACAAACATCCACAGAATGTCCAGGTTATGTCATGAAATATAACCCCTACTGTACATGAAATGTGTAGCAACCTGAAATATCACTGGCTTGTTATCACATATGATGACACTATTTTTGGTGTACAGCACATATGCACCACTTCATGCACGACATATATACAAGGTTGACAGAGGTGTGGCTGACAGCACATACACAGGGCCAGTATAGACATATTGCTGTGATAATCTCATAAATTTACCATTGTAACGGAGTTTGTTGCAACATATGTCCTATGAGGGATATGAAGTCAGTAACTGTTATGACCTTCACCTTATCTACAGACTGCAATCCTTACACTACCTTCTGCATTCCACAGATAGATGCACCATGGCTAACACACAAATCCAAAGGCACAACACTGCCCAGTCTGCAGATGACCCTACAGATGTGGATTCCTCATATACATAGAACTGACATGGCAGGTAATGTGACATGTACGATAGACATATCCAAACACTGTTAAACCAACATTACTCCAAATGCAGTATAGCAGCACTTACAGTCTGCAGTCAGGTCAGGCATATCCCCTTCCTGTTTGTTGCCGTCTTTCCACAGTGTATGTCGTTAGAGGTAAATCCCCAATCCATCTATGATGTTGTTTGCCAAACAACAGATCTAGTTCCTGCTCACAGTGACTGAAAAAGGCCAACACCACCATGATGTTCCTAGGTATTGGAGTGTGTTTCCATGCAATTGGCTATGGGAATGTTACCACAGCTGTTCCATATGCAATCAGCTAGGGGAGGGCTGCAAATCATGCATAGGCCACCAGCTGATCATGAGCATCACTTTAAATACACATGTTGCTGCCTAAGCAAAGCAGGTATGGGTTCCACATCCACCAGAGAGTGAGTGGGGAGGCAGACAGAGGCAAATACATGTCAGGGAGGGCTGGGAGAGTAAAACTAAAGCATGTTTGGGTCACACACCTACCAGCACAGGGTATCAAACCTCCAACAACTATGTAGTGCTATCACAATTCAATGCAGGTATTGGATGTGCCACATAGGTTACCTGCTATGGAGCACTGAGAACATATATGTGATGGTGAGTGACATCTGCAACAGGGATAAAGTATAGATATATGGTAGGTGATGTATACATGCCTGTCTGCATGAACGGTGCCAGCGTAAAAACAGGCACACTCACACAGGGACACAAACACATTGACACACTTGGCGGGGCCAGGAGTGCAACTCACCACCAGTGGGATTGCCACAACACTTCAATGTGGGTATCACATACACCACACGGGTCATGTGGAGGTCATATGGGCAAAGAGTATGAGGAGGTGTCAGACATCAGACAGCATGTTTCAGTATGCCCTGGGGGATTGTAGTGAGTGTGGATGTGGACAAACGCACCATACAGCACACACACGAACACACAGGGTGCCAGTTCTGACATGCATGGGTGTATGTCTGCATGGGTGTGTTATGATCAACTGTGCCAGCAGGCTGTACAGAGGTAGGTGATGGGTATACCATGGCATCAGGCCACATGACAGTGGTCTGCATTGTGGCTCAAGCCTGTAATTTCTGCATTTGCCCACACAGGTGGGTATTGCATCCCCCATCCAGTCACCTGGGTGACTGTTGCGTGTGGCCAATGCTGTGCATCACTTGGCGTGTATGTGTTCCTTAGTCCATGACATGGATGGTGTCTGGGATGTGCACACCTCCCACATGCATGTACAGTGACATGTGGAACTGTACCTGGGGTGTCTGGCCCATGTTCTGGACACAGATTATCATCAGATGAGCCATTCTTGCCCACCTGTGGCAGGAACTGGTAATGGGCAACAGGTTTACCCTGCACCTACATTGATAGCATGCTAACAGCATTCACTAATGTCAGTGTCATTTTGAACATACAGGGCATGTTGTCAGGCATGGTATGTCAATTGTGAGTCACATGTGAAGGCACCACAGGTGGTGCAGGTGTCCATTGGGGAACATGGTGGAGGTGCACTGTCTGCATATACATGCATATTGGACAGTTGGGCAGGGTGACATGCCCTCTGTAGCCCACTGCTATCACTGCATAGTTACTATCAGTGGCCAATATGCAGTGTACTACTCCACATATTGGCTATTGCCTAGGCATGTGTGTGCATTATGACACATGGGTTGAGTGTTTGCTCTGGGTAATAGTGGGGTTGCTAACTGTGAGTGGCTGCTCTTGATATCACATGTATGGGTATGGCTTTGCACACCAGCCTCTCATCTAATTTACATCTGTTATCCCTGTATGGTTGACATTGTGATATATAGTAGGGCCACCATAAAAGAAATAAGCAAAACCTCCGCCATTGCCCACCCACCTCTACACAGGAAACAAGCTACAAACACACACACACCTGTCATGACTGGGAGTAGAACCCTTACCTAACTAGTTTATTATACTACTCAGTTATAGTACGTGCCATGGACATTACTGGATCACTATTTCCCCAAAGGTGTATTTCACAATGAATGACATCAGCAGGATTACCAAAGTAGGGCATTTCAACTGTACTGTGAGTGACTAGCCTAACATGCATTGCTCCCTACACAGACAGTGTGACACACACAAAAGATCCACCACTGCCACGTGTGAGCATAGAACCCCTAACTAAGGCCTATATCACACTACAGCATAGAGCAGTTATAGGTCACACCACAAGGATTGCTAAAAAGTTGTCTCCCCAAAGTTGTATTTCACAATGAATGACATCAGCAGGATTGCCAAAGTAGAGCATTTGAAATGTACTGCAGTGAGTGGTATATAATGCATTGCTCCATACACAGACATTAAAACACACAAAACATCCAGAACTGCCATGGGTGGAGATGGAACCCTACCACAGCTCTAAATCACACTATAGCAGTACACAGTTACAGGACACACTACAGAGATTACTGAGCTGCAACCTTCCCAGATGTGTATTTCTAGGTCTGTGACATCAGCAGCCTTGCCAAAGTTGAGTATATGAATTCTAAGTAGCGTGACTACCCTAAAAAGCATTGTTTTTTACTCAGAGACCCACAGATTCACACGCACAGTTGCTAAGTCTGAGGTTCAAACATCTATCTAACTACATTAGCACACTACAGCAGTACACAGTTCCAGGATGCACTACAGACCACACTGGGCTGCACTTTTCCCAGAGGTGTATGTCTAGGTGAGTGACATCAGCAGCCTTTCCAAAGTTGAGTATATGAATTGTACGGAGTATGAGTAGCTAAAAAGCAGTGTTCTTTATTCAGTCAGACACACACACACTTGCCAAGTCTGGGGTTAGAACACCTATCTAATTACTTTATTACACTACAGCAGTACACAGTTACAGGACATGCTACAGAAATTACGGGGCATGATTTTCCCAGAGGTGTATTTCTAGGTGAGTGACATCAGCAGCCTTGCCAACATTGAGTGTATAATTTGTACGGAGTGTGATTAGCCTAAAAAGCATTGTTATCTACTCAGTCAGGCACACAGTTGCCAAATCGGGGGTTAGAACACCTACCTAACTACTTTATCACACTACAGCAGCATGCAGTTAAAGGATACACTACAGAGATTACTGACCTATGATATTCCCAGAGGTGTATTTCTAGGTAAGTGACATCAGCAGCCTTGCCAAAGTTGAGTATATGAATTGCACAGAGTGTGAGTAGCCTAAAAAGCATTGCTCTCTACTCAGTCAGAGATGCACACACACAGATTTAAACACAAACACACAGTTGCCAGGTCTGGGATTAGAACACTTACCCAACTACTTTATTACATTACAGAAGTACGCAGTTACAGGACACACTGCGGAGATCACTTGGCTGAGTTTTTCCCAGAGGTGTATTTCTAGGAGAGTGACATCAGCAGCTTTGCCAAAGTTGAGTATATGAATTGTACGGAGTGTGAGTAGCCTAAAAAGCATTTCTCTCTACACAGTCAGATACGCACACTCGCACAGTTGCCTAATGTGGGGTTAGAACTACTACCTAACTAGTTTATCACTACAGCAGTGCACAGTTATGGGAAGCGCCATGGAGATTACTGCACTTCAGCTCTCCAAAAGGTGTATTTCACATTGGATGACCTCAGCAGGCTTTTCATAATACTGCTAAGGGGAGGGCAGTGTGTGCATGGGCGATAACCCATTCACGTAGGGATTGACATACCACATGCAGGCAGACACGGGTCATATGTCACAGGTACTTGTATACAGCTACTAGATGACTATTTCCTTGTACAATCATGTTGCACAGCTGGCACATGCACCACATAGTCTGTCATGCTGACAGATACTTGTGGCTAGTATCTGCAGTGATTGACATCTGCACCTCATGTGTTTGGGGCCCTTTGGCTGTGTGCAGGGAGGGACAGGCCTGGATGGCTCCTTGTCACGGTCACCCTCTTCCACATATCTATTTCCATCTACCTTTGGCTTATTATAGTGTGTTGTCCTTACATATATGTTTGTAGTCCTATCCACTGTGTGTGCAAGGCAGGAGTGGTACATACTGACATGTGTCTGCACTAAGAACTGCAACTGCCAGATATGTCTGGTCCACTGGTGTTTGCAGACATGGCCTTCATGTAGTGTGTGAGCATGCCCAGTATGACCTTCCAGTATGCTGTTGACTGACATTGCCTTCATTCCTGTAAGTTTGTGAGCATGCCCAGTATGGCCATCTGTATTGCATGTGTGGATCAAGTCCAGGTAGTTTGTACTGAGGTGCTGACCTTTGTGCTGTACACCGACAGGTGGCATGCTGTGTCTGCAGGGTATCCATCGGTCATTTGGCATTGACTGTTGCTACATTTCTGCATATTGGGGGGAAACCTGACTGTTTCTACATTTCTACACAGGAGTGGGGGGGCACACCTGACTGTTACTATAAGTGTACGTACGATGGGGGGCACACCTGACATTTATACACATTTGCTAGGACTGTACTGATATATCGGGTACTCCATTTCAGTCTGTAGTCTTACCTATTGTGCTGGCTAGAGGAATACCAGTGTACTACAGATCTTAGCTTTAACTACCTACATATTCGTTTCTGACGTCCTAACCTTCACGACTTACATCCAACTGCCTGGCCTGCTGTAATCTGTCTGTGTAGGCCTGGGGAGGGGTTAATGGCTATAGTACAGCATTTGTTTGTGTTTGTCTACACCTATCCTGCTGGCTGTAACTGTTGGTGGGTATGTGACCCCCCCCCCAACTGGCATGTGTGAGTCACTTACCTTGTAGATGTCCCAGTATTGAGGGTGGTGCTGCAGGGCTGGCTATGTCGGATGCACAAAGTACACTCCCTGTACATGATTGAGCACAGGTAGTGTCATGTTTGGCATCCCTTTTACTGTATGTGCGAGTCAGAGAGAGGTGTCAGTCCCTGGGTCCCTACTCTGTCAGTGCATGTGCTATGTGTTGCCTCTTTGCCAAGGCCAGGGCATACTGGGCACACCTCCTTCTGCCTATTGGGGCAGGCTCAGGTTGTTCCTCCTTTGAGTCACTCTGTGCCTGTGCAGGCCTTGGCAATGATGGGGATATGTGGTTCTGCCCTGTGCTGTTCCTGCTGCAGCTGTTTCCACAGCATCATATCGTGTAGCATGGCATATACAAGGACAATTTGGGTACATGTAGTTGGGGAGCACTGCAAGGCTCCACCAGATGTGTCCTGGCACTGGAACTGTGTCTTGAGCATCCCAAACACACACTCTATTATGATTCATTTTGTAAGTGTGCCTCATTATGGAGTTCTTGTTCGGGTGTGTGTGCATTTCTGATGGGTGTCATCAGCCATGGCTCCAGTGCGCATCCAGCATCCCCACCAGGTGACCGTGTGGGATGTCCCCATTGGCAAATGTCTGGTACAGCTGCATCAGATGCCAGATGTGGGAATCATGGTAGCTTCCAGAGCAGCCATCATACACATTCATTATTATGCCCTGGGCATTGCACATGACCTGGCAGTTGATGGAGGGGAAGCCCTTGTAGTTGATGTAGACCCTACCCTGCTCACCAGGTGGTGCTTTGATGCATATGTGCGTGCAGCCTATTACACCCACTACATCAGGGTATTCTGCTATTTGGTGGAAGAGATGCATATTGCTGACCAATGCCTCACAGGTGATGGGGAAATATATGTGCTCACCGACATGTGCTAACATGGCATCCAAGAACTGGTGGAGTACCCTGGATGCTGATGCCTGTGAAATCCCCATCACATCCCCAGTTGGCCTTTGGAAGGTACCTGTAGCTAGTATTCTTAGGCCTACACATACCTTTGTATCCACCGGGATGGGTTCCCCTCTGTTAGTTCTGTGTGTGAGGCGTTGCCAGCACAGCTCAACAATTTGCTGTAGGATGTCCCTGTCCACCCTACAGTGCTTCACTGTCTCCAGCTCATGTAGCCCTTGGTAGGTTACCTTGGGTCTGTGCACTCTTCTCCATCTCCTCACTGTGGGTTACTCAGCAGCATTCACATCCTCACCATCCTCAGCCTCTTGCACATGCTGGTTTATGATAGCAAAAGCAGCTCCTAACATTTTTTCTCTTGCTTTCATTTTGTAAAATTTCCCCATTTGTATACACCGGTGGTGCAGAGGTTTTGGGAAAAACAAGGGGGGAAGGTGTTTGCATAGTTTATAGTGGTGTGCTGGGCTGGGCTGGTCTGCTGCCTGTGTAATTGGCTGATTCTGATACATTTCACCTATCAGCTAAGCTAGTTCTCCTTGATTACCTTCCTACTGCTGCTTTCCCTTCTCATTGTCTACCAGTTTAAGCCAGTGTGCGCACCACGCAAACAGAGTGTTCAAATGTGCACAGAGCTGCTATTTCCTGGTTTAACTTCTTTTTTCTTCCTGTAAAACCCAGTGTGCAGCACGCACACCTGCTTACACTTTGTAAAGAGTGCAAGGCAGGTTTAGACACACCCCTAGCTTAGCTGTGCTAAGCTAGGAGCAATCCCGAGCCACAGGGCTCCAATCCACTTACAGTATGCCTAACACACACACCCCCATGATGCCACCTATGTCCTAGTCTTGCACCCAGCTATTTATACTCTTACACTCTTGGGACCTGCCTCACACCCTGGGGAAATCTGTGATTCACTATCCTTCCCCTCATTTGCATAGGATTGCCTGCTAATGCATAGTTACATGTCCCACACTGAGCCTCCCCCCTTAGCAACCATTACTCACTGACCAGGTTGTCTTATGCCTGCCAATGACTTGCATGGCAGAATACTGCTTTAGTTAGAATGCTTATTTTAGGTGTATTTTATTATTTTCCCCCCGATCCCATTTGCGCACCACTGCCCAATGCATAAACAGCCTATATCAGCGAAAAAAAAAAATAAAAGTTGTTTTTTTAATTTTTTAAACAGTTTGCAATGTCAATGGCCTTCTACTTGGCCATTGACATGCTTCCTTGATATGCAGCCTTTATTTAGAGCTGCCATAGCTCCGTTTTGTAGTTTGCAGAAATGTACTCGGTTACTAACCGAGTAAATTTCTGCAGACTGCACTCATCCTGCACAGACAGCTGCTGGCTTCCTGGATCACAAATTACCCTCATTTGCATGGTTTTCACCTGCAAATGAGGGTTATTTGCCTAAAGGGGCTCGGTCCATGCAGGATTAGTCTGTGAGCTCACATGCACATCCCGGGAGTGTGTTCCTGGATCTCACGTCGGCCATATTGCTGAAAATAGCTCTTAGACTAACCCTGCATGCAATAAAGGGCTTTGCAAATCCGGGGGATTATGCTAGAAATAAAAATGTGATCACTAAAGTGAAAAATACATCTTAAGAAATATTTTATATTTAATCTGGTAAACAACTTTCTATTCTCAAGCAATCTGCAGAGTCTGTAATACAGAAGAATACAGCAGTAAGTACATTGTCCTACACTCAGCCTGTACTGGAAAACTCTCTGTAAACAGACATAATGAAGACTTAGTAGCCTCTCAATCAATTTTGGTTGACCCAAAGTTAAATGGGATACTGTTGTCTTTATAGAAAAAGGGCAAATCCTCACCAATGCAAATGAAATATAGTAGTTTGTTGATTAGTATGTAAACATCAAAATGCACCTTGTTGCCGTCATTATGATGAACACGTTTACAGCTTCATCAGCAAACACAGTAGTCATAACTATAGCACCAGCTTTTACCACCATTACATATATCAACAGCATTGCTGTCACTCAAGTTACAGGTGGCAAATTGCTTAGAATACCTCAGACATCCAAAAATAACGAAAGTTTATAAAAATAAGTAATCATTATTAACAGGGCAATTAACATTTATGGAATTTTTTTCTAAATCAGAAAGGAAATAATTTTGACGAAAAATGTCATTCTATTGAATCATGTGACAGTAATGATGGTAGCTTTTATTCATGTGCTTCTGAATTTGAAGAAGATGAATATAATGCATATTTTAAACTTGATACTAACATGGTACCTTTCAAAAGTCAATTTATTCCACCATTTAACCATAAAGGTGTGCAACATTTCTCTACTATGGTTCAGTTTGCAGTAGAAAATGTTTATACAGAATTTATTAAACATAAGCACTGTGTAGAATATAATTTAACCAATTTAGAGTGGCAGGCTTTGCAAGATTTGAGTATAAAGAAGGAATTCATATTTAAACCTGCTGATAAAGGCAATAAGCTGGTTGTACTACACTATACACAGTATCTTAAAGTGTGCTATGAACACTTGAATGATGCAAATACATATGATATAGTCCATATAGAACAATATACCAACAAGCAAGTCAAGCCCATCAGGAACTTTTACATAAAGGTTTTCGCTTGGGGTATTTTTCAGAAGATGACATCAATAGAAAGCTTAATATTGATGGATGTGAGATGGCTACCTTTTATTGTGTGGCAAAAGTGCATAAAAACCTTCATAACCCCCAGGTAGACCCATAGTTTTAGCCTGTTAGTACTTTTTTAATAAAATTGGGATTTTTCTACATAATTATTTAGTGAATATAGTGAAGAAACAGACCATATATTGAAGACACATTTGATTTTTTGAAGAAAATATTGGACATAAAATGGGTAAAGAACATGTATTGTCTGTTTATAGAAGTGAGAAGTCTATATACGAGTATTAAACATAATAACAGGATTGAAGCATTAGAATTTGCACTAGGCAATATGCCAGTAGCTATGTATACAATAGAATTGATTGAATTCTGTTTGAAAAATAACTTTTTTGAATTCAATGGGTCAATATAGCATCAAAAACAAGGAAGTGGTATGGGGGCTTCTTTTGCCCCCATGTATGCAAATGTTATAATGAGCTTGTTTGAACAAGAGTATATATGCACAAATTCTTTTTTTAGGAAGTATGTTCTTCAATATTACAGATACATTGACAATTTAACTGTCATTTGTCATAATGGGTATGAAGAAGTGAATAAATTTGTAGCTGAATTAAATACTAACAGATTTGGCCTAGAATTTGATATATCAGCCTATGGTAGCCAAGTAATCTTTTTGGATGTTGTCTTAAAGGGTATTGATGGCAAAGGAATAGTAACAACTATACATAGAAAATTTAAGGATAACAATTCTTTTTTGCATGGAACTAGCTTCCATCCACATCATCTTATGAGTTCTCTCCCATATAGAGAGCTTATGAGAGTTAAAAGATTATGTAATAAGAAAGATATTCTGGAAAAGGAACTGAAAAAAAAACAGTTAATATGTTTATAAGAAAGGGTTATAAAGAAAGAGAAGTTAAAAATGCACTAGATAAGGTTATGAAGGGAAAACAACTAATTATTAACAATGAAGTAAGGGGGAAAGGGAAAACATGAGAGATGAAAAACAGATTTTTATGGTTATAACTTATGATTTGATAAGTGATAAAGTTACAGCAATTATTAAGCAGAGCTGGAGTTTTCTTTTTAGGTTTAAAGAATTTTCAGAACTTAGTAAATATACAACTTTTTTCATTTAAAAGAGCAAGGAATATAAAGGATAGAATAGTGCATAGTAAATGTGTTGTCCCAAGTCAGAATATAAATAATATCCCCATCTTTAAAGGAACATATGCATGTGGAAAGCGTATTTCGTGCAAACATATAGTTTGCACTTTTGAAATAATAAATGGTCGTAGATTTAAAGTTCTTGGTAAGTTCAGTTGTACTACAGAATGTATTGTTCATGCTCTTAAATGTCCATGTGGAGCATATATGAGATATTAAAAACAAAAAAAAATAGAAAGCCCCTTAGCTCAACACTTTTCATAATGTCATAATGGAGATCCTGCAGGTTTGCAGGGAAACATTTTAGAAAAAGGTGGAGAAAAAAGATAAATGTATGGATGTGAAAAAGAAGATCCTATACAAAGAGGTACTTTTTATATTGAAGTTTGGCACTTTAAATCCAGAAGGAATGAATGTGGCTTGTAATTGGAAAGTTTTAATATAATTGTTAACACATTAATTATGTCATTAGTATAATTGTTTTAAATGAATGAATAATGATATATATATATAAGATGTAACTGTGTGTACTCCATTGAAGGCTGTTTGAGCCAAGGTGCCAGATTTGGATATATTAAACATTTTATGGTTGCTGGTTTGTTGTATTTTGTTATCAGATACAGTTTTTATTTGTGTTGTATTTGCATTTAACAGTTCCTGTTTTAATAGTCAATTGCAATGCATTTTGAACTGTATTGTGCTTTTACATTGAATGAATGTTTAATTATGGGGAACTGCCTGCAAGTTGTTTGACAAGTGCTTCTGTTCATTGAAAATATAATAACTGAATAATAAATCAGTACTGTCCATGCAATTTAGAACTTTTTATTAAAATTAACAATTTTCTACTGTTCATAAGTCAGAAATACAGATGTGTAGTGAAACTGTTGTTTTTACTACTGCCAGTGGGAAAGAGTACCTGTCGGTGGCTGACAGTACTGCAATTTTGTAGTGAAAAATCTAAAGTTGTGCTCTTTGAAATCACATTTGTGTTAGATTCTTTCTGTAGTTGTGTTGGTGACAGGAATAACAGGCCACTGGATTATAGTTTAACTACTGATGTCATCCAGACAGTGCTGCGGCAAGTATCTGACAGTAGTCCTTAATTAACTTATGTATTTATTATATATGTGTGTGTGTGTGTGTGTGTGTGTGTGTGTGTGTGTGTGTGTGTGTGTGTGTGTGTGTGTGTGTGTGTGTGTGTGTGTGTGTGTGTGCGTGTGTGTGTGTGTGTGTGTGTGTATGTGTGTGTGTGTGTGTGTGTGTGTGTGTATATGTATATATATATATATATATATATATATATATATATATATATATATATATATATATACATACACACCCGTGAGATCCCCAAGGTGTCCCCAAGCTGCTTCTGGAAGGTCCCTGTAACACGTATAGTGAGGGCTATACATATCTTTTTGTCCACAGGGACAGGAAGGTCATGCATTTCTCCAGTGTCCCTATGGGTCTCAGACATACCCATTAAGACCCTTATAATGTCCCTGTCTACTCTAAACCTATCAAGGATTTCCTGATTATCATAGTTATAATGATTAGTCCTTTGCCTATATTTCTGCCTTCTTGGTGGGTGAGTGCCACCGGGCGCAAGTGGTTTTGGCCTGGCCAAAGCAAGCAACTCTGACCTAGAAATAGCAAAGCTCACAGCTAATCTTCCCTTTTTATACTACATCTGCAAAAAGTGTGGAAAAAGTTGGAAAACCTGACTATGAATTGCAATTGCTATAAAATAGTCTTAATTAGAATAAGACCATTTGTGTCACTTTTCATTACCATCTCATTATCTGCTCATTTGCATACCTACTTTAGGGGATTCCACAAATTGGTGTAACTAGCCTCAATGAATCACAGCTTAGCTGCACCTCTCTGCGCTTGCCCCCAAATTCCCTAATGTATTTGTACTGTTGACTATGAATACCGCCCTTAATAACATTATGTGTATTAAGTAAAGAACGCATATCATGCTGGACAATAATCTAGCATTACTTAACAGGGGATTAGATTTGTAATACAAACATCACACTTTAACAAGACTTGCCATTATTAAAAAGCAATTTCAAAGTCAGTTCTGTCAGTAATATATGTAATGAATCAAGAGTCTTAATTTAGCTTTCTCCCTCCAAATGAATGAAAGAGCTTCTAATACTCATAACTGCAGATCACTCATCCTGCAATGTGACAGTTTAGCAATTTGACTTCACATCTCCTGCCTCTTTTGAAGCTTTTCCATGCATTTTGCATTGTTTGTAGTTACTGTATAGACCCTTGCTGTGTTTGCAATTATTGTTGTTTGGGACACATCTGCAGTTGTTTGGAGCAACTTTCTTGTTTCCCTCATGTTTCCTAACATAATTTCTTCCTGCAGACTTTCGTCAGCTAATCTCGGCAGTGCCTCTATTGAGCCTAGTCTGCATATATTTCCCCTGCATATTTCTGCTTATATTCATCATAGGTTACATGGTGTCAGTACTCTTTTATAAAACAGAGTTCAGTGCTTCTTCTTTCTAAACATGTCTAGCTAAGTAATTATAAAATTAACTGCCACCATGCATTATCCATGAATATACTGCAGTGTCATAGCCATCCATCAACAACCCCTTTTTCCCATTTTTACACATGGGGTCAAGGTGTCACTTCAACAGTGAGAATCATCTAGAGCCATGGTTCACACCACTGAGTGGCTAGCCCTGCCACAGTGGTTCATCCACACCACCCATTCAAATACACACTCACACTTATGGCCAGTATAGTGTGTCCAGTCCACCTACTGCTTGTCTTTGGAACGTGGGAGGAAACTAGAGCACCTGGAGGGAACCCACACAAACAAAGGGAGGGCATACAGACTCCAGATAGAAGGTACCCCAGCTGAGAATTAAACCAGGGAACCTCTTTTTGTGAGGTGATAATGCTATCCACTCTGCCACTGTGCCACCTCTGCAGTTTCATATGTCTTCCAACACAACATTGTTACCTAGTATGCTGATATCCTGAATTTTCCCCAGGACAATGATTGCTTAAAATCTGCCACTAATGTGAGCAAAAGCAGTTTAATGTAAATAACGGTTCTACAGTGCCCAGCTAGTTTTGTTTTTTTTTCTTTTTGGCTAAGTTCCACACTGCTCAAATTCTTGCAGAAGACCATAGGGAAGACAATAAATATTCATGTTTTCCAGAAGTATAGTATTGAACCCTATTGGTTAAAAAAATACAAGAAAGGCCCAGTTATGCTAGTCTTTACTGTATAATGCTTTAAACCTCCTATAGTAGAGGCCCATGGCATATATGCAAATGACTCCTTAAGGACATCAGGTTTCAGCTACAATACTTTTGAATGCTCATGACATTTTACTTTTACTTGTTAGGTTTTTGCTGCTGCACTCCAATAGTAAATCCACATACTATCATCTGTAGGCATGCCATGTTTCATCCTTTTTTCTGAGCTCCACAGTACAGCATAAGTGAATTGGTTGACCATATATTATTAAAACAAGCCTGGTATCCAAAACATTAGGCTGACTGTTAAATATAACAAGTAACACCTGAAGAAAGAGTAAAAAGGTCACAAAGATAAAACATCTTACTACGTTTCCTTGTTAGACTTAGCCTTGACATTCTAAATCTTAGAAAATTGATTATTAATAAGTGAAAAATCCCTGTGCTTGATATGAACAGTGTCATAGGGATAATACAGGATGGATAAATTTTATTTTCGTAATCCAAATAAAATGTCTTTAAAATGTACCCATTTAATGATCACAAAGAGTACTATCACCCCTGGCAATCTCCTTTAATGTTGATTAGCAACACCTTAAAAGATGCTAACGAAGTGTTCAGTACTCTGTAGCTCTGTGTTTCCATATTTCACATGCATCTCCCATAGTGGTTGTGTGCTTGCATCTTTAATAAAAGAAACAGATGAGCATCACTGGCTAAGCCCATAATTATTATCACAGCAAGTTAATCAGAAGGGCAGAAGTAACGTGATAGTAGGAAGGTAGATTATTCTCTTTCTAGTTTCTCAAAATGCTTAGAGAAAAAGAAACAAATAAAAGTTTTTTCCTTAGTACTAAATTCAGGATCTCTGCCCCCTATCTTCTGATATACAGGACTGATCATGATGTGTTAATTAAAACGGGGGGGTAATACAAAACCATAATGTTCTCATAATGCAGATATGCAAGCATTGTTTCAAGTGCTTCTCTTAGTCATTAGAAAAAATATTACCTTAATGAGCTAATCAGGGGTAAAACAAATTATCAAGTGGCGGTTGTTCAAATACAGGTGAATTCAATTCTGTATGTTAATAGAACAACACTTAGATCCCTAAATGCACGTCAAATAGTTCTCATCTCTAATTTTTTTTTTAAGTGGTAAGCTCAGCATTAAAATATAACAGCACTGGGAATTTTAATTAACTTTCAGTTTAATAAAATACAAAAGAAGGAGGGAAAATTCATAGCTTGAGCTATTTCTGATTTCATAAAAATTATTAAAAGATTTAAAATATTTTCTAACTAGAGTAATCTACAACTAAATCTATTATTTGAGAATTATGGTGTATTTATGCTAGGAAAAATAATATCATGTTAAAATTGAACATCAGATGAAAATTATTGAGAACTGAGAAAATGAGGTAGATAAAATAATAAGGAAGTAAAGTGAAATAGAATTCAATATTAAGGCATATTCTTCGATAGATACACATGGTTTCAGTTGTATGATGTATGAGGCTAGTTGTAATGTGAAATGGTATAAGACATAGACCATTCATGGGAGTTAGCACAGTGGGTTAAGACTATGAATTGCTACTGAGGAGTATTCTGTATTCCAGTGTTAGTGTCTGTCATCTTCCATGTGTGCATTCGATCACTCTGAGCAAGTCACATAACAAGAGAGCTCCCCTGGATTATCTGAAAATGGTCCCTGTGCATCAGTGTTCTACCCAGGTTAACATATCCAAATTACTAAGTAAACAAAAAAATAACTGCATTTGCCCAGTGAGTATGTGGCTTGCACTCTAATATACAACAGCCCTTTAAATAGTACCAAACACTGTCACCACCCAGAGCAATGACAGTTTATTTGATTACCTGGAAAGAATGATTGGGTAGGAGCCCATCATCTGTGGAGGCCCAGGAAGAAAAGGTCCAAAGTACTGCAAAACATTTTAAGAATAATAATTTTATAGTAATTAAAAATAATACAAAAAACAAATACAGTTTAAAAAATGATACCATATTAGACATAATATGAAAACATTGGTTAAGAATAGATACAAGTTATATGACAATGATTTAATAGTTAGAGAAATTTTAGATGGTTGATACAGAAATTAAAGGTAAGTTATTATAATACAAACAGGAATTACAATACGAAGTGAAAGAAAAACAGGCTTGTGGTATATTGAATGAAAAAGTTGGGGAGAGAAACTGATAGAAGTAAGGGAATGAAGAAGGGATTGTAAGGAGATGTAAGGTATCAGTACATATTTTTACACATTTAGGGATATAGTTTATCCTGGTATTGAGCAAGAACAGAACCAACTTTTGGCTAGGAAATCTTTCAGACTGGTTTTGAAGAATGGGCGGGAGTGCATTGAACTGATGGATAGAGATAAGGAGTTCCAAGCCTTAGCGACATGTTATGAGTGCAGACAATGCCCAGCAGATTTGATAGCTTTGTGAACAGACAGGAGTTTTTGGTCATTGGATCTTAATGACTGGCTAGGAGCATTCTTGTTAGAATGTTATTTAATGCTGGTCAAGCGGATGGATGCTGGATAATTTTACAGGTGGTAAGAAGCTGTGTATATGTTAGTTGATGGGGAAGTTCTAACTTAGGCTTTTTAAGTGCTGTATAGTAATGAATTCTGAAAGGGGTATTTGCTGCAAATTTAGAAAATATGGCATACCAAGGTTTTTTAAGTTTTGATTTTTGTGATGCCTGAAAGTTAGTAAGGATAGGAGCACCATAAAGAAGTGTGGGGAAAAGACAAGTATTGGAAAGTGTAGCTTTATTTGCATCATTGAGAAAGTTTTTGGCTCTATAAGGCATCCCTATTTTTTGAGGAGTTTTTCTTATGCAATTTTGTATATGCAGGATGAATTTAAGATTATCATCCAATATCATCCCTAATAATCTGCTATGAAAATTGACTTTAATGGTGACATTATCAAGAGAGAGAGGGCTAAAACTGTGTTTTTTCATGACAGAGGGGTTTGGTAGAAAATGTAATAGTTTGGGTTTTTTTGGGCTGAGCATGAGTTGTGATTTAAGCCAAGTTTCAGTTGCTGTTAAAGCATCCTGAGTAATGTTTTGGAGGTATGCCACATTGTCAGCTGTATAAATGATGGTTGAGTCATATACGTACTGTATTAGGGAGGTCTGTTGTCTGGATGTGTGGAGGGTGTGGGTAAGAATGTTAAGGAGGACAGGACTAAGGCACAGCCTTGTGATGCAATAATACGTAATGCAGTTATGCATGACATTAGTCATTTCTCAACACTTTGCACCTGGATTACAAGTAGTTCAGCATGTGGCACCACGTTTTAATGCAATGGACTGCAGACAAGCCACTACCTATGCTTAGGGTTTGATTCTCTCAGCCTCTATTGTCCATGGTATATGCACAATTCATCCTTTCTTTTTGGCTCCAAATATATCATCTATTAAGTGAGCCACACTAATAAGGATATCCTTAGAAGCACTTGTATTGCATTTTCTTAAAACTAACTGGCACCTCATTCATTTGCCTTCAATGGTTATATATTTTTAAAACTCATTTCACTTGAAATGCTAAACTCCATCAGAACTACCAACCAAATCTAGCCTGTACATTTCTCAAAAGCTAGAGTCTATCAAATAGCTACCAATGTTAATAATAATAATAAAAAAAATTAAAAATGCTATTTCTTAAATCATTTGTTTGATTCAAAGGAAATATTTCACAATTAATTCATCTTACAAACACTTGTAATAAAGAATTTCATAGATTTGAGTAAACCACTCTTCCTTCTTTAACAGGATATGAACATATTCAGGTACAAGTCATTGTTATCAAAATGATAATATGACATTTTTTAAAATCATTGACTGTTGAACTACTGATAGTTCCATGTCTAATCTCCATATGTGCAGATTCTTACCTGCCTTTTTTTGTTCTAGTATAATAAAACTTACATGAATAATATAAACCCTATTCTATTCCATGTAAATAACTAGTGTGGATTCTCTTGCCTTACAATGCTAACCATTTATGTCATGAATACATTCCATGCCCATATGCTCACAAATCAAACAACCCTTGCAAAAACTTAACACTCCTTGACTTTTACATTATTCCAGGAATGTCCTTGAATAAATTACCGTGTCCACACTACTCAGAGAATTTCTGTAGGATTTCTTCAAATCTGGGCTAACTACTTCTTCTTTCAGCTTTTCACAGCAGAACAACCGTCCACAGGACAAGTGGCAGTGGAGTTTTACAGTTTTGCATTGCCAGCCTGACACCCAACCTTCCAATGAAGGAACACACACCCACACATGTATTCCTATGGCCAATTTGGAGTGTCCAGTCCACCTACAGCATGTCTTTGGGAGGAAACCAGAGCACCCGCAGGAAACCCATGTGACCACAGGGGAAGACATGCAGACTCCACACAGAAGGCACCCCAGCTAAGAATCAATCCAGAGAACCTCTTGCTGTGAGTTGGCAATGCTAACCACTGCACCACTGTGGCTGCCCCCAAATCTAGACTATGTTACTCAAAATATATTCACTGTTAATAATGTGGGCCTTGCCCTTTGATTTCAGCCTATCATCAATAAAGCTACACAGATCCCAGATGCTTGATACAGAGTCTAAGTCATTTTCACCATATGGAATCAAGAGAGAGAGTGGCAGCAGATGGGATGGACAGGCAGTGGCATGCATCAGTACTGCTTTGTTGTTAGTTAAGTCATGTTTAAATGATTGCAGGTCATCCAATCAAGAACCAAATTCAAGCAGGCCACTATGCTTGAAAAATCTGTTTTACACTCTGGAAAAATGGAGACATATAAATAAATGTTGCCTACATATAATTGTTTGCAAATACATCTTCCTAAGATAACTTCTCAGAGTGGCAACAAGTACACCACAAACAATAAGGAGATTGAAGTTGAGCCCTGTTATAGCACAATCCAACCAAGTAAAAACCAGATGAATTTGAATGACAGATTGCTTGCAGAGTACAACCTAAGAAGTTAAGAGGAAAACCATTTGAGGACAGTACCTTAAGGTTCCTTAGTGAAATGTCGGCACTCAATATGCCGAGTGCCGGGAAGCTGAAAAAAAAAGACAGGAAACACAGGAGAAGAGAGAATTTCAAAAATCACTCTTTTCCTTAACACTTCTTTTTGCAGGGGCAAGGGTGCCAAGATCCCTGTACCCCTCAATGTGGAGGGAGCAAGCCCTCCATACCCCCTGAACCTATATATATATATATATATATATATATATATATATATATATATATATAGATATACCAACTACAAGATCACCATATATTGGACAGTATATACAAGTCCGAGCTTTCAGCCATTCAATCTCTGCATTTCAAGACTCACTTTAGTGGGTACCAGCTCTTCAAGAACCTCCAGACTCCCCCATCTTATATTCTCCACTGTCTTATTTTCATATTTTTATTATCATTCTTCACCATGCCTACTCTGATTTTTCACTTCTACACTTAAATGTTCTCTTCATACCATTTCTTAATACAATATACCAGTTTATTCCCTCTTCATAGTGGCTTCTGCCACTATTATGTGGTATCTTTATCTCAAGAACTACCCAAGTTGATGATCTCCTAACTTTATTATTTTTTATTGTTTACATTGCATTTACCTACTATATCACATTCCTTTTCTGTGCGTGTTTTCTGGCGTTGTGTAATGCGTACGTTTTCATTGTAATGTACTCGCTATTGTTTTATGCAATGTGTGAATTGTTATTTTAATGTACTTACTACACAAAAGTGGATTATACTATATATTGTTGGAGCTTCGTTCATTGTAATGTACTCGCTATTGTTTTATGCAATGTGTGAATTGTTATTTTAATGTACTTACTACACAAAAGTGGATTATACTATATATTGTTGGAGCTTCGTTCCTCAGCCTCTGCTGTAAATGCATTTTCTAGACCCAGTTTGACTCTCCCAGGAAACAAATGCAAATAATTAAATAAATAAGTAACTGTCCTCAGTTGTACAGTTCTGAGGAAAGGGCTGCCATATCTTATAAATTACACCTGCAAAGAACCATGCAGCTTCCTCACAATCTTCAGACGACAAAACTCCATGGGTATTCAGACCAGCTGGGTGACTAGGAACCACAACCTCTTGACCATCAAAAAGAATGCAGGTTGTTGGACAGATAAAGTGGCAGTGTCTCAACATAAAAGTAGCCTTCTTCCCAGAAATACCTGTCTGGTACAATGCATAATACTTCAATAACAACATGTTTATCCACAAGATAATGCATTTTACCCTATCTTCTTTGCACACTCTAACCTAGTCACTGACCATCTTCAACTCATGTGTTAACCATGATCCTGTTGAACTGTCACCCTAATGTGTACATTAACTGTGATGACCTGATGCACACCAGCAGCTTGTTATGCACCACCACCAGTGCATCAGGGCCATTACTACTGTCAGTCGTTGACTTAAATGTCCTCTGTTACAAAGGGCTATTTTGAATATTATATGCAGTGATTTCATGAACCACAGAAAAGTACTAGAATATAAATAGATTTTTGAACTTAAAGCATTAATATTCTTCTTCTTCTTCTTTCAGCTACTCCCATTAGGGGTCTGCCACAGCAGATCAACTGTTTCCATTTCTTCCGGTCCTCTGCATCTTGCTATGTCACACCAACCACCTGCATATCCTCTCTCACCACATCCATAAACCTTATCTTAGGTCTTCCTCTTTTCCGGTTACCTGGCAGCTTCATACTTAGCATCTTTTTCCCAATATACTCTGCATCCCTCCTCAGCACATGTCCAAATCAATGTAATCTTGCCTCTCTGGCTTTGTCTCCAAACCTTCCAACCTGGGCTGACCCTCTAATATACTTATTCCTAATCCTGTCCATCCTTGTCACACCCAGTGCAAATCTTAACATCTTCAACTTTGCCACGTCAAGCTCTGACTCCTGCCTTTTTGTCAATGCCACTGTCTCCAACCCATATAACATAGCTGGTCTCACTACCCTCTTGTAGACCTTCCCTTTCACTCTTACTGGTACTCGTCTGTCACAAATCACTCTTGACACTCTTCTCCACCCACTCCATCCTGCCTGTACTCTCTTCTTCACCTCTCTTCCACACTCACCATTACTCTGAACTATTGATCCCAAGTATTTAAACTCATCCACCTTCGCCACCTCTACTCCCTGCATCCTCACTATTCCTCTATCCTCCCTCTCATTCACGCACATATATTCTGTCTTAGTCCTGCTGAACTTCAATATACAAACACACACACACACACACACACACACACACACACATATATATATATATATATATATATATATATACACACACACACACACACACACACACTCACACACACACACACACACACACACAAACACACACACACACACATCTACATTTTAAATAATTATGTTTCCTTGAAACCAATTTTACAAGAAAGTGGGATCAAACATCAAATACTGATATAAATTTTTTCTTGGTTTATTACATGTTTATTTGGATACAAACTTATTATAGCTTTATTGTCATGTATATACCTGTATATATATTTTTAATTGTAAATTATATTACCTGATGACATCATAATCATGGGAAAGAGAGCATTTAAATTGTGTTTGGCAGGTTTTGTGCTTCTTGGAAAATCTGATGAAGCAGTAGTGAAACCGTGTTTGTTACGCAATAATAAAGCCTTTTCTTTAGGTAAGGCACAGGATGGCTTTTTTGGAGTTTATCTGTTGTTTATGCACCGCACAGAGCTGGTCAAGAATTTGTCATAAGATACATGAATTTACAGCTCCCAAATCTGTACATTTGATCAGCTCTATATCAGAATACTGAAACAGGCAAAGAGAGAGCCTGTAATAGATAGGTTCCATCCCCAAATCTTTCTTCTCAAAATAAAGCTGAAAGACAAGTCTAATTGAATTTCCATACTTACGTGTTGCATTGGAAACTGTCTGTATGAAGATTAAGCTCACATAATGGTGAGTTTGTAGGACTCGGCATCAAACCGACATTAAAAATCCCATAGAAATAGTGACCAAGAGGATTTGTATACTAGGTCAAGCAGGAGGTTTGTGAATGCTTGTAGAAACACAGAGGTAAATTGTGGATGGCTCACAATGAGTAATCTGCAGTTTGAAATTTACTCCTATCCATTGGACATATTCAAAGATGTGGGATGCTGCAGCCTCTGTCCTCACCAACTCCATGCAAAAAGAATAATAAATAGCCACTATCCCAATAATGTTATCCTACTTAGGGCTGTGAATTATATATGAACCCAGATGGTCATACGACCAAAGGAGAGGTCAACAGCATTTGCCCAAGCATGTATTTGTGATAATCTCCAGGTTGACCATAAAGAGCAAATCAGACATAACAACAATCTTATTCCAGATTAACCTGCTGTAATAAAACATAACTACACACAGGACACCAAAACTGCAGATCTTACTTATTAGTCAGCAATACAAGTCTAATAAATGTGTACTGAGACAAGGCAGTGAAGATCCTTGTCCCAATGACACTTCAACCATGGGCATCAACAGATTGATCTATCACTAGCACAGCATCAGAGGGCAGGATATGTGAAGAAGGATCTCTTCCTAGTTCCAGCCCTATAACTCTTCACTACTCTAAGTTTTCTACACAAAAGAGGGACTGTGGAGATGTAGAGAGGAACTCTCCCAGGCCAAGCTCATAACCTGGAGATGATGGAATGTAGCCAAACTAAGTAAGGGCAAAATAATTAGTCAACAATCTGAAAAATATTTATCAAGTATGCCATTGCAATTGACACTGATAATACTAGTGAACTACCCGTCTAAATGTAGTTACATTTATTTTCAAAACAATGCTGCTAATGGCTATGCTGTGTTTTTTCTCACAGCAGTTCCTCAGAAATCACTTATTTTGCTTACATTAAATTGAAATAATATTTCAAGAAAATAAAAGCAGGACTCTGGTTCTCAAAAGCCAACTGCAAACTACAGCCACAGAAGAAAGGGACAGTAGGAGACATAGGGTAGTAAGGAAGCATGAGGGGGAGTACAGAAGTTAATGGTCAAGCAAGGGAAAGGCAGTATAAAATACAGTAACCCCTGGGAGTTATGGCCAGTGACCCAAAATGTAGTACTTTACAGTAACCAAGCAAACATGCTGTTGGAGACAAGAAGGGCAGTGGTGACCGTGAAAGAAGTATCTAAGGGCTATTTTGTCTTTGCTCTGAGGTGGCAGCAGTGGGTCAGAAGGCTAGGGTAGGATGAAGGGAAGAGATCAGAGCATTAGAGGGGGCTGGGAGACAGTGTTCCTGACATAGAATTTTAATAGATGCTTAACCATCCTATTATGCAGGAAACAGTGATGCAGAATTTAATGAGAGAAAAGGGTAGACTTGAATATGTCTCAGGAAGTAAACCCAAGTGTAACAGGAGAGCAAGAGAGATAGCTAAATGGGGGCTTTAATGGGATTGTGGATTATGAGACGGGAGGGAGAAGGGGGGAGCAGTCATTTTGCTGCATATAAGGTTAAGCTGAGAAGGACAGGACTGTAGTGCTGGATAAGGAGTGGGGTTGGAAGGTGCTGATATGTAGTATGAAGGGAAGCATTTGGTGAGTCACATTTTCTATGGAATTAGCAGAGATAATAGGACAATACTTAAAGAATTATTTAAGTCAGAAAGAGAGGCTAGCAGTTGGCAAGGCAAACATTATGCAGGGTGTGGACTTTAATCTAATATTAAATTCTAGTTTAGACAAGAGGTATGGAGCAGCAGTTTCATAGAGAAGAACATAGGAGCCTAAGGGAAAAGGAAAACCAGCTTCAGTCAGTGTATCAGTGGTGTCAAATAGAGGGGTGAGGCGGTAACATTTCCAAGAAATGAAAGCAAGCAGACTGGCTAGAGTAGGGCTAAAAGCCATAACTGGAAGAAGGAGAAGATTGTCAGATTATGTTATCGTTAATAATCCCAAACATGGTGCTGGAATCCTTTGAAGTTGAAAGAAGAAGAAGATAGAACAAGATGGATGAAAGGTATGATAACAGATGTATTAAGGCAGAACCCATGGTTAAAAGGATAGCATGATGAATGCTATTGAAAAGGGTAGAAGTCAGGATAGAAAGAAAGGGTCATAGCCCAAACAGCAGTTTATAATAATATGGGAACAAATGAAGCTATAGACAGAAGCAGAGATTAAAAAATACAGAGAATGATCATATAGAGAGAATAAAATAAGAAATGTTATGTTGATTTATAAAAGTTAAGGGATACTGAATGGTGAAGGCGATGATTAAAGGAAATTGATTAGAAAATGTGGCTGGAATCAGTTAAATAAGGTGATCATTGGTAGGAGAGATTAATAAGAATAAAACATGGAGTATTCAATTAAGGGCACAGAATGATTTTCAATAGACTTCTGCAAGAAGATGAAACCATCGATAGTGGAAGGTGTGAGAGGAATATTTAATGAAAGCATATCAGAAGGGCACTACCAAAATCAGCATGAGACGTTACCAGAAAGGGAATCCAAGAGATCAGTTAGTTGTAGGCAAGTCTCCTTAAATAAAATGTATATGTAGGTATTTGCCAAAGTTCTTCCAGCAGCACTAGAGCAGCTTTTATCAAACATCATTGTCCCTAAGCATATGGGATCTTTGATGGATGGATCACTGACTGATCACAGCAGAATGTAAGCACATTTTCTGGAATGGGTGGAGAATGAAGCCATGAGAATATAAGAATAGTTGCATTTGATATATAAAAGGCAATTGGCACTGCTACCATAGAGGATAGCCCAATCATACAATTCCCCAGTTGTCCTCCTGCCAACCCAGTGGCCATTAAGCACAATCCAATCCACAAATTTTTTGAGGTGTATTGCTGCAAATCAAACCACCATTGCTCATCACCCAATCTCCACACATGTCCAATTTTTATAACCTTTCTCTTTACACTTCGTTCTTTTTTTTTATAGATGCTTCCAGGTGCTATCACATCCTACCATTCACTAGCCCTTTCTCTGCCATTCATTGGTCCTCCCTAGCTGCTGTAAGCCTATCAGAGTAACTTCACTGGGATTGGTGCCCAACCTCTATCACATTCATGTTTTTCGCTTAACATGCTCACTCTCCCAACCCATTTTAAAAAACATTATTTCAGTCGAGGGCCCTATCAAAACACCACTGTTACCATTGGATATGTGTACAGGGTATGGTTACAATTCCAAAGTCCATTGGCTTACTTTCTGGCCCAATAAAGCTGTTCAGTCCCAAACTCTGGGCCTATCACCACATCCCCAGTAGGAATTACGAATCCGCCCAAAACAGAAAAAAAACTTTGCAGAAATTGGTCGTCTTTCCGTTTCCCAACCTATCCAATTAAAGACTCATTGATATTGTTTTCATTGGCCCCATGCCTCCTAACGTCCACCTACAGACCTATCACATTTCACTCTAGGTTTTTAGATTTCTGTTACAAGATGGTCTGAATATATATATATATATATATATATATATATATATATATATATATATATATATATATATATATACATATACAGAAGATGTTGAAAACATAAAATGTTTTGTAAGCAATAAATATATTAAACTTTCTTGCATTTAGAATCAACAGCGCTCATCTGCCCACCTCATGAACTTAAATCAAAAATAAATTATGACTACTGTGGATCGATATGAGATCTTCGACTGAGTTTCATTTTATAATTGAGTGACTAGTATAATTTTTTCAAGATTTATTACTACATCGAATTTCTCCAGCTTGGCTCCAGCAAGACCTATCCTTTGATCTGTGAGGTTTTATTTAAAGATAATAAATGAAAAGACATTTGTCGCTGGACTGTGAGTCTATTCACAAATACTCTTGTGAGGATAGTAATTAATGAGGGTGTCAGAACAGATTATTTTGGGAAAGAATGAAGACAGGGTTGCTCACTATCTGGTCATTTTTTAGAGTGATGGAGATGTTGGTGTTGAAGATCTGACACTTTTGGAAGGGGTGGAGGAATGAGGAGAATTAGCAACATCAATCTGTTCCTGGATGACTGTGTATATTTGTAAGGGAGGTGACATTTTCATCAAAAGGGGTACTTATTTTTTGTTTTAGGTGAGTCTTCATGTGATGCAGACTTGAAGGTTCCTCCACAAAAGACTCATTTTATCAGGATAGGAGAGAAAGGGCAGAGTATGTGGATTTTCCAGTCACAGAGTCCGTTGTGAAATACTTGGATAAAAGCATTTGCTCCATCATTACGATAAGAAGAGAGAGGAATTGGCTTTTGCTAGGACAACTGAAAAAGATGTTAGATGGGAAGAAAAGGTGGGATCTTAAGGTGGGAAAACAGATGGAATTGGAATAATACAGATCAAGAGATACAACAGTAAAAGAACTACAAAAAGAATAAGATGGGACAACTGAAAAAGATGTTAGATGGGAAGAAAAGGTGGGATCTTAAGGTGGGAAAACAGATGGAACTGGAATAATACAGATCAAGAGATACAACAGTAAAAGAACTACAAAAAGAATAAGATGTGTGCACGTTCAAAAAGAAAAGTCAATATTTGGGGTATATTACTGGGCTAAATGAATGTGTCACCATAAAGCCTCAGTTAAAATACTTAAGTAGTGTTATTTAGAGGAACTGCAATTTTATATTACATTTTTATATGTATACATATGTAGTGTATGACTATTATAAGTTTATTAAATGTTATGAATTGTTTTTTTAAACTAATACTTGGTTGTAAATGTATTCTTAAAAAATTGTTTGTTTGATTGATTTATTGATTAATTGGATGGGTGGGGAGAATGCATTCTTGCTTTAAATGTGGAGTGTTTTTTATATGGAGTGTTTTACTGTCAGACTCTGAAGAAGCCAGGTTGCTGGTGAAAGCATATGCTTAGTTTGTTGTTGGTTGAATAAATCTTCGTGTT